>NC_089262.1:27753594-28056624 GCF_963930625.1 Muntiacus reevesi | reverse complement strand
ATGGCATCACTGACTCAATGGACATGAGTTTGAGCAAGCTCTGGGAGTTGAAGACGGTCATGTATCCAGGTGTGCTGCAGTCCATGTGATCACAAAGAGTCAGACATGACTGAGCAATAAAGAACAACAAAATGGTTTCTGAACTGAAATGGTCCACAGTTTCTGTAACATTAAAAAGGGTAGAATGTCATGCTTTAGGGGTGACAGGGAACAATGACAGGCCAGTTCAGATGGACACCTTGGGATTAAATACATCTTGGGTATGTTTTCCAGGAAAATAGATCTCACAAGAAGATAAAGGTCTTCAGTAAGATGGCTTCTTGCTGGAGCTGTGGTTTTCCAGAGTTGAAACATCCCCACTGGCCTGTGATTACTTGTTGGCCAGATACTCCTGGGGAGGATACATGTCCACACTCTTACATGGAGGAAGAAGAGGGGTCAGAGGAGTGAGATCTAGCCTTCCCGTACTTGTGGTATTTCCTGAGAATTCTCCTTATTTGTTTCACCAAAAACGCAAGTTGACAGACTGCCCAAGACTGACAGCTCTCTGCAGGCTGCTTCTCCATGGATGGACCTCTGCTCACACCGTGATCAACAGGGTCAAGTGCTCTAGCTTCATACACAGTCCACACTCCTCATAATCTACTCAGACACCATGTATGCCTGGATGTAAGGGCACGTTGCTATTGTTGTTTAGTTGCTAAGTTTTTTCCGACTCTTTTGAGACCCCATAGTCTATACTCCATGAGGCTCCTCTGTCCATGGGATTTCCCAGGCAAGAACACTGGAATGGGCTGCCATTTCCTTCTCCAGGGGATCTTCCCAGCCTATGGATTGAACCCATGTCTCCTGCATTGGCAGGCAGATTCTCTACTGCTGAGCCACCAGCAAGTCCAGATATAAGGCTCTAAGAACCCCTAAATATACCCCTTTGCTCAGTTTAGATATCTTACTGATTTTAGATAAAATACACTTGAGCCATTTAGTGTTCTGTGTTTCTGATCATTTTATTTATTTTTGGTTTGGTACCTGCAAACCAAGAAAGTTCAAGTAAGAAACAAGAATGGACTTACTGAAGCAATAATTCAGGGTGACAACAATATACATTATTAAAAAAAACTTCTTCACGTCAATTTGCATATCCTATGGAGTTAGAGAACAAAGCCATCTCAGTGGAATCATGAGGCGAGCCCAAATAGAAGCAATCCCCTACTGTCCCAGGTGGTACTAGTAAAGAACTCGCCAGCCAGTGCAGCAGACAGAAGACATGGGTTCCATCCCTAAGTCGGGAAGATCCCCTGGAGGAGGGTACGGCAACCCACTCCGGTATTCTTGCTTGGAGAACTCCATGAACAGAAATGCCTGGCAGGCTACAGTCCATAGGGTCGCAAAGAGTTGGACATGACTGAAGTGACTTAGCATGCACACACCACTGTCCCAATCAGAAGAGAGCTAAAAAAACTGAAGGGTTAGATAATGCTAGATTTTTGGTTAGATAAATGTAAATGATAGACTTTAAATCATTAGATGCAAAATTACATCTAACATACTAAAAAGTAATGTTTAAAACATTTGCAAAAGCAATGTAAGATATTAATACAGCAATACACATACTTATATGTGCAAGAAAACCACATATTCAAACACTATGTAAACAGCATAGTTCAGCTCAGTCAGTCAATTGTGTACCGACTCTTTGCAACCCCATGAATCACAGCACGCCAGGCCTCCCTATCCACCACTAACTCCCGGAGCTTACCCAAACTCAAGTCCATCGAGTCGGTGATGCCATCCAGCCATCTCATCCTCTGTCGTCCCCTTCTCCTCCTGCCCCCAATCCCTCCCAGCATCAGGGTCTTTTCCAATGAGTCAACTCTTCGCATGAGGTGGCCAAAGTATTGGAGTTTCAGCTTCAGCATCAGCCCTTCCAGCAAACAGCAAAAGCTAATACTAATTTAGAAATATTTTTGGTTTCTTCCCACTTCTGACACTCACACATCACAAAAACATTTATTCAATCTTCAGTGGCCTTTTTACACCCAAGCCTGTGATTACAGCTACTTTTTTGAGTTTTCCAAACCATATCCCCTTCACTTTCATGTCAGTTATTTGGATAACGTCTTGACTTGTTCCATTTTTAAATGATCTTTAAAAGTCTTGTTTACAAAGAAATCCAACACTTGTTACTGTGAGGTCAGATGCCCAGGAATATTACTCGAGTTTTTTTTAACCTTTCTTTAAAATATGATTTCCTTGGTTGACCTCTACAAAGCATCCAAAATCAGCTCTGATGAAGGTCATTTGAGGCTAATGTGTGTTCCCTAAATAACATTTTGATGTTCAAAATAAAATAATTGTGAGATCTTTTAATGAGCATGAGAGAAGTTGTAAAGATATAAATATAAGACTTAAATATAAATTTCCTCATTTCTGATGATAAGCTTTTCTTTTGGGGCGGGGGATGCAGGGACCATGCTTTATATTTGACTTGGGCTCAATGAGGTAAATCCTATAGCTTCATTTCCCTCCCTGCCCCCCACCTGCCTTTCTTCCTCAGCAGAGCAGCCATGGTAGCAAGGTACAGAGTTACAGCTGGGCTTTCTCAGGTAAAGCTGGGGACTGCAGGGGAATCCACAAGGGTGAATCGAGAAGACCCAGAAACATGTGTCTATTCCGCAGGACAGAAGGGTCCTGCCACGCGAGCCAGGCTGGGAGGCCACTGTTTTTCTGTTCTATTATTTCTTTTAAAAATAATTTTTGCAGTTGCATTGTGAAGCCTTTAAGAGTGGCAAGAGAGGGACTTCTCTAGTGGTCCAGTGGCTAAGACTCCACGCTCCCAATGCAAGGGGCCCAGGTTCAATCCCTGATGAGGGAATTAGACTCCACATGCCACAAATAAGAGTTCTCATGCCGCTGTGGGCTCCTCTGATGGCTCAGTGGGTAAAGAATACACCTGCAGTGCCAGAGACACAGGAGATGCAGGTTCGACCCCTGGGTCGGGAAGATCGCCTGGAGGAGGAAATGGCAACCCACTCCAGTATTCTAGCTGGGAAATCCCATGCACAGAGGAGCCTGGCAGGCTAAATCTATGGGGTTGCAAAGAGTTGGACACGACTGACAGACTAAGCATGCATGTCGCCACTAAAGATCCCTCGTACCACAACTAAGATCCAGGATAACCAAATAAATAAATAAAACAAACATTAAAAAAAAAAAAAGTGTGGCAGGAGAGTAATCTGCAGCCGGACCATGCCTGGGCAGCTGTGTGGTCAGGACTCCTCTCAGACGCCACCTGAAGCTTTTGAAGCAGGTGAGACCCTTAGGGGCCCCAGCAGCAAGACACTAAGCTAAGCTCAGCTCCAGCACTGCCAAAGGCAAAGGGAGCCAGAGAAGCTTGCATGTAAGACAGAGAATTTTCTAGAACATTCTGAAGAAAGGCCTAAATACCTTGGGACCATAAGTCGGCCGCTACAGGTTACTTATTTCAGTGACTGGAGTGGAAGGAACAAGGGGCAATGCTGTAACCTGTACAAGGTGTTGGTGCAACCCACAAATTTCAGTTCAAAGAGGATGGGTGAAAGAAGAGGAAAGAGGATGACAATGATAAATCTATACTGACAGTGTGATACTGTGACTTAAGAGTAAAAAATATTTAGTCTTTGCCCACTGTTCCTGGCAGAGCACTCCTAAAACCCTTGAAATTTCCTACATGAGAGTCATAGGGGAATCTTAAATGTTCTATTCAGCCCTGGAAATAGCTTCAGAGCAATCAAAGTAAAATGCGTATCTTTTTAACAAGTCTCTTCCTTTTTAAAAATTTTTATTATTTATTTATTTTTGGCTGTGCTGCATGTTTGCAGGTGTGTGGGCTTTCCTCTAGTTGCAGCAAGCAGAGGCGGCTCTCTAGATGTGGGCCATGGGCTCCTCATTGCGATGGCTTCTCTTGTTGCGGAGTCTGGGCTTAGTGACCTACAGGCTTAGTTACCCTGTAGCTTATGGAATCTTCCCAGATCAGTGATCAAACCCATGTCTCCTTTATTGACAGGAGGATTCTTAACCACCGGGTCAGCAGGGAAGCTCATCGCAAGTCCCTTTCAATCACATCTGAGTTGATGATAATGTGGTGACTTCTGGAAAGTCCTTAAGGATGGATGTTGGTTGCAGGGGTGGGGGCGTGTGATGATTAAAAGGTTGGAATTGTCCTCCCCACCCCAGCCCTTGACCTCTGAGGAAGGGAGAGGCATTAGAAACTGAGTTCAATCATCAAAGGTCAATGATTTCATCAATCGTGCCTATGTAATGAAGCCTCCCCCCAAAAACCCAAGTGGATGGGTTCACAGAGCTTCAGGGTTGCTGAACACCTGGAGACGCCATGCCATTTCCCCAAATCTTGCATGCACACTATGCATATCCCCATGTTGTGTCCTTTTTATAACAAGCCAGTAATCCAGTAAGTAAACTGTTTCTTGAGCTCCATGAGATGCACTAGCAAATTAAACCTGATTGATTAACCCTATTCGTTAACAGGAGTGGCTGTGGAAACCTATTTACAGTCCGTCAGAAACGCAGGTGAAACTTGGACTTCTGACTGGCATCTGAAGCGGGGGTAGTGGGGGCGGGGGACAGTCTTAGTGGCCTGAGCCCTTAACTTGTGAGATCTGACGCCACCTCCCGGGAGACGGCATGAGGACGGCATTGAACTGGAGGACACCCAGCTGGTGGTCCCCCCCACCCACACACACACACACTGTTGGTGACCCAGAAGTGAAGAGGTGTTCAGAGCAACAGAGCTTTTCTTTAGGAGGAGGACAGAGTAACGAAAGAGCAAACCCTGGGGGTAGGAACTCAGGGTTAGCTGGAGAGAGCGTTGCTGGAATTTGGCTGATTCAGAAAAGCTACCTCCAGGGCAGCTGACCAAGCCTAGATTCTCTCCAGTAGACTTGGACAGGTTTATCCCAAAGTAATACACTGGAAGGACTGAAGTTCCAACACTCTGGCCACCTGATTCGAAGAGCCAGCTCACCTGAAAAGGCCCTGATGCTGGGAAACGCTGGGGGCAAAAGGAAAAGTGGGTGACAGAGGACGAGATGGTTGGAATGCATAACTGACTCAATGGACATGAGTTTGAGCAAACTCGGGGAGATGGTGAAGGACAGAGAAGCCTGGCGTGCTGCAGTCCATAGGATCACAAAGAGTCGGAAATGAATGAGCAACTGAACAATACCAGGTATGCTGCGGCCCATGGGGTCAAAAAGAGTTGAAAACGAGTCAACAATGACAACAAAACAGACTCAGCACTTTCAATAGTTTGTAACAAGAAAGACAGGGATTTGTCTCCTTCTCCTCAGTTTTTCTCAACTCAGAAAACTGACCTTTAACCCAAGCCTAGATTTATAACTGAGGAAACGACTCAGGGAAGTTGAGAGATAACAGTTGACAAAGCACATCCTGAAATGAGAAGCAGCAAATCCAGCTCCAGGGGCCTAGGAGCTAACTGTATAAAGGGCTTTCACATGCCCACCATGGAGATGAACTCTTCCTGTGCATTACCTCCATCGTTATCACCAACCTAGGAGGGATCAACATTCGCTATCCCCACTTTACAGTTGAGAAAACTAAGGCAGAGAAACTAATGCTCCCTAGAGTCATTTAGCAAGAATGCGGGCCAGCTGGGTTTAGAATGGCACTCCTCTGACAAGGTGTATTTGTAGAGTCAGAACTGAGGAGGTGATATAACACCTCATCCTACCTATGTACTTCTGGGTACGTCACTGAGCTGTGAGCCTTAGCTTTCAAATCTACAAAATGAGCATGACACAGCTTTCTGGAAGTGAAACCTTTTTTGTCAAAGCTGCTAGTACAAAGCCTGACAAACAGCAGGCACTCAATAAAGGCACCATCCCCTGCATCTCCATTCCTCATCTTCCTGAACCTAAGTCTTACAGGTGAGGTATAGCAATTTATCAGCCTCCAGCTGATTTGCATATGGGAGAAAATGTAACACACAGAGAAAGAAACACTAATTACTGACATTCATCTTATCACATGCAGACCTAGACCAATCTACTTTGTTTCTGTTTATGAAAGAAAGGGTTCTTCTAACCCATCCTAAACCAACTTTAAGGTGTGATTTAGTGGAACCAAAGGTTTTTGATTTTACAGGGAACAGCTTATACTCTGGTCCTTGTGCTAAATGGACTCACGAAGGGCCATCATTACAGGAGCAGCGCCCGTCAGCAAACGCCCTCTGTAAGCAGCTGAGCCTTACTTGGAGATCTCATCTCCCACGGACAAGGCCTGGGACTCTGGCTCCAATAACCACAAAACTTATAACTCACTCGCCAAACCCAACCCAACCCCAGCACGACGTACGCCCGCATACAATGCTGCTCCAAAGCTTAAAGTTGGTGAAGGGAGATGGCCAAGAGTGGCTGTGCGTTGGCCCATGTATTCCCCCAGCTGTCTACACGTGGGGCCAAGGTTGGAGCCTGGGTTAGAATCCACCGTCTGCATCCGATTAGGCCCTTTTATGAGCTCAGAGCGTGACTATCTGGTTTGCATTTGCAACACATAGGGAAGCAATAAGGGACAGCAGAGAGGCTTTCTAAGGGGCACCTCGTGGAGGTTAGTTTTACCAGAGAGCACCTATGAGTGACCAGGCAGACTGACCTGGAGAGGGCTGGTTGAACGAAACCCTGAGAAGAGAGTCAAGAGTACCAAGTTCTGGCACTGTCCATTCCATCTGTGCTCTAGAACAAAGCACTGAACCACTCAGCCTGAGCTTCACCTAAAAAGGATGAAACTGAGTAAGATATACTCCGAGATTCCTTTTGGTTTGAAAATTCTGTTAATTTCAGCTCTTGATGAACCCCCCACTTTGAGAAACATTATGAACTCTGAAAATGTATTAATGCTGATACCTAGCATAATGAGTTGCCTATTGGTACCTGGTCGTTGTTCACTTCATAAAAAAATGAACCAGTGCTAATCAAGATAAACCTAAAGGGTATTAAAAAAAAAATACCAGTCACAGATATATTATACCAACATATATACCACATGGGGCTTCCCAGGTCGCGCCAGTGGTAAAGAACCTGACTGACAATGCAGGAGTAAGAGACACAGGTTTGATCCCTGGGTCAGGAAGATCCTCTGAACTGGGAAATGGCAACCCACTCCAGTATTCTTGCATGGAAAATCTCATGGATAGAAGAGCCTAGTAGCTTTGCAGTCTCTAGGACCGCAAAGAGTCGAACACAAGTTAGCAAACAGATGCACACAAATATACTACATACCTACATGCACACCTGTATGTATGTTATTATCTTACTTCAAGAGTTGCCAACTGTTGTTACCACTATATGTACTAGACATTAGAAGGGAGAAGGCAGGATAACCTAGTTCCCTGTCCCTCACGATCTAATAGAAAAGACAGAAGAGACACAAGAATAAGATGACAACTCTTGAACAGGACAGGATATGATTCAAATTCAGATGTGCTCAAGTAAGTGCAACTGGTATTTTAGAGCCAGAAATGACAATCATGATTTTATATGAGAAAGAGGCGGACATATGGATGATGTCAGTCAGGGTTCCCAGCAGAAAACCGAAGAGACACTCAAAAGGGTTGAACTCAAGAAAGTTATATACAGGGAATATTTGCAGGAGGGTGAAGCACCTGGAAGCTGGCAACAGCTGGGAAACTATGATCCCTACAGGCCTGATCCCTGTGTCTGAGGGGCAAGGCGAGGAAATAGTGTGAGCTGGAATCATGAGAGCAAGCTATCCATAAGAGTTCAGAAGAAATAAGCATTGTCAGGACCTTGACAAGGCTGAGGGGAGAGCAGTGAGGAGGATAAATACCCCAACACTCTTTCCTCCTGCCTTTTCATCCCCTGCCTGTACCTGTTGGCTGAACCCAACCAGAAACAGGATAATGGAGCCTAGATATTGTAGTTCTGGACTCTTGGTCCAAAGGAAGGCAGAAAATGAACTGAGGGAGGAAGGAGAACATGCACACACACATATGCCCACATGCACAGACACTGGAGATGTATTAAAAGTGAAAGTGAACATGTTAGTCGCTCAGTCGTGTCCGACTCTGTGCGACCCCATGGGCTGTAGCCTGCAGGCTCCTCTGTCTATGGGGATTCTCCAGGCAAGAATACTGGAGAGGGTTGCCATGCCCTTCTTCAGAGGATCTTCCCGACCTAGGGATCAAACCTGGGTCTCCTGCATTGCAGTCGGATTCTTTACCATCTGAGCCACCACTTGTCCCAAATACATCTCTAACGTAAGAAAAAGAAAAAAGTCCAGGAAAAAAAAAGATTTATCCTACCAAAGGATCTCATCATAGGATTAATCTAATTTTTTAAATTAATTTTTTAAATCTTTTTTAGCCATGCCACATGGCATGTGCAATCTTAGTTCCCTGACCAGGGATCAAACCTGCACCCCCTGCATTGGCAGTGCCAAGTCTCAACCACTAGACCCCCAGGGCAGTCCCCTAATCTAAACAAAGTCTTCTAACAAATCTCAGGTAAATGTATACAAACTTTTTAAATTGCAAATAGTTTCTACAAATGCTCATATTGACATGTGATGTGTTTGTTTACTTTGGGTCTAACAAGGAAGTAAAGGCATCCACTGACCAGACAAAATTGTCTACATTCTTCCTTAACCCTCTACCCTCACCCACCCCCTATTTCCAAAGATAAACTCCCAAGTTTGCACACGAACACATTTTTCCATTTATATTTTCTATCAGTTGGCAATTAAAACAAGAATCCCAGAGGTCAGCCAAAAGTCTTAAAAAACAAATGAAAGAGTCGGATACATTATCTCTGGATTCAAAAGCGAAAAATGACATGTTATAAGAAACCACCTGGAAAACGGCACTTGGCAGGCGCCATTTCAGAGATCCACAGTTCAAACTTCAACTCTCTGCCAACTAATACTTAGCCTTTACCAGAGACCCTCGGAGAAAGTTCTGGAAGTGTGGAGTACTGAAGTCTCTGTAACGCCATCTGCTTTTGTGCAGAGTTCCAGTGATGGTAACGGGAACCTGGCGCTGTGAGGATCGGGACTGCTCCTCAGGGTGGCAGAGGGGAAAGTCATGTGTGAAGGGACGACAGAGGAAGAGAAGGGTTAAAAGATGTCTCATGGTCACTTCCCGATTAGGGACCGCATGTCTGAGACTTCTCAGGACAAACTCAGTCTCAGATATCCTAGACCATACTACTCACATGTCCAATCCTGGGGAAACAAGTTACACAAATCATGGTGCTTTAACTTGATAGGGAAATATGCTGCTGTTAAAATTAATGAGTCAGTAATGACATGAAAAATCCTTGCATTTATTCACTCACAGTAACAGCTGAATCCCTATTGTATACTACAGATGGTGTAAGGGTGTTCCGGCTGTAATGATGAATTATATAGCATGAAGCATACATGTTATATAGCACAGAACCAGACTGCCAATGTCTGAATCTCTGCTTCACTCCTGAAAAGCTGGACAACCTTGAGCAATTTCCCTAAAATACCGTGTGCCTCACGTCATCTCCACTGTAAAACAGGAATAATAATGGTACCCTCTCCATAGGATCATTGTGAGGTTAAGTTCATAGTGTAAAGCTTGTAATAGTGCCTGGCACACTATGAAGTGCCCATCCTTACAGTCTTGGTTTGGTTAGGGATGCAGATACAAACAGGAACATGATGGTATAATACTAAGGGCAATCAAAGCCTTCCCTTCGGGCTAATGTTGAACTGGGAATGGAAGAGATCAGGAGGGCCTCCAGCTCAGAAAAAGAGAAGAGCGTCTTTGCACTTGAGTCAGACTGGAGAAAACTGGAACAGTCCATCGACTTTTTCCTGCATTCCACTGAGCACTTCCGGAGTTTATTTCATCTTACAAGCTTCCCTAAGTCTGGGATGCATAAAAGACAAAGGGTGGAAGACAGAGGAAATGATACCAAGTGTGCAAACAGGCCTGCCAGTCCCACCCACTGTAGTGGTGAGTGGTAACAAGCGCTTGGCTTGTCACAGGCTGCAGTACGTGGGGTGTCCTCGTGACCTCGCCATTTTAAGAACAGTCTTCATTTCTGGACAGCCCCAAGAAGTTCTCTGGTTGGGACTGGCGAGCAATCTCCAAAGCAAAGGAATCCTCTTTTCCCCTCCAACTGTCTCATTGGTTATTCTTTCCTTTGAAGTTGGAAGAGAGAATAAAATTACTTTCATCTGCCTGGAAATCACCAGAGTAGAGAAGAATCCTCGCTGGAATCAGAATGAGGAATCAGGCAGCTCAGATCTTCCGTAAGGTGAGCCCAGGGTGTGCTTAACTCCTTTTGGAAATGAGAGGGCGTGTAGATCAATATCCACCTGTATCAGCTTGGCAGCAAATGATACCAAACCCCGATTCCAAACGGCTTGAACAAGGAGGAAATTCATCATCTCACAGGATGGGAAGCATGGAGAAATAACGGTGGTGCACCTTGAGGACACTCAGGGATCTGATACCAAACCCCGATTCCAAACGGCTTGGACAAGGAGGAAATTCATCATCTCACAGGATGGGAAGAATGGAGAAATAACGGTGCGCCTTGAGGACACTCAGGGATCTGCTCTCTAAGGCTGTTGGCAAGATGTCTACAGTAGTTCTAGACAGCAACGTGCCAAGAAAGCAAAAGGTTCATTTGTTTTGTGTGTCTTTTTTTTTTTTTTTTTTTTTTGGTAAGGAGCACACCTCCCCCAAGAAGCTCCACAAGTGACAATCCTTCACATCTCATTGCCCAGACCTGGATCACATACTCTTTCCTGTACACATCCTTGGGGTGTGGGATGGAGGTACCACAAATGAAGTGAACGAATCATCTCACATAACAGATGCCACCAGGTCCACGTGACCACTGAGCCTGCGACAGGCTTCTGGCCAGGACCAAAGGGAGAAATGAACATGAATGTATTTCAGGAGTTAGCATGCTCTACGGTTATTCTCACAGATAGAACTCTGGTAAGCCACAGCTTCAAACCCATTCAGAAATGCTTCTGCCTGACACTCCACACATACCGAGAAGAAGAATCACTGACCTGATGGAGAAGATGCTAACATAACTGGTATAAATGCCCAAGAACCACTCTATCCAGGGCCTGGACATCTTTAATGATCACTGCTGAGATGACAGTACAGCGTGGCCTATTAGTATTCTGTCCCAAGGGGGCACCCGCAGCAGAGGAGTGTAAAAACAGAAGAATTGAGAGAAGGGAGAGTCACTTGCCAGTAAGCCGTGATGGACTGAAATGAGAGAAAAGTTTTTTACACTGGGCGGGGCAGGACAGGTTCACTAAACTCTTAAAGATAAAAAGAAGAAACAATGCAACAAAATTTGGGAAGCTGGTTTTAAAGTGGTCTAACCCCTGGTAACTGACTTAGCAGAGGGAAGAAAGCTGAAACCTAAGGCAGCAGGATGGGAAGCCTGGAAGCAGAGCTCCAGGGTCTCTGGAATTTGGGACACCAGGCACTGAGGGGGTCAGGGGCCCCAAAGCAGGAGAGCTGGCTGTGAGTCTGTGCCAGAAGCTGTCAGACCCTGGGTCTCCCCTCTCAGTCCTGGCTCCAAAGTGACTGCCTGCATTCTGCAACCTATTTCCTCTGCTGAATCAGAGTGACAGTGGACTCAGAGACACTTCAATGTAGCTGAGAAGGAGCGCGCTTAGAAACAGGGAAATGGGAGAAGGTTCCATACCAAATGCTGGCTTCCTGGTCTCCATCTGAGTCTGGCTCATAGAATGCAGCAGCCACCAATCCCCCTTCGGCATTGGGATTTCTCTTCAGCTTCCTCTGAGAGAAAGACCTCCCACCCACAGGTGGGAATCCTCCAATAAAATCCCTGAGCAGGATAATCCTACAGCTGGCCGCACATGTGACTCAACCGGGGTGCTCTTTGTAATCACTACTACCTGACCCCTAGCAAGATCCAACATCATTCAAACACTTGGGCAACTTAAATGGAAAGTTTACTGCATGCCAGGAATTGTTCCAGGTTCTAAAACACTGTACTAGGTGTTCCTTCTTGCAAAGGTGGAACTGATCCTGGGTGTCAGCTCCATCCAGGTGTGCAGACCTTCCAGTTAACTTCTCAGCAGTCAGTTCCAGGATCTTCAGACATTTGAGCAAAGCCTTTAACATGCAAAAGATTTCAAAACAAAAACTAAGAGGAAATCAGAGGAAAACAAACAGCACAGGGAGTGGAGGGACACTTCAAAGAAACTGCCACGGTGATCCTTGATGAGAGTTGAGGGTTGAAAAGCTTTTCATCTATGAAACGAGAACAGGAGGTTATAAAAAGAAAATTTCGGAGATTTTTAAAAAGCTCTTGGAAATAAGAAATTTGATGACAGACATGGAAATTCAATACATGGGTTGGAAGATAAAATGAGGAAATATCCCAGGAAGTAAAACTTTTTTAAAAAAGGAGAAAACATAGGGGAAAAGTAAGAAAATTAGAGATTCAATGTATGAGGCCCCCATTTCAACTTAATATGTGTTCCAGAAGAGGAGAGAAATCACTTTTTTAAATATTCCATAAAATAGTTCAGAACTCAAGGACATGATTTTCAGATTGAAAAGGTCCACTGAAAGCCAAGTAAATTGATGGAAAAAAAAAAAAAAGACACAGCAAGGTGTACTGAATGAGATTTCATTACAGACAGAAAGGACATCACAAAGACAAGAAAATCTTTCAGAGAAGGGGAAATGATTATATTCAAAGCATCAGGAGTTAGAATGACAGACATCTCAATGGCAATACTGAACCTGGAAGAACAAAGCTTTCCAAATTCAGGAACAGACTTCCAACACAGAGTTCACACCCCTATTAATCTAACTTTGAAGATCTCAAAAAACTTACTTCCCAGGCAGTCTTTCTCAGAACTACTAGAAGATGTTACGAACAAGACAGCAGAAGCGAAGAAGACATGGGTCTAAAAAAACAAGAGGTGTCACATGAAGAGCAAAATGAATCCCTGCTGTGATAAGGAATTCCAGGATGACAGCTGTGCCTCTGGCCCTGGCAGCAACTCCAGAGTGAAGGAGACCAGAAGGCTGAGCCAGAGGGATGAACCAGGTGGAACAGGACACGCCTGCTATTTAGAAACATGGGCAAAGTTGAAGCTCTTGTCTCTGGGGCACAGAAGCTGAGGTTGGTGAGGGGTGGGTCAAATAACTGCTGTTTCTATGTACAAGCCTTCTAGAAATACATGACTTTACAATTATGTCTATGAATAGCTTTGATAAGGAAAGAAGGGAAGCTCAGGCAATGAATCAGATTCCAGAATGAAAACCCAGGCAGAGATCAGGAGAACCTGCTTCTCTAAGCAGCAAAGGTATTTGGTGAAACCTCTTAAGAGACAGAGAAAGAAGAGTTGATGCTAAAGGCAGCAAAGGCTGAGCACTTGGCAAAGTAGGCGAGACAAGAACTTGATGGCCCAGGAAACAGGCAGGAATGGGGTCACTCTTCCCCGTCAAAGAAACAATTCCTGAGTGTAACCTGCCTGAGTTACTGAGATTAGCAGGGATAGGGGATTAAAGGGAGGCGTGTGTGCCAAGCGTGTGGTTGGGCAACTTACAGAATAAAGGCAAGCAGAAAGGCGGTTTGGGGACACCCTGCTGCTCTCCAGGCAGGCTGTCTTCCTTCCCCCATGGGTTAGAAGAGGTTGACTCTATCTCCGCAGACAATTACGCTCAGCTGCACCAGCTCACAGAGATCAAGGCTGAAAGGGCATGGGCAAGCCTGAAACCCTGGGTCCACACTGGTTTCCCCATCACTTTACCTGGTACATCCTATTTCTGTTTCTTCTCTGTGTAGCACTCTCTGAGGACTCTTTTTTTTTTTAGAGCCTGGCACAGGCCTGGTTTCCTAAAGCCCACCTACCTCTAGGTCCCAGAGGCAGTACAGGAGGGACAATGGGTTTGACCAGCAGCCCTGAAAGCAATTAACTGTAGGTGGGCTTGTTAAATTTGTTAACACCTCAGTAAAAGAAGAGTGCTGTGGCCTTCTACAGGTTAGTGAGATTAACCACCAGATTAGGATATGGTGGTATGGAAAATCCCTTGTGGGTCTTTCCATGTGGCTCAGGGTAAAGAATCCACCTGCCAATGTAGGAGACACGGGTTCGATCCCTGGGTCAGGAAGATCCCCTGGAGTAGGAAATGGCAACCTGCTCCAGTATTCCTGCCTGGAAAATTCTATGGACAGAGGAGCCTGGTGGGTTACAGTCCATGGGGTCGAAAAGAGTCGGACACGACTGAGTGAATAAGCACAAACACAGATCCCCTTGTACCTTTTCAATTCATTTGCAAAGTAACATACAGTTGCAAAACAGTGAGTGAGTGAGTGAGTAAAATCGCTCAGTCGTGTCTGACTCTGCGACCTCGTGGACTGTAGCTTACCATGCTCCTCCAGTATAGGAATGCAAAGGCTAAAGGCTCAAAGTACTGTATTTTATGTGTATTTAAAGATACTTCTCTGTTAGAGTTTACACCATCCCCCTCACGATATATAACTCAGCCTGACCTATTTTTATGAAAAGCATTTACTATTTACATTCACAGAAATCTATTCTCCCAGAAGTGGTTCCCAGGGTGACAGCTGTAGTTCCCTCCTCTTTACCAACCCCATCTCATCAGACAAAATTTGACTTAATTTCACTCCTAGTGTTTACAAACTGCTTACAAGAGAGTTGCAACACGACAGAAAATGTCATTCTCTTTCCCCAAAGCCCTCATCTTTAAAACCTTTGATTTGTGGATGCGACAATGAAAACATTTTGTGAATTAGGGGTGGGGGAGTTGTCCAAGCAGGCTGATTAGTAGTTCAGGGCGAAGATCTATCCCCAAAGGCGATTACAAGCACTTGGGGGATCATAAATAGTTTCTGCCGGCAGGAGCGGCAGCTATGCTGTACCCAGACTCATTCCCTGCTGGCCGTAGCGAGCGGCAGTGGGACGAGGGCAGCGTTAACAGATGCCCGGTTGCTGGACACCCTCTCCCGCTTCCTGGACTTCAACAGCACTGCTTTTCCGCCTGACTGTCAGGACCCTGGCTCTGGAGACCCCCGGACTTGTCCCTCTTTCCCCTCCACTCCGCCGCTCACACACACACATATACACACACTCAGGGCGCCTCCTTCCGTCTAGTAATTGACAAACCAGTACCTCTTCGGTACTCCTCCCAAGACGCATAAACCATCCGTAAACACGCAAATCCCCCGAATGAAAAACAAGACACCCCAGGGGTCTGCGAGATGAGCGCCGCGGGCGTTCGGCGGCGGCGGGCGTTTCTCCGAGAAGGCTGGGGCTCAGTTTCCACACCCCCGCAGGCAGCCTCAGTCGGCACCCCAGAGCCGGATCGGATGGGGGACGGACCTGAGGTTTTTGTCTGCCAAAGCAGATTCCTACCTCCAGTTCTGAAGTCACCTTCGGGGGGCGGGGGGGTCTCCTCTCGACGTCTTCGGCGGAGGTTCGGTCGGGAGCAGCCGGCCCCGGGTAATCCTGGCTCCCGGGCGGGGCTCGCACGCCCCGGGGCCGAGCCGGATCCTAATCACCTGCTGGGCGCGGGCGGGGCGGGGCGGGGCCGCTCAGCGCGCGCGCCCCGCCCGGGAAGCCGGCCCCCGGCGCGCCCCCCGACGGCCCTTCCGGAGCACGCTTGCCGCGGGGAGCCCCGAGCGCCCCGCTCCGAGCGCGGCAGGTCTGCGGGAGGACTCCCCCGCCGCCAGCCCGGCTGGGGAGGTTTTGAAAAGGACTGTAATGGAATCCCGGCTCGCCTGGACACTCCCCTGGCTCACTTGTCAAAACTCCACGGCATTCCAGAACCCCTTCCCCGGTCACTCCCCCCACCCCCACCCCCACCCCCTCCGCAGTCGGAAAAGGAAACCGCCCCGGGGAGATTTCGGCGAGTTTGGGGTTTCTGATGCGGACACCTTTTGTTTATGTCAACTTGCTCCGGAGCTTCCAGCGGTAACTGGGAGCAGGTCTGAGAAGAAGAAAGCCCCACCCAGATAACCCTCGCCCGGTCAAAAGTTCTCCCTCCAGCCGCCGCGAGGAGCTCCAGCTCCCCGACATCAATTCATTTCATAACCGCTCCGTTTCATAATCGGCGGCAGCATGGGTCCTCACTGGGGGTGGGGTGGAGTGAGGGGGAGCCCCACACCAGAATCACAACCATCGCACTGGGCAAGCTAGCAGGCAACTTTCCAGAAAGCTGCAGTGAGATTCTTTCTGCTGGAGAAACCAAATTTACCACTGATGAGTTACAATCGCCGGTGACTGCACGACTGAGGCATTTCCTTTATACCTTTTCGGGCTCCCGCGCCCCTCCCGTCTTCTGCGGGGTTCAGTCTAAGAGCCATCCCCCGGAGAGGCATGAATGGGCTCGGGCCGCGCAGACATCTCTCCAGCTGCAAACTGATGAGGAAGCCCGACCCACGAGGCTGAATTGTTTACATCACACCCACTGAGGGCTTCCTGTCTTAAATTAATGGGAATACAAATAAGACAGGAAAAGAGTGTTTGCTTTTCTTAGAGCAAGGGTGGGGGCCTGCGGAGGGGGGGTGGGGTCGCCCCACATTTCATTGCATGAAGAGGTTGCTTTTCAAAACTTCAATTGTGTTCTATTCCTTTTTCCCACTTGGAACACTTGTTGAAAAGGAAAAGCATCGCTGTGCCAAACCTCAAACCATCAAGGAACTTCTGCTCAAAACACGTTTTCACCTGGCTTCGGAAGGGATCCAGGCTGGAGCTCCCAGGGGGAACGACAGATCTGGGGACCTCCTGTGGTGGAAAGGCACAAATCTCCCTACAGCCTGAAGCTGCGTGCCACACAGGCACACACACTCCACCCCACCCCATGGAGTTCATGCCAGAATCTTGCCCCTAGTCCTGCTCCCCACCCCTGTGTCTCTAAGCTGTGGTTCGCTTCCTGGGTGTCCCACAGTTCTTCAATGGACAAATCTGGTAGAATTCAAAGCAATTAATTAAAAAAGAGCAGGCAAAAGAAAGCTTCAGTTCTCACTATCATTATTGCCACTGGAAAGGGTAATGAGTGCCTGGGAGGGGCCAACCCATGTCCAGGCTCTCCTGGACATCTGCCTACTCTTGGAAGCAGCCCACAGAGCACATGGTAAGTACTGATCATAATCACCAGTCCATAATCACCAGTCCCAGTTGCTTCCTTCAGGTTGGCACAACAGCAAACCCAGAGACAGGCCTCCTTTGGAAATACTGGAAGGAAACAAGACCCCAGGATAAAGTATATCTCAAGGAGGGATGGGCATTGCAGCCAGCAATGACAATGGAGGTTAAGAAAACAGTACATGAGCCCAGCAAGAACAAGCTTTCGCAAGCCAGTCCTCAAAGTATTGCAATTCCTGGGTCAAAGCAAGTTAGGCTGACGATTTTAGGTAAAGCCAAGTGTATCAAAAGTCTCTAACAGAAAGTGACTGCCTTGCAATATATTCTAAGGATTCCAGTGAATGTTAGCTCCTCCCCACTTCCCTTTTCCCTCTCTTCTGCCAGGAGGTGGTATTCTTGGTGGATTCATTAGCATACTTTTATGTGGCATCTCCATATCTGATAAATTTTATGGGAATTAGGTTCAAATTGAATAATCTTCTAATAATAATTTCAGAAGGGCTCCCTTTCTTCCTTCTGATTGCTTTCTCCACTTCCAGTTTTCTTCTAACTCTCTCTACTCCTTCCATCTGGTATGTAATTTATGATGTGCAAATCAATGCTGTTTAAAGGAAATCCATGATTTTAAGCATAATGCAAATAAATATTCCCTCCTCCCCCACCAACTCTGTGCCTAAGCTCAGTTTAGGGTGTGTATGTGCTGAGAATTAAAATTTGACCACATCTGTACAATATCTTAATTTCAGGAAAGCTTTTGAATGCATATGACATTCTCATCAGCAAGCCAGAAAGATACGATCTGGTCTGTCTTTTCCTCACCGGGTTTTACTGCAGACTGGAAAAGAGATCAATGGCTCAGAAAACAAAAGGGTGCTTAAAACATGGCCTCCAATTTTACCCTAGCTCTGGTTTAAATAATACTTAAAATTGCTTTGAGCACACCCAGAGTCTACAAATAATATTAATTGCAGTGGGAATTACTGATATGCTAGGAGAATCCAAATTGGCTTCAACACATGAAGGAAATGTTTCATGATAAAGTTTCAAGTTCAGTGTGACGGCTGATTACAAAAGTAGTATCCTGAGGGTGATGATCAAATGACAGGCATAAAAGGGGCTTAATATCTAGATTGGAGAAAAACTGACAAAGATGTGAGGATCACAGCAGATCATGTTATTTAAAAGGAATCTGTGTGTTGTACTGATAAGAAATAAGCAATACAACAGCGGGGTGAATTCGCTTGGTGGGAGTCTGACATGAAAGGAAAGTATATCCCCATGTCTCCCTCCCCAATGATGAAGAATTTGGCAGCAGACAGACCCTTAATAGGATGGTAGATCCAGTCTGAGGCCCCTTATTTTAAGGGCAAAGTGGAGACACTGGAAAGGGTCCAGAGGAAAACCAAAATGATTAAAGAGAGAGAAAAATAGAACCTATGAGGGAAGGTTAAAGGATTTGGAGTTGTTTAGTCTAGAGTGAAAAAGTGACTAAAGGCAAACTTAACAGTCTTCCCCTCCCATTTGAAAGGTTATTATAAAGAGGACACTGACCAGCTGTTGTTCATCTCTACAGAAGAGGTAAGACTCAAAATGCAACATTAAAATGTGGGTCAGACTCAAAGAGGACATGCTTGATGCTAATGGTAACTGACTTGACATTGACATCACTGTGCAGTCTTCACCTCTCAGGCTCCATCCTAGAGATAGATAGGCTTCCATGTTTAGGCAGAAGCCAGGCTGGAGAACTCCTTTCCTTTCCTTCTAGGGCTGCAGTAGTCCTCATCACCCCGTTAATGTGGGGGGGGGGGGGGCAGTGGTCCTAAGATCCATGTTCCCTAAGTCAGAAACAGGGTGCTGTGAGACTACAAGTCTGTCTTCAAACATATTCTCACATCTCATCAGACCTTTGTTTATTGGGTCAGTTCAGTTCAGTTGCTCAGTCATGTCCGACTCTTTGCAACCCCATGGACTGCAGCACGCCAGGCCTCCCTGTCCATCACCAACTCCCAGAGCCTACGGTAATGCCATCCAACCATCTCATCCTCTGTCATCCCCTTCTCCTCCCGCTTTCAGTCTTTCCCAGCATCAGGGTATTTTCTAGTGAGTCAGTTCTTCGTATCAGGTGGCCAAAGCATTGGAGTTTCAGCTTCAGTATCAGTACTTCCAATGAATATTCAGGACTGATTTCCTTTGGGATGGATTGGTTGGATTTCCTTGCAGTCCATGGGACTCTCAAGAGTCTTCTCCAACACCACAGTTCAAAAGCATCAATTCTTTCGCACTCAGCTTTCTTTATAGTCCAACTCTCCCATCCATATATGACTACTGGAAAAACCATAGCTTTGACTAGATGGACCTTTGTTGGCAAAATAATATCTCTTCTTTTTATATGCTGTGTAGGTTGGTCATAACTTTTCTTCCAAGGAGCAAGTGTCTTTTAATTTCATGGTGGCAGTCACCATCTGCAGTGATTTTGGAGCTCAAAAAAAGTCTGTCACTGTTTCCATTGTTTCCCCATCTATTTGCCATGAAATGATGGGACCAGATGCCATGATCTTAGCTTTCTGTATGTTGAGGGGTGGCTCGTTGGTCTAAGGGTATGATTCTCACTTTGGGTGCGAGAGGCCCCGGATTCAAATCCCAGATGAGCCCAGGTTATCCTTTCCGGTTTATTGGGTGGGTATCTCTAAAAATACGCTCAACTTCTGACACTGGTAAGCATATTTTATAGATGCAATCCTCTATATTGTTTCTATGTATAGGATATCATTGTTTTTGCTTAGTCACTAAGTCATATCTGACTCTTTGCAACCCGCATGGACTGTAGCCCACCAGGCTCCTCTGTCCATGGGATTCTCCAGGCAAGAATACTGGAGCGGGTTGCCATTTCCTTCTCCAGAGGATCTTCCCCACTTGAGGGATCGAACCCGAGTCTCCTGCATTAACAGGTGCATTCTTTACCACTGAGTCACCAGGGAAGCCCCAGGACAGCATTTCCTTTTGTTTAATGAGCACACAAATATTAGTTGATGATGACAATGATAATAATAGCTATGAATTAAACTCTTCCTACAATTATGTTGGGCATTGTGCTGGCTACTTTATGTAGGTTGCCTATCTCATTAATTTTTTCAGTATCCCTGTGAAGTAGATATAATTATTAGCCTTATTCTAACACAAGGAAACTGAGTTAAGTAACACAGTTAAGTAACACAATGAGGTTAAGTAACACAGCTGGTAAATGTTGGAGTCCCCATTCAAACCTATTTAATCTGACTCAAAAGGGTGTGTTTAACCACTACACTACTGCCTCTCCTTGATTAGTTTTAGCTCTTGGGAGGGAGGAAACATTGCAAAAGAAAGCATTTATTCTTGTTGGTGCAAACTGATTAAAAACCAAGTCTTCCACACATTTACATAGCCTGGGAAATATAGTTGTTTTTTTTCCCAGCATAGAGGAAGGGCTGACTTTGCCTTCTAATCAGAAATATGCTTTGCTGTCTCCCACAAAGCTAAAAATCTAATCAAAATCTATCTATATTTTATTAATAAGAAACACCTATTCATCTATAGTCTAATTTTGCTCATAGTAGGTGTCTCATGACTGTTAAATGAATGAATACAAATGCATCATGACTTTGATGCTTTAAAGCAAATTGAGCTGAATTGTGTTTTTCCAGCATACTGGTGAACAAGGCTCTGGTGGGTCATTTCTATGGGCCTCTTATCAGATGTTCCCTAAGAGTCTTAAAATCCAACTGTTTCCTTTAATTCAGTATCCATGAGAAAGGTATATATGAGTTACATTTTCCCAGCATCAAATGCTTTTAGATCAAGAATAGATTTTTAGTGGGGTTTACTGAGTGCTATTGTATATCAGCAATAGATGATTCATAAGTGAAACAGACATCAAAATGATTTTTAGAAAGGCAAACGAACCACACACAAACAAAAAATTAAAAGCCTTGATCCAAATTACGGCAAAGGACAGATATTTTCCCATTAGGACAATTTATCCTGAGTTTATAAACAGAGAGGGGCATAATTACCCAAGTGTTTGTGAACAGATCCAAACCTTATGTAGTTATAAAAAGCTGGAGAGGGGAAGGAAGAGGAAATTCCCAGGAGAAGATCCCCAACCACATCCAGAGCCATCAGATCTCCATAAAATAAAAAGCCCAGCAGTGGTACCAAGTGGAGCACAAGAAGAAACCTCAGGATTTTAACACAAGCCACAGAAATAGCTTTGAATCGTCTTAAAACTAAACAGTGACAATTCTATCCAATAAACTTTCAGCCAACACATGGGCAGAGGGGTGACTTACTGGCATTCCAGATGTAGTTAATAGAAACATGATGCCTAGAATAAAAAAGGTACTCAGTAAATGATGACTGAATGGATGGATGAGTGAATGAATGTCTGAACAGATGCTCAAGCTGCCTTTTTTCCTTTTGAATGAAAGATGTTGGAAAGATGTCTTAGATGCTTCAACCCCAAAGGCCCCACAAAGATTTTGAGCCATTTGAACAGGTCCTTCAGGAACAGCTCTAGAGCCAGACACTGGTTTCTGACCCAAAGATAACCAATTTATGATTTTGCATGAACACTGGAAGGGGGATTGCAATACCTGTGGAACATCTTTGCAGGGCTTGATTCAAAACTCCCATTATTTACCATATAGATTCTAAACTATTTGAAGTCCAACAGAATCAAATACTAAGTAGTCAGCATCTTTTGAGCACTTACTGGATGTTGGGTCTTGTTTCTAAGCCCTTTACATATTCACTCATTAAATTCTTATTATAATCTTAAGAATGTGTGCTAAGTCACTTCAGTTGTGTCAGACTCTCTGTGACCCTATGAAATACAGCTCCTCAGGTTCTTCTGTCCATGGGATTGTCCAAGCAAGAATACTGAAGTGGGTTGCCATGCCCTCCCCCCAGGGACTTAAGAATATGTACTATTATTATCAACCCATCAAAAACAAAACTGAACCAAAAGATTACCTAATTAGCTCATGGGTCACACAACTAGTAAGCAGAGGAACTGGAACTCAGATTCCACCTGGAACCAGCACCTGCTCTTAATTGCTGTCTGATGCTACCTGTCCAAATCTTAACTCTTGTCACTGCTCAACAAAAAAAATCACTATCCAAATTGAAATATTTATCCATAAATATTCAAAGAGCATTCTAATCTCTGCAGGATGCGATCCTTGACTTCCCTAAGGCACCTCTCTCCTGCGTGCTCATATCACTTATTCTGCAATGAACACAACTGTGACTTGCCTCATAATACATCTCTCCAACTATTGGGTTGGCCAAAAAGTTCATTCAGATTTTTTTGTACCATCTTATGGAAATACCCAAGCACATCCAATAGATCTTAAGTTTCTTAGAGTCAGGACTGTGTGTTGCAAGGCAGTCTGGGAATATAGAAGAATTGGGAAGATCTAGAACTAAAGTCCAAATCTCATAGTTATTACCCATGGGACTCTAGGTAATCATGTAACACTTCCTATTCTCATATTCAAACTATAATGTTTAAGGGCTTGCTGAAAACGGGAGATTAAATGAGACAATGTACATGAAGGATACAATATGGGATGATGCCTGATGTTGTAAGATAGTGATTTTCAACCACCAGTTATTTTGACCCCAAGGGACATTTGACAATGTATGGAGATATTTTTGATAGTCACAACTGTGTGTGTGTGTGTGTGTGTGGGGAGGGGGGGTTGCGGCCCTGTGGGCATCTAGTGGATAGAGACCAGCAGTACTGCTAAACATCCTACAAAGCATGGGGCAGGCCCCCACAATAAAGGATTATCCATCCAAAATATCAGTAGCAAGAGTGCCAAGGCTGAGACACACTGCTGCAAGCTATTAAAAATGTATCAAAAATAAAGGTTTCCATTCTCTTCCCTTTCCTTATTTTTCACAGTACTGTGCTTATTGGAGGTATTCAGTAAATCTTTGTTGAGTAAACCTTTGGATTGTGGATTATACCTTTGGGTAAGTGAGTGTAGGAGTTCTAAGATACTTCACTGAAAACACTTGAGAGTGTGGTCTATTCATGGCAGAGGTTCTGGTTGGAGAAGGAAATGGCAACCCATTCCTGTATTCTTGCCTGGAAAATCCCCATGGACAGAGGAGCCTGGCGGGTTATAGCCCATGAGGTCACAAGAATTGGACACGACTTAGCAACTAAACCACCACGATTAACCTGGAACCAGAACCTTCAAATATCCATGCCCAATGAAAGGAATTCTGAAATAGACTCAATGTAATACTGGGGTCTGAGCCCAATGAAAGTGATCTTAAATTTGGTCCTAGGAGAGCTGGAGAACTAAGACAAAGGCCAGCTCCTTCTCACTGGTGGATTCCCAAGTGACTTAGCTATTAGTCTACAAATGCTCCTTCATCTAGTTCTATTCTCCACCCTAAAGATACAGTATAACAGCCAGAAGACCATGGAAGAATTTATTCAGCTCTCTACCCTAGTCAATCACCCACCCCTGCAACAATCACACACTACCTAGAGCTCAATCCAGTGAACTTTCGTTCAGAACATGGATTGAAAAACACAGTGGAAGCAAAAAGGACATGTGGTCATTACTTGGAACTTTCAACAGGTTCAGTAAGATTGGTTGCAAGAACTGGAAACTCAAGAATAAAAGCCTACCTTCTGGGATACAGCATAAATCACATTAACACAAACCGGAAATCCAAAAGATTCTTCTGTCTCCCATTCTGTAGACTGAGTGGCAACACCTACTTCTTAAGTTCTTAACAATTTAAGAATTCTTCATCTTTTATAGTCAGAATCCATGATGATTTTTTGTGTGACTGTATATGAGACAATCTAAAACTTAACTTGAATTTCTAGTCATCTTTAAAGTTAAGTACCTGAACTAAGTTACCTGCCTGGAACTATAAGAGCAAGACAGGTTCTTTCTTGCCTTGGGCTCCTGAACATATCTAGGCTGGGATTGTCCTTTGCACTCTAACCACCTTCTGAATTCACCTTTAACTAATTCCTATTCATCTATCTGGACATCACCTGCTGTGTTCCCACCCTGACCCTCCCCTGGAATACACTTGAGGCCATCTTTGCAGCTTCAGTAGCATCTTCACTGCTCATTCACTTGTCTGATTACCCTTATAGACTGTGGCCTTGTTTACCATTTTATTCCCAGAGCCTAGCACTGTTTCTGGCACATTCAGGTGTCCAAAGAATAGTTGTTGAATGAATGAGTATAAAACATTCATTCCTAAAATCACTTACTGAGTGCCTACTATGAATCAGATATTGGTTTAGGCTCTGGGGAAACCACTATTACTATCTTAGTACTAACAACAACAACAGTAAAAACTATTGTAGTTAATGTTTATTGGGCATTTACTGTGTACCAGGGATCATGCCAAGATTTTCTTTGTAGTCTCTTTTAATCCTCCCCCTCATACCCACATGGCAGATACCATTATTATTCCCACTGTACAAAGGAAAAAAGATGCCAAGCCACTCCTATGGACCTTAATGTGAAAAAAAAATCTTTGATGTTTAAGTTCCTCCCGGTTTATTTACATGAGCTTAATTCACATCAACTAAGAAGAGCTAACCTGTGAATTCACTCAGGAGTTTTGCTGATGTCTGTCTCTTGCCTGGAAAATTCCTATCCATTCTTTATATCATCTGAGATATATTTTAAAATATTTTGATACAGGTTATCAAGTGATGACAATAGTAATCTACACTCCAGAGGCCATCAGCTGACGTTTGAAGGGTACTTATCAGACTGCACCCAGCAGCACACATCTGAAATATCACTACCTAAATTTGCAGTGGAAGGTTCTGCAGTTACTGAAATGGAGGTTCGAAATACTATTTTCCATCTGTGGAATGAGATAAATTGGTTAGAAAGGTTCGTTAGAAAGGACAGACACCTCTGTCCTTGCCTGCTGAGCTGGAAGAATGCAGGGGGTACTGCTTCATCGGTGAGACTCCATGTGTGTGGGGTCCCCCCAGTTAATGGAGGATTCTGTCACTGGGTCTGATGATGAAGTCGGGTGATTCTAAAGTTAGAGGGCTACTGCAGGCCCTTCAGGGTGAGCCTGCTACCCAGGGCCCATAGGAGCACCTACAAGAACAGCAGGGGAGATGCTGCCAAACTTAACACAAGCAGGCAGTGGGACTGCTTCCGCACTTTCTCGCTAATACCCGCTCTACCTGTGGCAGGAGGCAAGGACTTGCTCCCATGGTAACCTACCACCTGGCCCTGAGGCCTTAGCATTCTCAGCCTTTCCTGATCACCAGAGGCTACAGATGTTTAACAAGAGAATCTGATGGTGTTGAGCAGCCAATTGCCTCAGGCAACACACACTTCCCTACCTTGGTCTCTTGGAGAAAACCAGTTCATATTCCAACACTAACCTTCCAAAGCAGGGGACACAGATTTGATCCCTGGTCTGGGAAGATCCCACATGTCAAGGAACAATAAGCCCATGTGCCACAACTACTGAGCCCGTGCGCCCTAGGGCCTGTGCTCACATCAAGAGAAGCCACTGCAATGAGAAGCCTGCGCACTGCAGTGAAGAGTAGACCCCACTGACCGCAACTAGAGAAAGCCTGAGTGCATCAACCTTTGTTGGCCCAACTGAGTCGGGCCAATAAATAAATCATTAAAAAAAAAAAAACTACTGCGATGGCTCTCTTGATAACTCATCTCCCCTTAGGAATGCCGAAGAATCCCCAAGTTGCCTGCATGTGGCAGAGATCCTTTTGATAGACCCTCAATCACCTAAGATAATCGGGACAAGTCTCTTCCTAAACCCTGAAAAAGTCTAATTTAGCAAACAACTTTACTTTAGGATATGACTTATTGAGCAAAGGGCCACACTAGGCGCTGAGAAAACATGAGAAGCACTGGCCTTGGGTCCAGTGAGCTTAAGAGATGGCCACAGGACAAATAAAGCAACAGGCGGGGACTTCCTGGTGGTCCAGTGGTTAAGAATCTGCCTTCCAATGCAGGGCATGTGGGTTCAATCGTGGTTGAGGAACTAAGCCTGCACACTGCAATAAAGATGCAGCACAGGCAGAGTTTTTTAGAAAAGAAAAGCTGCCGAGAGGAGCAACCCCACCTCTAAGGAACAGCGGCTGCGTGGATAGAGGAGGGCCAAGAGGAGCTACTCCACGTTCAAGGTCAGGAGGGGCGGCCGTGAGAAGATACCCCTCGTCCAAGGTAAGGAGCAGTGGCTGGGCTTTGCTGGAGCAGCTGTGAAGAGATACCCCACATCCAAGGTAAGAGAAACCCAAGTAAGACGGTAGATGTTGCGAGAGGGCATCAGAGTTCAGACACACTAAAACCATAATCACAGAAAACTAGCCAATCTGATCACAGGACCACAGCCTTGTCTAACTCAGTGAAACTAAGCCATGCCGTGTGGGACCACCCAAGACGGTCGGGTCATGGTGGAGAGGTCTGACAGAATGTGGTCCGCTGGAGGAGGGAATGGCAAACCACTTCAGTATTCTTGCCTTGAGAACCCCATGAACAGTATGAAAAGGCAAAATGATAGGATACTGAAAGAGGAACTCCCCAGGTCGGTAGGTGCCCAATATGCTACTGGAGATCAGTGGAGAAATAACTCCAGAAAGAATGAAGGGATGGAGCCAAAGCAAAAACAATACCCAGTTGTGGATTTGACTGGTGATAGAAGCAAGGTCCGATGCTGTAAAGAGCAATATTGCATAGGAACCTGGAATGTTAGGTCCATGAATCAAGGTAAACTGGAAGTGGTCAAACAGGAGATGGCAAGAGGAAATGTTGACATTCTAGGAATCGGCGAACTAAAATGGACTGGAATGGGTGAATTTAACTCAGATGACCATTTTATCTACTACTGTGGGCAGGAATCCCTTAGAAGAAATGGAGTAGCCATCATGGTCAACAAAAGAGTCCGAAATGCAGTACTTGGATGCAATCTCAAAAATGACAGAATGATCTCTGTTCGTTTCCAAGGCAAACCATTCAATATCACAGTAATCCAAGCCTATGCCCCAACCAGTAACGCTGAAGAAGCTGAAGTTGAAAGGTTCTATGAAGACCTACAAGACCTTTTACAACTAACACCCAAAAAAGATGTCCTTTTCATTATAGGGGACTGGAATGCAAAAGTAGGAAGTCAAAAAACACTTGGAGTAACAGGCAAATTTGGCCTTGGAGTACGGAATGATCAGCAGGGCAAAGGCTAATAGGGTTTTGCCAAGAGAACGCACTGGTCATAGCAAACACCCTCTTCCAACAACACAAGAGAAGACTCTACACATGGACATCACCAGATGGTCAACACCAAAATCAGATTGATTATATTCTTTGCAGCCAAAGATAGAGAAGCTCTATACAGTCAGCAAAAACAAGACCGGGTGCTGTCTGTGGCTCAGATCATGAACTCCTTATTGCCAAATTCAGACTTAAACTGAAGAAAGTAGGGAAAACCACTTGACCATTCAGGTATGACCTAAATCAAATCGCTTATGACTATGCAGTGGAAATGATAAATAGATTTAAGGGACTAGATCTGATAGACAGGGTGCTTGAAGAACTATGGACGGAGGTTTGTGACACTGTACAGGAGACAGGGATCAAGACCATCCCCATGGAAAAGAAATGCAAAAAGGCAAAATGGTTGTCTGAGGAGGCATTGCAAATAGCTGTGAAATGGAGAGAAGCGAAAAGCAAAGGAGAAAAAGAAAGATATTCCCATTTGAATGCAGAGTTCCAAAGAACAGCCAGGAGAGATAAGAAAGCCTTCCTCAGTGATCAATGCAAAGAAATAGAGGAAAACAACAGAATGAGAAAGACTAGAGATCTTTTCAAGAAAATTAGAGATACCAAGGGAACATTTCATGCAAAGATGGGCTCAATAAAAGACAGAAATAGTATGGATCTAACAGAAGCAGAAGATATTAAGAAGAGGTGGCAAGAATACACAGAATAACTGTACAAAAGAGATCTTCATGACCCAGATAATCACGATGGTGTGATCACTCATCTAGAGCCAGACATCCTGGAATGTGAAGTCAAGTGGGCCTTAGAAAGCATCACTACTAACAAAGCTAGTGGATGTGATGGAATTCCAGTTGAGCTATTTCAAATCCTGAAAGATGATGCTGTGAAAGTGCTGCACTCAATATGTCAGCAAATTTGGAAAACTCAGCAGCGGCCATGGGACTGGAAAAGGTCAGTTTTCATTCCAATCCCTAAGAAAGGCAATCCGAAAGAATGCTCAAACTACCTCACAGTTGCACTCATCTTACACGCTAGTAAAGTAATGCTCAAAATTCTCCAAGTCAGGCTTCAGGAATATGTGAACCGTGAACTTCCAGATGTTCAAGCTGGTTTTAGAAAAGGCAGAGGAACCAGAGATCAAATTGCCAACATCCGCTGGATAATCAAAAAAGCAAGAGAGTTCCAGAAAAACATCTGTTTCTGCTTTATTGACTACGCCAAAGCCTTCGACTTTGTGGATCACAATAAACTATGGAAAATTCTGAAAGAGTTGGGCATACCAGACCCCCTGACCTGCCTCTTGAGAAACCTGTATGCAGGTCAGGAGGCAACAGTTAGAACTGGACATGAACAACAGACTGGTTCTCAATAGGAAAAGGAGTATGTCAAGGCTGTATATTGTCACCCTGTTTATTTAACTTATATGCAGAGCATTTCATGAGAAACACTGGGGTGGAAGAATCACAAGCTGGAATCAAGATTGCCAGGAGAAATATCAATAACCTCAGATATGCAGATGACACCACCCTTATGGCAGAAAGTGAAGATGAACTAAAAAGCCTCTTGATGAAAGTGAAAGAGGAGAGTGAAATAGTTGGCTTAAAGCTTAACATTCAGAAAACTAAGATCATGGCATCTAGTCCCATACTTCATGGGAAATAGATGGGGAGACAGTGGAAACAGTGTCAGGCTTTTTTTTTTTAGGCTGCAAAATCACTGCAGATGGTGATTGCAGCCATGAAATTAAAAGACGCTTGCTCCTTGGAAGGAAAGTTATGACCAACCTAGATAGCATATTAAAAAGCAGAGACCTTACTTTGCCAACAAAGGTCTGTCTGGTCAAGGCTATGGTTTTTCCAGTGGTCATGTATGGATGTGAGAGCTGGACTGTGAAGAAAGCTGAGCACCGAAAAATTGATGCTTTTGAATTGTGGTGTTGGAGAAGACTCTTGAGAGTCCCTTGGACTGCAAGGAGATCCAACCAGTCCATCCTAAAGGAGATCAGTCCTGGGTGTTCATTGGAAGGACTGATGCTGAAGCTGAAACTCCAGTACTTTGGCCACCTCATGCGAAGAGTGGCCTCATTGGAAAACACCCTGATGCTGGGAGGGATTGGGGGCAAGAGGAGAAGGGGATGACAGAGGATGAGATGGTTGGATGGCATCACTGACTCAATGGACATGGGTTTGAGTAAACTCCTGGAGTTGGTGATGGATAGGGAGGCCTGGCGTGCTGTGATACATAGGGTCACAAAGAGTTGGACACGACTAAGCAACTGAACTGAACTGAACAGGCGTTAGTTAAGTGAAGTGTGGAGTAACTGCTAAGTCCATCAGGGACACCTAATTAGACCTGGAAAGTCAGGGAAGGCTTCCAGAAGACGTGACTGGAAGCTGAGCCCTGAGGATGAGCAGGCATTAGCACAATGAAGAAAAGACTCCAGGAAGAGGAAGTGCCAAGTGCAGAAGTCCAGAGTGCAGACTGGGGCTCTGTGCTCTGAGGACACAAAAGTTCAACATGGCTGCAAGTACTGTTGGCTGGAGGCAGAGTGAAAGTGAAAGTGTTAGTAGCTCAGTCGTGTGGGACCCTTTGCAACCCCATGGACTGCAGCCCATCAGGCTCCTCTGCCCAAGGAATTTTCCAGGCAAGAATACTGGAGTGGGTAGCCATTCCCTTCACCAAGGGATCTTCCTAACCCAGGGATTGAACATGGGTCTCCTGCATTTGCAGGCAGATTGTTTACCACTGAGCCACTAGAGAAGTCCAGGGTAGGCAGAGGGAGGAGAGTGGAAAACCAGACAGGGCTGGAGAAGCTGGACTTTGTGAGGCAGTCAATAGCTTGGGCTTCATTCTTAAAAGGCTTTTACCGGAGGAATGCATGAACAGATTTCCATGTCAGAATGATCACACTGGCTCCAGGGAGGCCAGCGGAATGGAGGCATGGAGATGGGTGAGGAATCCAGGCAAGACAAGATGGTGCCTGGCCTCTGGAGTCTCTGTAGGGCCACACTTCCCCTGTGTCTCAGATAAAACTCCAGCGTGACTCTGTTTACAGCTCTCTGCTGCTGCTAGACTGTCAGTCCCTTGAGTGCAAAAACTGGAATCTACTCATCTCTGGAGCCTTAGTGCTCCCAGGTGATAAAGTTCTCACTAAAGGGTTGGTGGCGCTTGTTGAAGGACAGAATTCCTTAATTAAAAAAATGATTCCCCTGGATTCCTCATCACCAGACCCCCACCACCACGCCCGCTGTCTCTACCATGACTGCCTGCACAAATCTCCTCAGCAACTACTGTACTTCTTTTACATTTGGTCACTCCAAGGTGTAGGCTGACTCTCACTTTACTTCTTGAAGCATAGACTTTGATTTTTCAGTCCTCACAGCCTTCAGAACATCTTATGCTGCCCTCTTCTCTCACTACAGCCTAGCTCATCCCGCCACTCCATCCAGTCAGGACTTCACACAAGTTGGGCTTAAAGTGCCCCTCCCCTACCATCTTGAAAGTTTCCCAGGGGTAAGCTCACTTATGTGGAGCAGCTACTCCCTTCCATATGATTTCCTAAATTCATCTCATTGTTTAAGTATAAAAATGAAATAGTCCCACCCTCTGCAAGAAGCATTCATGAACTCTACCAGGCTAACCTGGTAGAGAATTCCACCCAGCCTTAATCCCATTAATGTGCATTCCTGTCAACTGTACATGATTTGATGTTTTCCTTTCAAGGCCTTAATAGCAAGTCCCTGTGTCTACCTGCCTTGCCTGTACCGTCAAGCTCCTACTCCGTGTTCCCCTAGCTCTGATCCCTGGCCCAGCCAAAGTTACCTGGACTTATTCCAGGCCACAGGGGTCTTCTATTTTGACCTGTTTGCAAGAACTCGGGTTTGACCAGGACAAACTCAGAAGCAGAAAACCCACTGTAGCCACTGCCCATCTCCAGGCCTGGACCATACCTCACCCTGGCCCACTGGCTTCCCAGCAGTGAGCACCGTGTTACCCAGAAGGGCTTCTTCAGACCCTCTATGTGTGTGCTCATTCACTCAGTTGTGTTCAGCTCTTTACAACTCCATGGACTATAGCCCACCAGGTTAACTTTGGCCATGGGATTTTCCAGGCAAGAATACTAGAGTGGGTTGCCATTACCTACTCTGGGAGATATTCCCGACCCAGGCATTGAACCTGAGTCTCCTGCGTCTCCTGCACTGGCAGGTGGGTTCTTCACCACTGCGCCACCTGGGAAGCCCACAGACGCTCTAGTGGAATTAAAATGGATAGTATCCTGGAGATATTCCTCTCCCTGGATGCCTTCATCTACTTGGGGCTGGTGCCCTTCCTTCCACAGGTTTGTGCTAATGTCACCAGACACAACACAGGAGACCCAGTAAAATTAGAATTTTAGGTGAAAAATGTGTACTTCTTTAGTAATTATTCCCAAATATTGTATGGAATTTTTAATTCTATAAATCAAATTTTAATTTTAATTTGACAACTTAGTTTGTACTTGCTACTCAGTTTTTAGAAAAATCATATCTACTCTTAATAGGCAAATAATTATGCAGAAAACAAAACACATATACATTATTAAAACTTGGAACTCTTGAAAATATCCTTTATGTTCTCTGTTTCTCACGCTCATGGACATCTCTTACAAGGACAAGTTTACAAACATCTTTATAGCTCACTTGAAGTCCCTTGTCTCTGCCCAACCTTCCTCGCTCAGCTTATAATTCCCTTCCCATTATCACTCTTTGCATCATTAAGTTCAGTCATTCTGACCCTTCTTCCGTTCCCAAGCAATTACCATTCAATCGAGGGCTTCACCTTGACTTGCTCTGTCTTATGATGACATATCAAAACATCTCCTCTTTACAAGTCAGTGAACCACATTAAGGAAACACTGAATGGCTAGTAAGTAGTTCCCTGAGTCTTACCAATTGACCTCAAGGATCAGATTCCTCTTCCTAACTGTCCCATGCTGTCTAACTCTAGGAAATCCATCCAGCAAATCAATTCCAGGACCCCAATCCTAGTTCTGGTCTGGTCTACCATTGCTCTCTATTAGCCAGAGAAGTTCCTAGTTGGGAAAAGCAAGGTATCAGATAAAACCCTGAATAATTTTCTCACACATGAATAAACTGGATTCCTCCCAGAGTCCCAGGGGACATCTTAACTGTGTTTAAGCCAATGATGTTTATTAAATAGTGCCACAAAAAGGGCACATTTAGCATTACTCCAGGAGTGGAGAGTTTAACCCATTCATAAACATATGTCTAGGGGAAAGGACATGAAGAGGAGCTATAACTTTGCAATTAGTTTCCAGTTTGCACAGAGAGTAACTGGGATTGCAAGAGACTGTGGATAAAACTCAGAGAGGGAACCAGAGTAGTAGTCAAGATCTGATGAGAACATTGAGGTACATGTTTCTTTCTGAATTGTGGTTTTTCCCTGGGTAGATGTCCAGAGTTGGGATTGCTGGGTCATGTCATAGTTCTATTTTTAATTTTTTTAAAGGACTCTCCACACTGTTCTCCATAGTGGCAGTACTGATACACGTTCCCATCGACAGTGCAAGAGGATCCCCCTTTCTCCACACCCTCTCCAGCATTTATCATTTGTAGATTTTTTGGTGATACACTCGTACGTGTAAAATGGACAGCTAGTGGGAAGCTGCTGTATACCACAGGGAGCTCAGCTCTATGCTCGGTGCTGACCTAGAGGGGTGGGAGGGAGGCTTAAGTGGGAGGGGATACATGTGTGCAACAGCTGATTCACTTCGTTGTACGGCAGAAATTAACACAATATTGTATAGGAATTATATGCCAATTAAAAAATAAAAATAGATCTTAAAAGAAAATGATGAGACCTGGATGGTCCCCAGGTGGGCTGGTTAGGAAGGAAGGATATTAGTGAGATCAAGAAAGATTTATTAATATATCAAAGGGAAAAAACATTTTGAATTACCAGAAGGTCATCACCAAAGAGAGCCATGGTGCTAGAGAGGTAGATGATGTCATTGCTATTTACAACTTTCATCATATTACTAAGATTCTGATCAGTTTCCTCTATCACTTCATCCTCATGAGAAAGGTAAGATAGATAATTATTATACCCTCTTCAACTTCAAAGGAAAAGAAAGTGATGAGAAGGATTTAGGAACTTCAAGGGACACAGGTTTCCTGACTTCTGGTCCAGGGTGCCTTCCATGATGAGCAGATAGTTGTTACTGTGTTAGAACCAGCTTGGCCCTGGCCAGGAAGTTGCTTTCAGACTTATTTCAGTACTTCTGGAAGGATGTGCTGGGATTTCAGAGGCTGTGTTATAGTGAGCAGCCCAGGAAGAAGAACGGACCTGGGTTTGGATCCTGTCTCTTCTTTGCCAGCCTGGGCTCTCATCTATGTTTGGGTATAATGATGGTCACGGAGAAGAGGTGCTGTGAGCCATCACTGGGCTGACATGTGTGGAGTGCTGGCACAGAGCTTCAGGAAGCACAGGCATTATTATTAACAGTGACTCTAACTGTGGGCTCAGGAGTCTAACCTGTGTTCCCATCTATGCAAATCTTCACTAAGGTAGAGACGAAACTGATGAGAACTGGTAGTTCTTCAGAGCTACCAAAAGGCTGGTGGTGTTGCATGTTTTCTGAAGTGACAAGAGAAAGTTACAAGCTAATGATGGCTCCCATCTGTTGACTGCTCATGGTGTCAGACACTGTCATAAGCCCTTTACATGCATATCCTCATTTACTCTCCTATCACCCAAGAAATCAGGAATTGTTCTTTACCTCAGTTTGTAGTTAGGGAAACCTTGATTTAGTGGGGTTAAGAAATTGCCCATTGTTACGGATTTCATAAGTGATAGGATCAGGATTCATTAAGTTTACGCTCTTAAATAGACAAAAGTAACCCAACCAAACCATTCTTTGTAGGGGTGTGTGTGTGCGTGCATGCCTGTGTGCATTGGTGCTCATGCTTTCAGAAGGAACTACCTCAAGTATTAGCAGTATATACCTTCGGGTAGTAGGATTACAGGTGGTCACTTTCTTCTTTTTGCCTTGATGAACTGAGTATGCACTGTTCTTATCGTTTAAAATATTTCATTTTGTATAAAACAGGTAACTAATGAGAACCTACTATATAGCACAGGGAACTCTATTTAATGCACTGTGGTGACCTGAATAGGAAGGAAGTCCTAAAGGGATGGGATACAAGTGTATGTGTGACTGATTCACTTTGCTGTACAGTGGAAACTAACACAATGTTATAAAGCAACTGTACTCCAATAACAATTTTAAAAATAAATATTTTTCATTTTGACAACAAGTACAAACTTTGCAAATCAAAACAAGGCTTCAAAAATACAATGAAAATGACTACACCTTGGACATATATTGGGGGAGGAAAGCTCTAGTCACAGCATTTTCAGGGTCCACTGTAATTAAACTTACAAGGGTTTTTTTTTTTCAGTCAAAGAAAGTGAAAGTTACTCAGTCATATCTGACTGTGTGTGACCCCATGGACTATACAGTCCATGAATTCTCCAGGCCAGAATACTGGAGTGGGTAGCCTTTCCTGTCTCAAGGGGATCTTCGCAATCCAGGGATCCAAACCAGGTTTCCCGCATTGCTGATGGATTCTTTACCAGCTGAGCCACCAGGGAAGCCCAAGAATACTGGAGTGGGTAGCCTATCCCTTCTCCAGCAGATCTTCCCACCCCAGGAATCGAACCAGGGTTTCCTGCATTGCAGGCAGATTCTTTACTAATTGAGCTATCAGTCAAAGAAGGCTTCAGAATAAAACAAACTCCTTGAAAATAAAAATTACATTCCTCTTTGCCACCTAAAAGCTCAGATTCCATAAGTCCTGACTTTGGGGCAGAAGATCTGAGTTCTAAATCTTAAATCTCTTTATGATCTGAGCATCAACAATAATCCAAAGATTTTTCAACTATTTACTCTAGAACACCATCAACAAGTTCTTAAATCTGTTTTGCTTTACTACATTTTCTCTTTGCATGACGATTTATAACTTATGAGCAAACCCCTTTCTTTCTCCGGTCATTACTAAGGATAAAATGATGAAAGATCCCCAAAGCAAACATTCGTCTTTCTGTTTGCTCTGAACTCTGAAGTCTTCCTCCAGAGAACTGCAATGATAAATTAAGACTCTGTATCCCCTGGAAACAGAGCTAGTCCTCAGGGATGACCTCAGTGGGGGAGGAAAGGAATTAAAAGCAAATTGAAGGAACTCAAACATCACGACCTTTTCCTGTTTTCCTGCTGTCGGCAATAGTGCAGGAGATGCGAGAGAGCTGGTCGCCAGTCCTCTAGAGCTGGGGCCCAGTCCTGGGTGAGAGATCCTGGGGGTGAGGGGGTCCCCCAGGTCCTGTGATCATGTGACCTGGAGGGAGATATTTCGTCTACTAGGCTTATGCTTTCCCATCTTCAAAATGAGTGTTTCAGGCCAGTGCAGCATCAAGAATGCACAGCAAAGACATAGTGAGTCTGGATTTTTGAGGGGATGGTCCAGGGATGTGAATTCTGTCTGGAAACTCATTAGAGATTGTTATTACAATATTTATTATATAGATTTTTATGTGGGGGAATTAACTAAAATATACCTTTCCCCTTCTTTCAAAAGTGAATTAATTTACATAATTTATTTTAATAATTCTGGATAGACTGGACATGTTTTTCTAAAGGGAATTCCTAGAAGTGATCAGAAAATTCTTTGCCCATCCTTCTACTTTAGTCATTAAAGCACTATCATGGTGGGAGAGAGAAAGGAGGATTTTAGATTGAGTTGTGCCAATTTGCAAAAATCATGTTTGTTTGTTTGTTTTTAATTTTTATTTTTTATTTTTTCAGTGGGTTTTGTCATACATTGATATGAATCAGCCATAGCCATAGAGTTACACATATTTCCCATCCCGATCCCCCCTCCCACCTCCCTCTCCACCCGATTCCTGTTTGTTTTGTTTTAATAAAGACATTACTATTTGTTTATGGAGAAAAGACTGAAACAAGTTTCCACAAACACCACCAGGATGCTATTTTTTGTAAGGATATATTTCAATCTATTCTAAAACATGTAAGTCAGATTGGTAAATTGGGAATACCAATATAGAACGCCTTTTTGCATGCACAGCAAATTAAAAAAGCACATAACATATAATGCTTCTATCTATTTTCAGGTGGACAATTATGGAAATTCCAAATCTGGGTCCACTGGGGTTTAAGACTACATTCTCAATCACTGATGCTACTGCCACAAATAACGGGACTGATTCAGGTTACACAAACCTGAGACTTTCATTTTAAGAAGCAATATTTATCTTATTCAACAAACATATACTGAGCTTTCATTATGTCTTAGGTGTTGAACTAATCAGAGATGCCTACCCAACCCAAACCATGAAGCTCTGGCTTTTTTTCAGTGCTGTTGATGAAACACTAAGTATCAGATTTAAAAATCACTGAAGGAGAAGATGAGCTATCTGTAAGTTCCCTAGATGAACTTCACCCCTTGGTCAGTAAGGCAAGATCCTTGGGCTAAAAGATAAACTTTTAAAAACATTAAATAGAGCAGCACAGAGAAGAAAAAAGAACTTGCAGGGGTCTCATGCTGTAACAACTGCATCAGTGATATCAGTGCCCACCATCCTACTGTGTTTCCTTTGGCCTGTGTACACTGGACAGACTCCAGCATAGAAATGATTTGAATTATCTCACTCTAAATCATAACACGGAGAGTGTACTTTCTTTGTCTCAAAAGCAGCTGAGACCTGACTGGGCTATCAGAGTTATGAAACCAACAGACAGCTCTGAAGAGCAAGGATTCCTGGAGAGTTGAGGTTTTTTTGTTTTGTTTTTTTAATCACTGCTTACTTAAGACAACTAGTAACAGAATGAAATAAATCTCATAAAGATCTGTTTCCCAGTCACTGAACTATTATTTTTCTCCACAAGCTGAGGAACCCACCAGTTTTTAGGCTTGAAATGTCAAAATGAAAAAAGAAAAAAACCAAAAAATCAGGAATGAGCAAAATGTTCTGAGGAGCAGCCAGGCAGATGTCACCAAGTCGCAGCTTACAGTCATTTCCCTGCCTTCTATTGCAGAGTCGAAAGATTTTTAAAGGATGTCCATAAATTCAAGAAATGTTCTGTCACTTCATCTTTGAGGCCTTGTTGTCATGAAATCAGCCTTGTTAGATTCCAGGAATCCCTTTTAAGCTCAAGCTTTGACTCAAGAGGTGTATTAGTCAAAAACAGAGAATATAAGCATGTCCTATTCCACATCTTCAGACTTGGCAACCAGTGACTAGTAACAGAGGAGGGGCTACAGTTGCTCTAACTCAGAGGTCCCCAACCTTTTTGGCACCAGGGACCAATTTCATGGAAGATAGTTTTTCCACAGATGGGGCAGGGTCGGGGAGCAGGGGGATGGTTTGGGGATGATTCAAATGGATTACATTTATTGTGCACTTTATTTCTATTAAGAACATGAGTTCCACCTCAGATCATCAGGCATTAGATTTCGGAGGCTGGGGACCCCTGCTCTAACTGGTCACATTCTTCTCCAGACCTGAAGACCCTAGAAGAGGAGTCAACAGATAGAAGGAGATTTTTTCAGGTGTTTCCTCCTCCTGGCATCAAAGTCTGGCTTAGCTTCTGGTGCTTCTTGTTCCTGAAGTTCAGTTCAGTCGCTCAGTCGTGTCCGACGCCTTGCAACCCCATGAACCACAGCACACCACACCTCCCTGTCCATCACCAACTCCCGGAGTCTACCCAAACCCATGTCCAATGAGTCAGTGATGCCATCAAGCCATCTTGTCTTCTGTTGTCCTCTGCTCCTCCTACCCCCAATCCTTCCCAATCCTTTCCAATGAGTCAACTCTTCGCATGAGGTGGCCAAAGTATTGGAGTTTCAGCTTCAGCATCAGTCCTTCCAATGAACACCCAGGACTGATCTCCTTTAGGATGGACTGGTTGGATCTCCTTGCAGTCCAAGGGACTCTCAAGAGTCTTCTCCAACACCACAATTCAAAAGCATCAATTCTTCAGTGCTCAGCTTTCTTCACAGTCCAACTCTCACATCCATACATGACCACAGGAAAAACCATAGCCTTGACCAGATGGACCTTTGTTGGCAAAGTAATGTCTCTGCTTTTTAATATACTATCCAGGTTGGTCATAACTTCATATTAAATGGAGTTTATCATCAAGGAAAATGCCCTATATATGTCCAACATGGCATCAAATTCTGCATCAGAGGCAGGAGAGGCAGACACCCCATAAACCTCTCCTCTTTGGGGCAGCCCTCATCTCTGGGCAAGGCTGCAGCCAGCCCGCTAACCTGACCTCCCCCTGCACCATGGTGCTCAGCTGGCATCAGGCACCCACTGACAGGCTCAGGGCATGCCTCGTGCATCACTGCCATGGCCACAGCCCCACTAGGTGACGCTGGGTGCAGTCTAGCCTCATGGCCCTTCTACCAGCTTCCACATCAGCTCTTCCTAGCTGCCATCCATTTGGAGGTTTGTTAAGCTTCTCAGTTCACTAAGCTTCTCTTAGTGAAGCAACAGCAACATTCTAGTTTAGTGCTACCCTCAAGGTCCAAGTTGAGGTGTTCATCAGATTGTCTTAGCACACACCGCAATGATACCCTTCAGGAGAAAAGAAAGCAAGCCCTGTTGCTACAGTCTTCACAGGGGACTCTAGAGGGCCCAGGAAATTGGAACGAATCCACATTTCTCTGTCTACCTTTGTTTCTAGTGGTCACTTTCAAGTTATTGTCAACAAGGGTCTTAACCTTTCAATGAGTTCTGGGAGGAAACCAAGTACAGTTGACCCTTGAATGACACAGGTTTGAACTGCAAGAGTCCGCTTACACATGGGTGTTTTTCTATAGTAAGTTCTCCAGTACTGGGGCTTCCCAGGTAGTGCTAGTGGCCAAGAACCTGCCTGCCAATGCCAGTGCAGGAGATGGAAGAGACACAGGTTTGATCCCTGGGTCGGGAAGACCCCCTGGAGAAAGGAATGGCAACCCACTCTGGTATTCTTGCCTGGAAAATTCAATGGACAGAGGAACCTTGTGGGCTACAGTCCATAGGGTCACAAAGAGTCTGACATGACTGATGCAACTTAGTCCACATGCACTCCGGTACTAGTGGAGTGATCCCTGGTTGGCTGAATCCATGGGATGCAGAACTGTGGATACAGGAGAACAGCATACAGATTTCCTACTGCTCAGAGGGGTGATGCCCCTAACTTCTGCACTGTTTAAGGGTCAACTGTATTCACCACACTTTGTTTATCCATTCATCCATCAGTAGATGAGTTGTTTCCACCTTGTGGCTATTATAAATAATGCTGTGACAAACACTTTTGTGCAAATATCTGTCAAATCCTCCTTTCAATTCTTAAGATATATACCTAGAAATGGAGTTGCCAGTTTATGTGCTAATTACGTTTACACTTTTTAATGAACCATCACACTGCTTTGCATTTTTTATTTTACTCACAACTGACAGTAAAAAGTTAAAGAGAAGATACGAAACAATATATAAGTATATATTAGCTTGGACTCTGGAAATTTTGGCTTCTGTTCTCCTCTAAAGCACTCTTGTCTTCTGCTATGATGAAAAATTCCTTATAAAGACAGAATTGTATTTTAATAATTTTTACTAGTTATTGCAAGTCCTTTATCTTCGTCCAACTTTTTCACTCAGTTTACAAGTTTCCCAGCCTTGGTTATACTTTGTATCAAGTTCAACCACCTTGACCCCTTTTCACTTCCCAAGAAATTACTCTTAAACATCAAATCACTGTGATTTACTGCATCTTGTTTTATCCTTCATCAGAACATCTCATTTTCTGCTGGCTAATGATCCATGATCAGGAAAAACACCCAAAGGGAGCTGGGTCCCCACCACCTCATAAATTGGTCAGGAAAAGCAAAAAAAAAAAAAAAAAAAAAAAAAAAAAATCTGCATAGAAGGATAAATTTCCCAAAGGCCTCTGAGAAACTGCTCCTCTACTTCACAAATCAGAAAGTTTGAACATTGTGCAAAATTCCCGTGAAAACCCATCTAACTTTATCTGAAGTGATTCCAGCTTTCTATATTTATGTGGATGATCAAGTGTGTCTATAAAGTCTTAGGAAAAGGGATAGAGGAGAATTACCATCCTCCAAGGGGAGGATGGTTGTGATGATAGAAGAATTTTGGGAGGCAGGAGGAACTTGACAGAGATAAGTGGGTCTCCTAAGTAGGCTAATTTTTAAAAATTGAAAAATCAAGTTTAACAAGTAAAATAAGGATGCCATTAGATGAAATATGTTAAGGGAGTGGTTGGGGAATGAACAATTAGAGTCAAACAGTTGGAAAAAACCATCATGGTGCTGGAGAGGAGAGTTATTCTATGGTGATTAATACCATTTTACTCTGGTTAAGGGGGTGGGGAGGTGTTAATAACTGGTTATGGGTGTGAGAGGGCTCCATAGTACTGGTAAAGTTCTGTTGCTTGGTTTGGGTGACTAATATAAAAATTCACCAGCTGAACACTTACAATTTGGGCCTTTCTCTTTATGTATATTATACTTAAAATTTTTTGGAGGAAGCATTTCTGGAATGATAGAATAAGGACCTCCAGAAATATATTTCTCCATAAAAACAATAAGACCACTGGAAAAAATTATCAAAAGCAACTTTTTCAGAACTCTGGAAATTAAAGGGTTGAAGCAGTCTGTTGTTGTTCAGCTACCAAGTCCTGGCTGACTGTTTGTGATTCCATGGACTGCAGCACACCTGGCTTCTCTGTCCTTCACCATCTCCTGGAGTTTGCTCAAATTCATGTCCATTGAGTTGGCGATGCTGTCTAACCACTGAAGCAGTCTAAAAAGCACTTATTCAAGAAAAATGGCTGAATCTCAGAAAACACAGTGAGCTTTGTGACATTTTAACTTATACTTTCCCATCTCTTTCTCCCCAGCCCCCGCAGCCTTGAAAACCAACAGCCTCACAATTATGGTAGCTGTGGAAACAAACAGCCTAGTAGCCCTGGATCAGGGCAAGTTTGGAGGTTTGCCAAAGCCCTGTCCCCAGAGAACTGTCAATATTGAACAGTCTGATAGCTCGCTGAAAAGCTCCATTTCCAGAACTTAACTTTGATTTGATTCAGAGTTGACTCCCCAGGAACAGCCCTACCCCTAGGTCATGAGTTGAAAAGAATCAGTGACAAGTATTTAACATCTGTAGCTTCCTGAGAAAATATTTGCAAATCATATACTTGACGATAAAAGATTTATATCTAGAATATATAAAGAACTCTTACACTTTAATAACAACAAATAAAGGTAACTGATCCAAGTTAAAAAATGAGCAAAGGATTTCAACAGACGTTTCCCCCAAAGATACACAAATGGCCGAAAGCACATGAAAAGGTGCTCAACATCATTAGTCATCAGGGAATACAAATCAAAATCACAGTGAAATACCCCTTCCCACCCACTAGAATGGTTGTGATAATAAAGGCAGACAATAGCAAGTGTTGAGAATATGGAGCAATTAGAACCCTCTTGCACTGCTGGTGGGAAAGTAAAATGGTATACCCTTTTGAAACACATCATGGCAGTTCTTCAAAAAGTTACGCATACAGTTTCCATATGCCCAGCAATTCAGTGTCTAGGCACACACCCCAAATTATTGAAAACATATGTCCAGTCAAAAAACTTGTACACCAATGTTTACGGTGACATTATTTGTAATAGTCTAAAGTGGAAATGATCCAAGTGTCCATCAATTAATGGTCAAACAGATGTGGTACATCCATACTATGGAACACTATTTGGCAATGTAAAGGAATGAAGTGCTGAAATATGCTACTACATAGACGAACATTAAAAGCATTATATCAAGTGAGAGAAGCCAGGCACAAAAGACCATGTACTGAAATATCCAGAAGTGGCAAATCCATAGAGACAAAAAGTAGATTAGTGTCACCAGGGGCTAAGAGAAGGGAGAAATGGGGGATGACTGGTCATGGGTATGGAGCTTCTTTTTGGAAGGATAAAAATGTCTTAAAAGTAGATATTGGTGATACTCAACTCTGTGAACATATAAAACCACTCAATTATACACTTGAAAAGTATAAATTTTATATGTAAGTTGTACCTTAATAAAACTGTTGTAAAGCAATAGTTTACTATAATAATTCCTTAATGTCATTATAATCATATTATCCCTACACCAGGGGTAAAGCAGTTTTCTAAAGCATGGATGCAAGCTCCCATAAAATCAGGGACATGGATTGTATGGGGCTTCCCAGGTGCCACTAGTGATAAACAATCTGCCTGCCAATTCAAGAAAAGTAAGAAATGTGGGTTCAAACCCTGAGTTGGGAAGATCCTCTGGAGGACGGCGTGGCAACCCACTCCAGTATTCTTGTCAGGAGAATCCCATGGACAGAGGAACCTGGCAGGCTACAGTCCATAGGGCTGCAGAGCGTCAACACAACTAAAGCAACTTAGCATGCACGCACGGATGTCTTGTACACCAATATTTCCCCAATACATACAACCAGGACTAAAATATGGTAGGTGGTCAATAGATCTCCTTATATGAATAAAACAGTAGAGAGATTAAGAAATTGTTTAGAACCAGATTTCCCAACTTCTGATTCTTCCTTCCATAGTAGAGTGGTGTGGTAGACAGTGATATAATGAATAAGGAATTTGAGGTGACCTGGCTAGGATGCCAGGTACACTCCTTATTGGGAAATGGATATGCTGTTTATTTAAGATGGAGGTGCTCTCTTCGGAGACAGAGATGCTATCTGGGGGATGGCCAGTGATTGGAAGAGCACCCCAGCCAAAAAAACTGAGGTCTTGGAGGCAGATAAACCTGGGCTCGGTTCCAGGCTTTGTTCCTTAGCAGGTATGTTTGCCTAATCTTTCTCAGCCTAAATTTCCTCATCTGTAAATGCAGATGATAACACACTGTTGGGTTGTTGTAAGAATTAAGTGAGAAGAGTATGTGTAATGCATGTGGCTCATACATAACATTTAATAAATATTTTCATTGACATTGTTAACATCTAATGACCAAGCAGGTTTTTTCAAATACATTATTAAAAACTCGAGATGGACCAATAGTTGTTTTCATCTCTCTCAGAAGGGCCTGAACAAGGTGGAGAAAAACAATGAACTCCTCCCTGACTACGGCTCTTGCTCCCCAGCAGCCATCAGCCTGGCTTGAAACCAACACAGTTATCTCGAGTTATCTGGGTGGGCGAGGGGTGCGTAGTAAAAGATATGAAATAGGGACTATCTTACCCTCGGGAGAGAAAAGGTACACAGGCAATTTATACACATGTCAACCAGCTACTCCTCCCTCTCCCCATTTTATGATGGTATCATGTTTAATTGCTTTTCTTATTAAAAAGAAATATTTAATATATGGCCACAAAAATGCAAACTACATCCAGGTACATAGAGGAGAGCCAACAGAACCTGAATTGGTTCCTATCAGAAGCTGTTACCTCATTAAAATAAAAAAGCTTTCATTTTGCTTGATACAGGTTAATAACATACCTGTAGAAATACTAGAGAATATTCTGTAATGCCGGGAAGACTTGTGACTGCTTAAGATTTAAATTATGTAACTCAATCAGCACAACGGCTGGCACATGGGAGGTCCTCAGGAAATGGTCACTATTATTTCCTATGCCCTCTCCCAGACACTGTCTGTGTAGGATGTGCTGTGAAATAAACAACGGAATAGTGCCCTCCAGAGGCTACTGGAATTCAACTCTGCTGACAGCTGAAAGTCTGGAAAGACCAAAGAGCAACTCAGTTTTGTGAGGACAAGGAAATCTAGTGCAAACAAGTCCAGTTAGGTACCGTGGGAACTGGTGCATGGGAACCACAAGTCCCCAAGACCCAGGAAGCGCCTGTCGCATCCCTCTCTCCCTGGGGACACTCTCAGCCCTGCCCATTTCTGCATGTCGACTCCGTGTGACTCTAAAGGGACCAACTTCCTCTTGTTGTCTGCCCTTCTGTGACTTCAGGCATGTTGCTCTGGCTTTCCTTGGACAGGATTCTGGTCCTGACTCCATATGACCTCTCAGCTCATCTCACTTAAAGAGTGAAGCAGCTTGGTCTGTCATTGGCTTGACTCCAAATTTCCAGTAGACCAAACTAATGACCAGTCTAGAGGTGGATGGTCAGTTGCTACTGGAGGTAGGGGTGGGTGGGTGGTTGAGGGTGTGTGTGTGTAGACAGAACCAGGGTCATTTGGTAGAAAACAGAATTAGCACATACAGAATATACAGAATTTTGAGAGGCACTTTAAAGAGGCTACTTTTCTCATAACAATGAGCTAATACTTACAGAGTTTACCATGCACCATGTACCCTACAAGGAACTTTATAAGCATCATCTCATTTAATCTCCAATTAAATAATTAAATCTCACTTGAGCGTCAATACTTTGGCTACCTGATGTGAAGAGACAACTCAATGGAAAAGATCCTGATGCTGGGAAAGATTGAGGGCAGGAGGAGAAGGGGGTGACAGAGGATGAGATGGTTGGATGGCATCACTGAATCAACGGACATGAGTTTGAGCAAACTCTAGGAGACAGTGAAGGACATGGAAGCCTGGTGTGCTGCAGTCCATGCGGTCACAAAGGGTTAGACATGACTTGGTGACTTAACAACAGTAACATTTTATCGTATGACCTTCTTGTGAAATTTGATCCTGTTATCATCTCCCACCTTCAGAAGTAATTGCTGGTAACAATGGTTGTATATCTTTCAGTAATTTATTTGATGCATTTTATTCCCATTTTAAATACAAGGGAATTGAGGCTGAGAGAGGTAGAGTGTGTTATCTGATTAGGAGTGACAGCATTTTGTACATGTGAAATGATTAGTAAATGACCTAAGAATGATTAAGTACTAAACTGTGTGTTGCCACTGTGTTAGTTTTCATTGCTGTGTAACAAATGCCCCACAGATGTAGAGGCTTTGGAGCTACCCCCGTGGCTAAGCTTGCAGTCCTACACGTCAAAGGTGCTCTTTTCTTGGTGTTTCACGAAACTGAACTAGGTTCTAGCTGGTGCTGCCGACAATCTCCTCTGGGGTTCAGGGACCTCTTCTGAGCTCATTGGTTGTTGGCAGAGTCTAGTTCTTTGCACTTTTAGGACAGAGGTCCCCATTGTCCTCCTAGTCATCAATCACGGACTGCTCTCAGGTCCTAGAGGTTGCACCCTTCCATGGCCAGTTCACACCATGGATATCTGCTTTCCTCCAGGTCAGCTGGAGAATGTCTCCCTGGCTGCCCCTTCTGCTACCAGCCAGAGAACACTCTGCTTTTCAAGGGCTTGTAAGATTGGGTCAGGCCCACCCAAATAATCTCCCCCTCTTAAGGTCAACTCTTTATGATATACTTTATCATGGGAGTAAAATTCATCCAGTTCACAGTCCTGGGGGATGTGAGGATGTGTACAAGGTGGGAGTGTGTGGAATCCTGGGCGTCATCTTACAATCCTGTCTACTACCACAAGGAAAATAGATTTTGTGTGTGCAGGTCAGAACTGTTCCCAGGAGGTGGAGAAGGAGGTGGGAGGGGAATTGGCCTGGGCCTTGAAGGATGGGCCTTACTAGAAAAGACAGTATTCTCCTGAGATGGCCTTAGAAACTCAACACCATGACTCAAGAAAATTTGGGAAAATTAATGGGTAACAATTTCAAACAATATTAGGAAAAGCTTCAGCACTGAGATGCAGGAGGAAGCCAGTACTACTAGATGTTACAACATGATCAAAATACTATGTGATGAGCATAAAAATAGACGTACGGGTGAGAACAAAAATAGGATATCCAGAAATAGAAATGTATGTATATGTGTATGTGTGTCTATCACAATAAATCAAGCCTCACAACTTCAGAAAATGAATTCCTACTAAATGATATTTGGATAATTACACAGCAATTTAGGAGACATAAAATTTCTACTATACATCAAAACAAATGTCAGGTAAATTAAATTTTAAATTATCAAGTTAAATTTTAAATTATCAAGATAAATTTAAAATACAGTCGTGAAAATTGATAGAAGACAGTTTCAGGTCTTTGAGAAGGCAGCAACATCCTAAGATTAAAGCAGTGAAAAGACAATTACAGGAGAAAAAAGCTCAAACTCATCCATAGAAACAGTTAAAATTTCTATACAGTAATAACAACTAAAAGATTTATTAAAAGATTAAGGGGAATTTTAACTGCAAAGAGATTAAGAAGATTAAGATCTTTATATTCAAATGCATGTTTCAGTGCTGAAGATTAGGACTCCAACAGATAGTAGACAAAAGACATGAATAAATGATTTACAAAACAGGTAAAATAGGAAAAAAAAAAAACTAAGGGGAAATAGCCAAATTCTCTGGTCAAATAAATAAATGCAAATTAAACTAATAAAAATGGTCGATTTTTAATTAGCTTCATTAATTTCTATTAAACATAATTTTAAATCATAATACCCAATCCTGAATGATCCTGGTACACTGCACTCATACATTTTTGGTGAGAGTATAATTTGGAAAAGCCATTTGTGAAAAGCAATTTGCCAGAATGCCCTTTGACATAGTACCTTCACTTCAGGGAATCTGTCCTGGGGGGAAGATTCAAAAGGAAAAATCCTGGTCACAAGCATTTAAATATAGTGTTACACATAAATATTGGAAAAAAGGGGAATGACTGAAAGAGCATACTTACCTAAGTTATCACTGATGACTATGCTTATCAAGACTATTAATTTAGGTGGGTTGAGTTTGAAAATATTATGGGAAGAAAGATAATACAGAATTCTGTACATAGTATAATTCAATATTTTAAAAGTATTCCTATGGCATTGGTGAAACTGAAAAACTGCACTTGTACATACTGTCAGTGGGAATACAGTTTAGTGTAACATCTTGGGCAAAATAATTTGCAATGATTAAAATATTTTAATGGTATTTCTTTGAGGATTCCACATCTAGGAATTTATCCTTCACTTAACCGTACATGTATAGTACACAGAGACTTGTGAACATAAGATTTACTGTAGAATTGCTGACACAGCAAAGGCTGTACAATGAAAATGCCCATTAGTTGGTGACCAATTAAACAAATCATATTAGAACCCTTTGGTAGAATATTACACAGCTGTTAAAAAGGAGAGAGAAACTTTGTTCTTCTGATTGAAGTCATCTCTAAGATAGGTTTCCAAATTAAAAAAAAATTAAGATGCAGAATAGCATGGATTGTGTGCCCCTGTTTGTGTAAAACAGAAATAACACAGTGAACTTGGATATATTTAGAGAATTCTTGGAAAGATACTCCTAAACTTGTAACAGAGTGGGGCCCTGGGGTATAGCTAGAAACTAGAGAGTGGGGTCTGAATTGGGGAGAATTCTCAGTCACTGTCCTTCTATTCTACTTGAATGTTTTGCCATGTACAAGCATGACTCACCAATGGTAAAATAAGGTAGTCTGGAAATATATATATTGCTGATGAACATAGATGAGATAGAAATAGACAAATCTGTTGAGTTAGGGTGGTAGGGCTACATTCGCTTGGTCACAGAATAAATATTAACATAGAAAAATTAAGTCAGTTGAGAATTATAGTAGTAGAATTGCAAGTCATTCTTTTCTTTGAAATGCCACTTCCATGTTATTTTAGTGTTGCCACTGAAATAAACAATGACTAGTGTGGGGAGAGGGACTGGGAGCCTGAAACATTAACTAATAGCTTTATAAATATGCTGCTCTGGAATGAATAAAAGGAAAAATAATCAGACAAAGAAAGCTTGCAAAATGGTCCAGGGAGCAAGCAGTTAGCAAGAGGAGTGAGAGCAGCAGGGCCATGGTATCCGTGCTTGGTGGGGTGGCTGAGCAGGACACCCCATGGTCAGAACTCAGGGGCCAGCAGGAAAGCAGGTGTGGAGGGACTGGAAAGGTTTAGGTTCATGCCTGCAGAGCCCAAGGAAGCCAGCTCTCTGGAGAGCCAGTCAAGGAGGACTGCTGGGCATGGACTGATGGGAGACATTTAGATAGCACAAATCTCAAATGAGACGTTTCTGTAGTGGCTAGGGCTAACCTTTATATTGTGAGATGACTACCCTAGAATGCTTGACTTCCTATGCTCAGAAAAAAAAAAAGATACAGGCATACACCCTGTGTGTGTGTGTGTGTGCATGCATGTGTGTGTGCTCAATCACCAAGTCATGTCTGACTCTTTGCAATCCCATGAACTGTATGCACTATAGCCCGCCAGTATCCTCTGTCCATACTGGGGTGGGTTGCCATTTCCTTTTCCAGGGGAACTTCCCAACCCCAGGGATCGAACCCATGTTTCCCAAGTTGGCAGGCAGATTCTTTACCTCTGAGCCACTTGAGAAGCCCATACATACATAGGGTTGGCCAAAAAAGTATGGAAAACCCAAACACACTTTTTGGCCAACCCAATATATACATGAACATGTGTTTATTTATTAAACATGTACACGTACTAGTACATATATGCATTATAAAACATATATGAAAAAGCTAAAATTTTAAAATATACACTTAATATGAAATGCTTAATACTTAAAAATCTTTTTCACCTTTACTAAAATAAATTATACACAGTGAATATTACTTTTAGTTAAAGCTATATAGTTAAATATACTCCAAGGGCTTCAAAAACTTGGCTTAACATTTTAGAATGTGATAATTCACAAGTACGACTTTAAGTTCAAAATAAATGGATGTTGGTTTTAAAGTCTGCCATAGCTGAAGCTACCTCTCAAGGACAGGGAGATCCAAATGGAAACAGTACATTAGCGGTAGCACGTAATAAAAAGTAGTTTTCATTTTGCAGCCCTATCCACCATTTTTGCAAAGGTTTTAGCTAAAATTTTGTGTTAATTTTCAACTTGGAGTTTTCTTTGCCAAGTTATTGGGAGGTACTGTTTTTTAAAAATAATTTTTAACATAAGTTTTGTAAAACTCTATGGAAGATTTAAAAAATAGAAAATTTTGTTCTCAAGATTTCAAATATGTGCCTATGAAACTTTTTGTTGGCATATATAACAGTTTGGCAAAAAAAAAAAAGAGTAATAAGCATGGAAACATTTCCAAAAATCCATTTTGAAAATGCTCTTTCTATAGCATGAATTTCTTTCAAGTAGTAGTTAGTGCTTTGTTTTATGTTTAATTGGAGTGTAATTGCTTTACAATGCTGTATTAGTTTCTGCCGTACAAGGAAGTGAATCAGCTGTAAGTAAACATACATACCCTCCCTCCTGAACCTCTCTCCTACCCCACTGCCCGTCCCGCCCCCCTGCCCAGGTTAGGACAGAACTGAGCTGAGCTCCCTCTGCTATACAGCACCTTCCCACCAGCTAGCTGTTTGACGCACGGTACTGTGTATGTCAGTCCTCCTCTCCCAGTCACCTCATGCTCCCCTTCCCCTCCTGTGTCCCCATGTCAGTTCTCTGCGTCTGTGTCCCACTCCTGCCCTGCAGAGAGGTTGATTTGTACCAGTTTTCTAGGTACCATACATATGTGTTAACATACCATATTTGCTTTTCTCTTACTTCACTCACTATGACAGACTCTAGGTCCATCCACATCACTCCAAGTGACCCAATTTCATTCCTTTTTAATGGCTGACTAATATTCCATTGTATATATGTACCAAACCTTCTCTATCCATTCATCTGTCAATAGACATTTGGGTTGCTTCTAGATACTTCTTTATTCATTCTTTCAATATCATCTTTACCTTGGAAAGACAGACTATGTGTGTGTGTGCTTGCAGACAGACTATGTGTGTGTGTGCTTGCAGAAATAGCCTCCAGGAAGCAGGCCATTGAAAACCACATGTTCATAGATAAAGTGGGCAAGTTTGAAACAACTGTCTTTTCTGTAGAAGGGAAACACTGCACGCAGTCTTAAAGTTGGATTACTCTAAATGCTTTGCCTCAAGATGAACATCAGACCTCTACGGAGTAAAACATTTCTGCGGTCATTCCCCATCTTAGTACAGAGAAGAATAAAAATTCTACTACTTTTAAAAGTCTTCTTTTTACAAAATTAACCAAACTGATGACATTCTTTAGCATTTTTGGCACTTCTGACTTTAGCTTCTTTGCTGTCTCAACTTTCCTAGGACCAATGCAGTGAATCACTTTCATGTTCTGGCCTATTTTTATAACCTTACCCTGAATTTAAAATTTGAATCAAAGCAGCTGTTACCTTATATAATTTCTCCATAAAGCATTATTTTAACTAAAGAAGTCATTGCCTTTTGAAAATATATCTTTTCGGGTACCTCTTTTCTTTAGTGACTCACGAGTAAGTAGGTGTCCTACCGCATTACTGAAGCAGAACCAAGCAAATATCCTTATTTGGAACATGTCAGAATCAGCAATACTTTATTTCCAGCCGCACAGAAAACTGCCACAAGGCAAACTGTTTTTTTAAAACTTCAGCAAGGTTTCTGTGCACCTTCCAGCAGAATTTGCTGACAAAATCAGGCATTTTATGATATAGCTATATTGTTTTCCATATATTATTTTAGCTCTTTTTTAATTGCATCAGTAAGAATGAATGTTTTCCTCATGGCATGTGACTTTTTGCTGTAAGCAATTAAGTAAAAAGAAATTCCAAAGAGGCTCTTAAAATATTCAGTTTAGTAAAATTCTGGACTAGATTTAGCACTGCATAATTTTTAACATTGCTAAAATATTTAACATTATTTGTATGCATGTGGTCGATATTTGGGTTTTAAATATCTTGCTAATTATCATGGCCTTATACCATCATTAGGGATTATCTCAAGGCACAATCTATGCTTATGGTGAGGTTTCTCTTTAATAACAGAGGCTGGAAATTTGTATTTCACATAGTCTTTCGAAAGGTTTGACCTATAATTTTTTTGGTCTGATTTCTTGTCAGTCTGAATACATTGTCATTGGTTTAACTTATAATGTGGATGAGCACATAGCAGCAGCAAAGCAAGGGACAACCCAGCCATTTTCTTATGGTTTGCTTGCACCTGCATTGATTATTTTTAATCTTTTTAGCCCCTCAAGAATTTTAGTTCATCTGTTCATTTGGTAAAGTTAATTTAAATCCAACAAAATACATACTTTAATTCATAAGCCTACTTCTCTGAGTGAGCCTACATAAGCTACAGATCCTTGAAATGAGTTAAAAGTGAATTAACCAATGAGCAGGCCTTTGAGGGTCATGATCTCTTTCCTTAGGATATGTCACGTAACACACACGGGACCCTCCTAGGGTCTGACATACAGATTAAGGATGCCAATGTCAACTCATCTAAAATATTAGCCAAGCTCAATTTCTTTTTTTTTTTTTTTAAGATAAAAATATATCCTGAGAGGTTAATAACTTTTCCCCTTCCCCCATGGATCTTCTCATTCCACCTGGATGACAAGCTTTCTCGAGCAAGAACCACTTCCAGTGACTGCCATTGATGCCCTCTCTGCCCATTCTGCTGGGTCAGACACGGACCTCCCAGCAATGCACATGTGGACTAAATAAAACCCTTGAGTCAGGGAAAACCCTCCAGACTTGCCATGCAGTTTGACAGAGACCTGTACCTAGTGGAGCTTGAGTTTTTAAAGATACCTACTTCCTCTTCCCCTGATAATAGTTCAGACCTCCTTCAGGGACATTTGTGAAAATATATCTGTGACCCCAAAGGTCAAAAGTTTCTTAATAAATCCCGGCCCCATTTAAATGGACTAGTCTTCAAGTCCAGCTTAAGGGCACAGCAAACACACACTTCAGCTTGGGAAAGAGCCCAGCCCACCATCTCCCTCTGCCATCCCCCAGACTCGGAAAGGCTAAATTTAAGTCCAAGAGATGTTATAAATGATAGAATCATTCTTTTTATGGTGGGATAAGCCAGCTAATTAAACTATCGCTGACACCCCTGCCTCCAGCTGTCTGAGACCCAGAGGTACAAAAGACCCAGATACTCACACCTTTGGGTGTTGCTCTGTCCATTTCAACATTGGAAAGCCCCATCATTCTAACACTAACAGTGACATCTCCACATCATTTATTTTAAATAACATAACTTAACTCACACTCTCAAAATCTTTGGAGAAAGACAAAGAAGAATCTCATGAAGACATCGATGTAACTTTTGAAAACCCATGTTTTGTGCTGTGTGCTTAGTCAGTTGGTCGTGTCTGACTCTTTGTGACCCCATGAACAGTAGCTCACCAGGCTTCTCTGTCCCTTGGGGCTTCTCCAGGCAAGAATACTGGAGTGAGTTGCCATGCCCTCCTCCAGGGGATCTTCCCTATGTAGGGATCGAACCCAGGTCTCCTGCATTGTAGGCTGATTCTCTACTGTCTGAGCCAGCAGGGAAGCCCAAGAATACTGGAGTCCTGTCCCTTCTCCAGGGCATCTTTCCAACCCAGGAATTGAGCCAGGGTCTCCTGCATTGCAGGTGGATTCTTTACCAGCCAAGCTACCAGGGGAGCCCCACAGTTTATTATAAATTGCAAAAAACATACACTGCACATATACACGCATGTGTCCTGATAATATCAGATTTTATTGTCCCCTACGAGAAGGCAGCAACCACTAGGTGGACCCCAAAACACAGGGATTCAAGTCTTTGAACCTCTGGGCTTGGCAAATAGGTCCTAATTAGGGACATCTAAGCCAGGCCATGTGGTCATCTGTCTCCATTCCAGAAGACCAAAGAGCGACAAGGGCCGAAACCGGTGTTGAAGCTTGGACAATCACCTTTAGAAAAAGAAAACCTCTTGAGGGCATCTGGTGCTCAAAATGAGAGAATAAAAATATTTATCACTTAATATCTGGACATAAAATGAAGTAGGAGTCAAAATTCTTGAAAATGGCCCCAGAGTGTCCAGAGAGAGAAGGATATGAAGTCAGGCTGATAGCACTGTGATCACACTGAGGTGCTCCCAGCATTTCTTTCCGTTTCTGGTTTACAGTTACAACGATTCTCAAAAGTACAGCTAAGAGTTTCAAAGCAAGTGTCTCAAGTAGAATACTTGGGTTTTTCATCTCCCGTGGTTGAAATCAGTCCCCCAGTAGCAGCTCTGATGGGGCTACCAGGAGAAGCAGGTTACTGGGCTGAAGTTAAAGAGCATCTCTGAATGGAGCTCTGCAACCTTACCTCTCTTTAAATCATAGAAAGTGGCTCTTTTCATGTAATCTTTCCCCTCACAAGAACAGACCCAGGGAGGGGATATAGATACAAATAAAAAATTATGACTGATATATATAAATCAGTATAATTATAAATATGTATTATTTTTAATATATATTTATACAAGCATATAAATATTATATAATATACATATAAAATATAAAATTATGCACAAATATATAAAATATAAATAACATATTTATATGTATATTATATATATATTTATTCACATTGTAGTGTGGCAGAGACCACTACATTGTAAAGCAATTATCCTCCAATTAAAAAAAAAAAAAAAAGAACAAACAGACCTTGAAAATATGCTCTGTAAATGGCCCTGGAGTTACCTACAGGCTGTGATTGAGGGTGCACAAAGATGCTAGGCTTCTAAAGGAACCCACCCCACTGGCTTTGCCTGCTACGACCCTCCCCTGAGGCTTTCTGATTCCAGGAGACTTGAGCTGGGCTGGGGATGGACAACTTGCCCCCACCGTCACCAAGAGCTCAGCACGAGTGGGTTTATCAGATCAGCTACTTGTCTACTTGTAGGGGACAGGGGAGGGAAATGGCAACCCACCCCAGTGTTCTTGCCTGGAGAATCCCAGCGACGGCCGAGCCTGGCAGGCTGCTGTCTGTGGGGTCGCACAGAGTTGGACACGACTGAAGCGACTTAGCAGCAGCAGCAGCAGGGACAGGGGCTCTGAGTGTAGTGGGGAGGGGTTGCCCTGGGGGGAGCCAGGATGGGCCACCTCTTGGGGGTAGCATGAGGAGATCAGGCACCCAGAGGAGGGGGGATGGTGCTTGAGGCACCATCTGCTTAGGGATGGCTCAGATGTTCCCATTCTAGAAGAGAGCTCTGAAGGCTGAAAACATCCTAACGGCGCAGCTGAGAAACCCACACAGCCTAGTAATAAGCTTGACTAAAGCTCCTAGCGCCATGCTGGATTTCAACCACAAGGTGGCAGGCGATGGCAGAGGATGGTCCACAGCCTTGCCCAGTAAGCGTGTGGAAGACCTGGAAAGCCCAGTCCAAAGGCCATCACTTACACACTGATGAAGCTGCTAAGAGTTAAACTCTTGTTGAGAAGGAAGGTTTTAGATGTAACTACCATCTGTTTAGAGAATAGATGTAGAAATATGCAGAAAAATGTGATTTTCAATTTGTATCTTACAATCAACAGTAAAGTGCAAAAAAATTAAAAATCTAATTTCATTGGTTACTATAGTGTTGAAGAAAAAGTTCTAGAATTTGAGTCAGAGGCCCTGAATTCTGGCTCTTTCTCTTGACCCCAGGAAACCTCCTCCCAGAACCTCAGTTTCCTGCTCGGTACGATGAGAAAACAGGACTTGGATGAAATCTGGGCTGCCTTCCAGAAAGCATGACATGACATGAAACAGCACGCGGGGCAAGCAGGCAGAGAAGAATGAAGTGGGCACGAGCGTAAGGTGCTTGCAGCGCTCCACTGACGCCCCAACCTTGGGGAATGGGCTGTTCCACTTGATGAAGTTTCCAGATAATTGAATTTTAAATGCTGAAACTTGTTTTCCTTCTAACCTTCCGTAATGGAAATCTCTCAGAAGTGTATTACACGCTTCTCTGGCTCCTTAAACGGCAAACTGAATATAATTTAACCTTTCCTGGATGTTCTAGGTCATCAGAATGACTACCTCTTACTATATATACAGTCTCCAATAGAGCACTGGGCGCCTATGGGCATATTCAGGGAGGCAGGAGGACCCTTGTGTGTAATGGCCCCAGAGACTACATTCTAAAGCTATAATTGGCATTCTTCCTTCCTGCAGTCTCCTACATCACTACCTGCAGTCATTTCTCCAAGTAACACCTTCTAGCAGCCTCCTGACACTCTGTTTAAAATCTGCTATAACCTAGAGAGAACTCAGGGTTGCCATGGGTAACCAGAGTCTGAGCTTGTAACAACCCTAAATTTAATTTTACACACAATTTAAAGGCAGTGGTACTGAGCTGAAGGTTACTTCTGGCCAGGGCTGACATCCAGCTAGTCAGCCCAGGAGTAGTTCTGTCTCAGTTGGCCAGTTGCCCTGAGCTCCCCAGGTCCTTCTGCCCGCCCGGTACCCTGGTCCCTCTCCATGGACCATGTATGTATCTCACACCCCAGTAACTCAAAGGTGCGGTCTGGCCCTGAGGGGCTCCAGGACCCTTTCCTGCAGGCACCAGCATCGTTTCCTACCCATGCCATTACAGGTCACTCAGTGTTTGAATATCACCCTGATTTCTGGGTTGAAGATTACTCTCTTTTCACGCCGAGCAAACAGCTAGTGTTTTAGGCTCTTCTCTGCTCTTCAAGGGCTTCCCTGGTGACTCAGAGGGTAAAGAATCTGCCTGCAATGCTGGAGACCTGGGTTCGATCCCTGGGTTGGGAAGATCCCCTGGAGGAGGGCATGGCAACCCACTCCAGTATTCTTGCTTGGAGAATCCCCATGGACAGAGGATCCTGGCGGGCTACAGTCCATGGTGGCGTTGCAAAGAGTTGGACATGACCGAGCAACTAAGCACGCACATGGATGCTGCCCTTCAAACTCAAAGGCCTTTTCTTAGTTTAGGCTGTGCCCTGGGTTCAGATCGCCTGAGGCCAACCAGGAAGGATATGAAAAGCTACCTTTGACTGAACATCTACATGTGCCCGAGGCCTATTCAGGACATCAAGTAAATCTTCTTATCTCACCCACTAAATGACCCCGTTGGGGAAAGCATCAGCCTCCGTGGCTGAGGTCACTCACCCAAGCGGCCAATAAGTGGGTCTAGAAGCCAGATCCGCCTCTCCCAGGCCCATGTTCTCTGCACTGTGCTCTGCTCATATTTACTAACAGTACAAAAAAGTCCAGTTGAATTTGATACCCTAAAAAATACATTTTCAGTGGAACATGGGCCCTTTTACTTTTCAGAAAAGGCTACTTGTTTTTGTTTTGGTGTGTGGGTTGTATTTTAATTAATTCCACATCTTGTTACCAATTTGGAACAATCTGTCCTCAGGGAACAGATCTGGTTTACTTATAGAAAGTTAGGGGAGGGAGAAATGGGGTGGCGAGGGAGGGATGGGGCTTGGGGGGAGGGACTAGGGTTACAAAGTATTCCTTGTAGGAAATAATGTAAAAAAAAATCTTCCCAGTTCTCCCTTCACCAAAAAGATATAAATAGAACATTCCAGAAAACCTCATCTTCCCCAGAGTAGGTATGATAGAGTTGCAAACAAAAGCTTTCCTCCATGTGTTTACCAGCCATGCCTGCAAGATGCGGCATGTGATAGCACCCATTACTGGTACTCCTTCCCACCTCAGAAAGTTCTCAAGAAGTTCACTCCACCAGGACGCTGTCACGACTCAAAAGAATGAGGGGTTCCCAGAGCTACTTGGGGAGCCTGGAAGCAAACTGCAAACCTTGGGAGTGTCAGTCAGGGAGAGAGCAGAATGGGGTCTGCGGTCTGGGGATAAGTTTGGGACGCTCTCAGGTTAAGCTCTGAAAATGGTTCTAGGGGTGCAGACGGGTGTCAGACCCATGGCTGTGAATTCTCTACTCTTCCTGCAGGGATGATCTTTCCAAACTGACCCTAAGCTAATTTTTAAAATAAGCCAACCATGAGCTCATCTTCTACATTTTGCACCTGCTCCTCCCACACTTAACCCACACACAATTTTCAGAGTGTCCTCTTCCAAAAACATCCACAATGCTCTGAAGTTTCCAGAGTGATCTTGTCAGGGAGGAAATTGCTTGAATAACTGACCAGCCGTAGGTGACAGGGTCAGAATATCACGTGTGTTAGTTTGCTAGAGCTGTCACAATAAAGTACCACAAACCAAGTAGCCAAAGCAACAGAAATTTGTCTTTTAGTTCTGGCACTATAAGTCCAAGATGAAGGTGTTGGCAGAGCTACACTCCCTCTGAGTATGGGAGAAATATCTGTTCCAGGTCCCTCTCTTATTGTTCAGTCGCTAAGTACTGTCCAACTCTTTGTGACCCCATAGACCCTATAGAACTTCTTAACTTCTGGTAGTTCCTTCTCTTGTGGCAGGCTGACCCCAGCCTTACATGGCATTCGCCTTGTGTGCATGTCTGTGTCCCCAGATCTGCCTTTTATATAAGGATGCTAGTCATATTGGACCAGGAGCTGACCCTATTCCCATAGGGCCTCATCTTCACTAAATATATCTGCAACAACCCGACTTCCAAATAAAGCCACATTCTCAGGTACTGGCGAGGGAGGAGGGTAGGACTTCAACAGGTGAATCTGGAGGGGTATGACACATAATTCAACCCATAACATCATCTAAGGGATTTTTTAATTCAACATCAAACTCAAGAGAAGGGGCAGAATGGCTTGCCCCAAAGCATGCCTCTTATTATAATTCCAAGTGATATTCCAGCTTATCATGTTGGTGGGGGGATAGGGAAGTTAGTGTGTTGACACCTGAAATCTGTTGCCTACAAGTAATGGTGAATATACAGTCACTGAGGGGGCTGTCTGCTGAGGGGGAGAGAGGTACATTGGGGTTTCTGCAGAACCAAATTCCTACTCACCACTTTTTTAGGACAAAACCTATATAGGTATGTGGGAAAATTTAGTGTTGAAGCAAAGAGTTACAAAGAGTGAAAAAGGATATCTTGAGAACATTCAAAACCCTTTCAACTCCTTGACATTTCATCTCAAAGTGCTTCTAGTTCTAAAGTTCAGGCTAGATATAAGTTTGCCAAAGGAAGTTTATATGAACATTGAGTTCCTTTCATAAGACATGGTAGGGGACAGCAGGGAGCGGCTTCTGTTTTCCTTGTCAGTTTGGAGTAAGTGGAAGCCTTAGAGTTTGGTTCTTGTCACTGCCCTTTTTGTCTACGATTATGTCGAGGAGGTACGTTGTGAAGCTGTAAACCATCCATGATATTGAGCTCCAGATGGCATGAAGGGCCCGAGTACAGGTCTGGGCAGATTTGAGGTGGTACAGAACAGGGCTCAGGAGCACAGACGGTGGTGGCGGCTAGACTCAAGTTCACATTTGGTTCTGCCTCTTTCTCGGGTGACCTTGTGTAAGCTACATGCCCTCTCTGTGTCAAGGTTCTCCTCTAAAACTGTCCTTTATAGAGTTGGGCTCCTGTTCATGCTCAGTCACTTCAGACTCTTTGCAAGCCTATGAACCGTAGTCCACCAGGCTCCTCTGTCCATGGAATTCTCCAGTAAGAATACTGGAGTGGGTTGCCATTTCCTTCTCCAAGTGATCTTCCCAACCCAGGGATCGAACCCTGGTCTCCCACACTGCAGGCAGATTCTTTACCATCTGAGCCACCGGGGATGCCCTTATATAGAGTTGTAGTAGGTATTAAATGACAGTGGCGGTGGAGAGTCCCTAGAGCCGTAACTGCTTAATAAATGGTTTTTGTTGTAATTATGCCAGAGAACTAAGGAGTCAATCTTGAAAAATCAACCCAGTCTTTTTCTCTCCTGTCTTGTGAATGTCCTGGTGGTTCTGGGCACTGGGAGACCAGGACTCCAGGAGCCCTTGTCTCATTGCCTGATTGACTTTTATAATGTCTTGAAGACTAAGCAGAGGGCTTTGGCCTTCTCCTTTCTTCTATGCCTATACCTGAGGACCTCCTGGGTAGACTTTCTTTCACCTAGCCCTTCATCACCTGGTGTACACACAACAGCCCCTTAGAGAAGGGAATTTCAGAGCCGTGACTGTTGCCTGGTGAAAAAGTTATGTTTGGAGGATTTACTCCCTTAGCCATGGAAAATGTTCAGAGCCCAGTACACTGGCTGTTCCCTCAGTTCCTGTAGTCTTGATGCTCTGGCATTTGGAGACTTGATCCTGGAGAGACTGCCCCTCCTATCCATCAGGGGCAGCTAACTCCTAGAGCTAGCAAACAACTCTCTTGAGGAGCGCGCCTTTGATATCAATCATACTAACCAATTAGTCCAGAGCCCAAATCCCAACTGTCTCTTTTATCCAACTCTCACACATCAAGCCTGGAGAAGAAATGGCAACCCACTCCAGTATTTTTGCCTAGAGAATCCCATGGACAGAAGAGCCAGGCAGGCTACAGTCCATGGGGTCACAAGAGTTGGATGCAACTTAGCAACTAAACCACCACCATCACCACCACCTATCAAGTCTCTATTCCCCTGACTAAATTAGTCGGGGTCAGGCACTGGACAGTTGGAGACCACCCCTATAGCTCAGAGCTTGCCGAAATTACTACAACTGTCCTATCCTAAGGTTCCTCAGTGTACCCACCACGTCTCACCCAGTCTCTCCCTTGAAACCCTCGTAAAGGCTTTGGGCCCTGTTTCCCCTCCCACCCTCGGTCTCCTGACCAACACTGGTGCCTCCCCCTGCGGCTCTGCGCTCTGCCTCCTGCCTCTAGGAATCTGGGGTATAAACTCCTCCCTTCCTGACAGTTGTTTCTCTGTCTGCATGTCTTACCATACTGGACTAAAAAAACCCCGGGTGCATCTTAGAACACCCACAGGCCTGTTTCCTATTTCATGAGTCTGAGCAAAGTCTGGGAAACAGTGGACAGGGAAGCCTGGCGTGCTGCAGTCCATGGGGTCATAAAGAGTCGGGACATAACTGAGAGGCTAAACAACAACAAAGAGTGTCATTGTATGCCTGAGGCCTTCGGCCACACCAGGTGGTTTATGCTAATGTGATTTCTGGTGGGGGCCTTGGATCACTGTGGTATTAGTTTGACCTCTGGAAGGGCTGGATACTTAGTAACAAAGGTCAGCTACACAGGCGTGGGGTGTCTAGGTGACTGACTAACCCCCAGTAAAAACACCAAGACTTGGGTGAGCTCCCCAGGACTCCCCAATACTCCATATACGTTGTCACACATTGTTGCTGGGAGAATCGAGTACTTCTGTTATCACTCTACCAGGGGAGGACAACTGGAAGCTTGCTCCTGGTCTCTCCTGGATTCTGTGCACCTTTGTTGATTTTAATCTGATTCCTTTCACTGTAATAAAACTATAACCGTGAGTATAAAAGCTTTTCTGAGTTCTGTGAGTTCTCCTAGTGAATCATAGAAGCTGAAGGTGGTCTTGGGGACCATAATTCACTCAAGAAACAGCAAAACAGTTCAACCATAACTTACTGCCATGGTAAGTGGCCACATGGGTAGAAAAGAGAAATATGTTCATTGAGATGAGATCCAAGGGGATCTTCCCAGGATGGGGAAACTGCAGGGCGGTGGTCTAAAGACATTTCTAAGCATCTCAAGAGGCTTCTGAATTGTGATTTGGTGGCAAAGGTTACAGGGACAGGCAGGCCCAATCTATGGCCTTCCGATTGGAGGTAAGATGCTGGGTCTAACTCAGTGTAACATTTCTCATCCTCTTATCATGTACTATTTCTTTCTTACCCCAAGTTTCAAGAAAAAAAGGAAAAACTCTGAGCCTGAGTCTTCTAAGAGAGAATGAAGCAAAACAAACATAAATACCGCAAAATCTCTGGAGTGTGTAGTTTCCCTCCATGGGATAAATGCTGTTGGCTTCTCACCACGGGAGGGCTCACAGCCCTCAGCAGCAGGCATCAGTGAGCCACAGGGTCCCACCTCCGCCCCCACACTGCCAGCTGGTGCTCCCCGACTCACCTGGCCCCACTGACATCAACGCCGACCATCAGCTGCCCGTTCAAGGAGAGGATCTCGTCCCGCAGGCGCACCTTCCCACTCTTCCCGGCCGGGCTGTTCTTCCTCAGCTCCGTCACCCAGATGCAGCCCACATCCAGCACAGGGCCCTGGTGGGTCTTCCTCTTCTTGCCCCCTCTGCGCTTTTCCCCATAGTCCCCGAACACAGGGATGTTCCCAAAACTGAGGCCCACAGTCTCCGCGTCGCCCAGCTCCTTGGTGAGGTACACGGTGCAGATCTCCATCCCAGGCGGGCTGCGGTCGGGCTGGACGGAGCTCTCGTCCACCGCGAAGTTCAGCCTGATGTACTCCTGCAGTTTCTGGATGGCCGCCTGGCAGAGGCGCTGCTCCGGGCCATCCCCGCCCTCCCGCAGGCTGTTCTGCAGCCACTGGTAGAGCAGGGGCAGGTGCAGCCCGGCATTGTCCTGGGTGATGGGCATGGTGCTCACTCCCAGGCGCCAGCATCATGAGAGGACCTGCTGCTGAGGGCTGGGCCCCGCGGGGCCCCACGTCCCTCGGGAACGCGGGCTGTCGTCTGCTTGGCCTGCGTTCATGGTCAGGCTGGCAGACAAGCCTGAGGAACTCCTCCTCCAGTCCAGGCTGTTTGCTTTGGCAAGAGGAGGACGGTTCACAATCAGAGCAACAGGGGAACAATCGCTGGGCCCGGAGCGTCAATGAGGAGAGGAAGGAAGTGTCCCGCCAGTGCCTGCTTGGTTCATTTCACAGTCGGGCTTGTGGAGGACCTGGAAATGAGGTGTTCCTCCAGCAGCGACAGGGTGACCTCCCCTGGACTTGTTCACACCTGGGAGGGGAAAACAAAAAACTCCTGTTACAGCAGTGAGCCTTCTGACATAGAACACACGGCAGGAGAGCATTACAGAAGAAGGGTGCTTGCTTTTTGAGTCAGGAACCTAGCGCCCCTCCCCATCCCATTGCTGTGTTCCCTCCACCCCGTGTGAACATGTACACATACACTGATACAGAAATACACGCACACACTGTCATACACAGATGCACAGATGCACACGGATACACAGATGCATGGTTGTGCACATGCACACACACACTCATGTAGAGATGCACACACACAGACATACTCAGACAGAGGTGCACACACACAAATACACAGAGGCACACACCGAAACACAGACGCACACAGATGTACACACAGATGCACCCATAGATGTATACATATACTGTCACACAGAGATGCACAGGCACATAGAGATACACGAATGCACACAGAGGTACACACAGAAACAGATTCACACAGATGTATGCACAGTTGCACACACGCAGACATACACAGATATGCAGATGCATGGATGCACACACACACACACACACACACACACACACACACCCCCTTCCCCCGGACAAGAACACTCTGAAACGCTGACCTTCCCCAGGACATTTCTCTGATCAGTAAGGAAATGAGATAACTTTTGCCAGGTCAAGTCCCATCAAACTCACATCCACCCCGGAGGCTGTGTGACAAGACTCCCCGGAAGACTGCAGAGGGGTGCTGGACATATTGGAGAGCTCACATTCCCAGGAAGTTCAGATCTATGTCCATTTGCCTTGATGGGCCCCAGTGCATGCACAGGAGGTCTCTCCATTCCAGAGTTCTGCTCGACAGTACAACCAAGAGGAAGAGCCGGGAGGGAGACGCGGCTCTCCCCCAAACCACTGTGAGTCCTAAGCTTAGCTGGGGTCCTGGCTTCATCATGTACATTCAAACAGAATCATGTCTCTTTACAGCCTCCAGGTTTTAGTCTCCTCTCTTATTTTTCTTTGGCAAACTGTTGAAAGTAACCTATGTGAGGCCAACCCCAAAGCTATCTCCTGCAGAGAGATGTTTCTCCAGGTTTCTGGATGAGCAGCCCTGACCACTCCTTGACTTGTCCTGGGTATGTGGCTCACTCGGTGACAGACTCCCCAGGCTGCACGTGGCTACTGCAGGCTCCTGTGCAAGGCTGGCAGTCATATCCCCTTTCCCTCACTTCCCCCTGCCCAAACATGCAGAGTGCCCAGCACACAATCCATTCCTCCCAGTGGAAGGTTAATTGAACTCCCTGGCCAATTCTCCTTCTCCTCCAAAGAGATTTTCACCTCCATCCTCTGTAAACACAGAAAAATGACCCCTTTCAGTCTCTTCTTAGAACTTCACTCTCAGCTAGAGAAAGTCAATATAAACCGTGCCATCTAAGATGGAAAACATTCTCAAGCCTTCTCAGGAAGTGATTTAACAAGGAATAATAACAAATGGGAGAGGTGTCAGAAGCCATGTCAAGAATAAATGACCTTATTCCTCAGGAACCGTAAAGAAACTTCTAGTTGAGTAGGCTGTGAGTTTCCAGAGAACTGAAGTGCCAGCTATTAACTGGTTCCTTATAAATCAAAAGCCTAGTAAATATCATCTACATAACCATGTGCCTATTAAAAAGAAAGGCAAGATCAAAGAAAAGATAATCCATATATGGACAAAAATCAATTTCTTTGGGCCAAATAAGTAACACCTCTCACTGAATAGTAACTCCACACGGACATATTAAAGTCTCATGAATAAATCAAAACATTTTCCATCAGGCTGAACAACTCTTAGGAGTCTCTGTTTCCTCATCTGTAAAGTGAGAAAGTTGAGTTAAATGATCTCTGAGGCTTTTCACACGCCACAGAGAGGTTCTCAAGTACAGTGACAATGTCTGGTTCATCAATATACTCCCCACCCCAGCACACTGTCTGTCACCTTGTAGACTCTCAATAATTTAAAATATTTTTTAAAAGATTCTTTAAAATTAAAATTTTGATGGTGATTCAAGGTGTTAGTCACAGTTCAGATGGTTCCATACATGTGAAAACAAGAGTTAAACATATTGGGTTAGATGTTCATTTGGAAAATAAGTGATTGAAGAGACACAAACTTAAGAGCAATAGAGAATTTTTCCCCTCGATGTCAGACTGTATTTATGCAACATGCATTTAGGGCTTCCCCTGTGGCTCAGATGGTAAAGAATCTATCTTCTCAGGAAGATTGCCTCGGGAAGAGAATGGCTATCCTCTCCGGTATTCTTGCCTGGGAAATCCCATTGACAGAGGAGCCTGGTGGGCTAGTCTATGTGGTCGCAAAGCGTTGGATGTGACTGAGCAGCTAATGCGTCCACTTCTTTTCCACTTTTTTCAACATGTATCTAACGTATGAACATATACTGAGAACCAGACCTTGAACCTGGCACTGGGAATATATTGTCAAAAGGTAAATTCCCTGTCCTGTAGGCATGCATAGTCTAGTGGGAGATGTGTAAATAAATGAAAACTTGCCATGAAATTAAAAGACGCTTGCTCCTTGGAAGAAAAGCAAAACCTGTACAGCATATTCGGAGAAGGCAATGGCACCCCACTCCAGTACTCTTGCCTGGAAAATCCCATGGATGGAGGAGCCTGGTAGGCTGCAGTCTATGGGGTCGCAAAGAGTCAGACACGACTGAGTGACTTCACTTTCACTTCTCACTTTCGTGCATTGGAGAAGGAAATGGCAACCCACTCCAGTGTTCCTGCCTGGAGAATCCCAGGGACAGCAGAGTCCGGTGGGCTGCCGTCTATGGGGTCGCACAGAGTCGGACATGACTCAAGCGACTTAGCAGCAGCAGCACACAGCATATTAGAAAGCAGAGACATCACTTTGCTGACAAAGGTCTGTACAGTCAAAGCTATGGTTTTTCCAGTAGTCATGTATGGATGTGAGAGTTGAATCACAGAAAAGGCTGTGTGCTGAAGAATTGATGCTTTCAAACTGTGTTGCTGGAGAAGACTCTTGAGAGTCTCCTGGACTGCAAGGAGACTAAACCAGTCCATCCTAAAGGAAATCAACCCTGAATATTCATTAGAAGGACTGATGCTGAAGCTGAAACTCCAATACTTTGGCCACCTGATGTGAAGAGCTGACTCATTTGAAAAGACCCTGATGCTGGGAAAGATTGAAGGCAGGAAGAGAAGGGGTGACAGAGGATGAGATGGTTGGATTACATCACCGATTCAATGGACATGAGTTTGAGCAAACTCTGGGAGACAGTAAAGGACAGGGAAACCTAAAGTGCTGCATGCAGTCCATGGGGTCGCCAAAAGTCGGACACAAGTTAGCAACTGAACAACAACATTGATCTTTGTCATACATTACATTTGAAAATTTTAACAACTTAGAGGAAAAAACCATTTTTTTTTTTGCTCTTTGTAACTCAGAAGTTGTTAATTAGTACATTGGCGGTGAATACAGTTGATTGGCTCGGATTGGATCATTTTTCCATCAGGAGTCCATCCATCAGTTATGGCCAAGGAGGTGCGGTCACAAGGTGTCAACACGGCTGCTGGGAGTCCACCCTCTGGACAGTGGAGTTTTCAGAAAAGGAAAAGTGATTTCAAATGTACAGACACCATCAAGAGACTTAATCTTATTGAGGTTATTCATGGACTACATAACCTTTCAATTCTTTACCTAAAACTTGGAATTTACCAGTAATCTTTCCAGTTCCCTATTTGATCAACTCCTTTTGTGGGTTTTTCTACAGATAAAGGGCATAGAGGCATTCCCATCCATTGCAACGATCTAAGATGACTTGGGGCATGTGCAAAGACACACGCTCTTACAAGGCTACTGGGAGAAATGTGGTATGTTCACAATATCCCATGAAACAATCCAGCACTAAATAGCTCAGTGAACAGAATGCTGACACAGAGAAGACACAGAAGTCTGCCAGTCATCACAAATACCAACATCCCTCCATGACTGATACGTGTTAAGGTCTAAATGTTCATCCTGAAGATCGACCCATTTTAAGAGGGAGCAGAATTTGTGGACTTGGGGAGCCACTGCAAGAGTGCAGTTCGCTTTTATCTACCGTGCTTAATTCTCCAATTAGCTTCTCATCTCAAGCAAACAGCTGTGATAATTTAAATTAATTTTGAGTAGCTTGAAGCTGACAGCCTTAACATTCCAAATAAATGCTTCTGTCCCTGAGTTAATTTATTGATATGGTGTTAGAATCGACCACCGTTCATGGATCCCCTTTGAGCTAAGCCATGTATCCTCAGCAGGGTGACATCATTCTCAAAATTCAGAGATTATAATGGTTAATGCCTCCTTCTGCTATGATCCCCAATCCCACCTGACACTTGTTCTGTAGCATTTAATTGTGTGTGTGTGAGAACTGAAATTAAATTAAAATTTTCCAGTGTGAGAGGAGGAGGCTAATAATGAAAAGAAAGAAAGAAAAACAACCCTGAACTGAGTGAAACCAATCATCTGCCCAAAGTCACAGGCTCAGAGTCACATGAGACCCAAGGTGAAATCCTGAACCTAGGCAGGGATGTGAAGAGGTCTCCTGGCTTATTCAGATCTTGCCTCAAAATCTGATTCATACTGGGCTGGCCTGTGCCAACACTCTCTTCCAACTGTCCTGGCTTCTAAACGTTCTCCTATTCTGACCTCTGCTAAGTTCAAATTCCTCCACCTCCATCTAGAGCCTTTCTTCCTACCAGACTAGGTTCCTCTTTTGACTTTTAGAAAATGCTCACATTTTAAAAGGAAACCAATGTGGATTAAATATTGACTACTGACTTATTCAACAGAGGTTCAGTGAGTGCCCATCATATGCTGAACCCAGAACAGACGACACTCCCACCGAGCCTCAAGAAGCGTGTGTTCTGAGGAAGGTGCATTGGTAAACATGGAATACAGTAAGGTCACATGGTGATTAGCACAGTGAAGAGAATTGCAGTAGTGTCAGAGGCCCTGGAGGAACAGGTATGGGAGGGGATTAGAAAAGGACCCTGGGGAAAAGACTTGGATGAAGTGAGAGATGGAGATGAGAGAATATCTGTGGGAAGGCTGTTTTTGCTGAGGAACCCCAAGTGCAAAGACCCTGAGGTCAGAGCCGGGAGAGAAAGGACTTTTGGCTACAAGGAGGTGGGGGGAAGTGTCCTCGGTGCTGGCTGCTTCCTCCCTGTCTGTTCATTCTCCCACAACCACCTTACAAAACAAGGGCATCCGTTTTACCAACACAGTCTACTGACCAATGTTTTCTAAGCATAACCATGTATCAGACACTGTTCTAAATGAGCCCTTTCCACTGATTCTGTTATTTAATTTTCCCAACATTACTGCAGGGAGGTATTGTTAGTCTGCAGTTTCTAAAGGCTCAAAAAAAAAGAACAGAAACAGAGAGGCTAATGAAATGCCTGAGCTCTCACAGTGAGTAAAAGAGTCAGGACTAGAACCCAGCCCCGTGGGCCAGGGCCTTGCTCCTCTCTATCAGACCTCCTTGCCTGCTCCTGACAACCTCGCCCTTTTGCACTTGCACCAGGCTTACCCAGGCACCCAGCCTGGGGATCTCTGCCCCGCCACCATCGGACCTCCTAAGATCAACAAGCAGGTGAAGTCAGCAGCTCTGGCTGTCTACCTGATGACCCTTCTCTTTCTTTCTGTATGCTCCTGGGTGTGGTGACGTGCCCATCAGTCCAGTCTCTCTTGGAGGAGATACAAAGAGCTCTCCAAAAGTGCTCTGGCCAGTGAGATGAACGTGGAAATTCCCAGGTGGGGTTCACAGTGGCATTCCTTAAGAGCAGATGTGGAAGGAAAAATAACCTCCTGTGCTGTTTAATCAGGGCTTCCCTGGTGGCTAAGTGGTAAAGAATCTGCCTGCCAATGCAGGAGACGTGGGTTTGATCCCTGGGTTAGAAAGATCCCCTGGAGAAGGAAATGGTAACCCACCCCAGTATTTTTGCCTGGGAAATCGCACAGACAGAGAAGCCTGGCAAACTATAGTCCATGGGCTCACAAAGAGTTGGATATGACTTAGATACTTACCAACAACAACATGTTGTTTAATCACTATTATTTGGATTTTTCAAAATCCAACAAACTAGCTAAATTAAACTCCAAACAAATGCACAGTGTGGTACCTAAAAGTGGGGAAACTAAAAGTAACAGAAGCTGGACTTCCCTGGTGGTCCAGTGGTTAAGACTCTGGGCTTCCACTGCAAGAGGCGTGGGTTCAATCCTTGGTCAGGGAACTAAGATCCTACATGCTGGGCGGTGTGGCCAAAAGATAGAGAGATGGATAAATAAGTAAAATTAAAGTAACAGAACCTAAAATGTGGAACTTGATAAGCAAGGAAGGGAGGGAGGCAGATGCCTAGGACTTAAGATACTGTGGGCTGAAAAGGTGCCCCTCGCTCTTCTATGAAGTATTTGGGCCATATGGCAGCTGCTATGCAGTGGAAAGTCACACATTTGTTGACTAAAGCTGTGGTGTTAAAGAAGTTGGTAGGAAAAATTTAAAATATTGGTGGTGCTTTTTCAGTTCTATCAAAGTCCTGAGTTCTTCAACTCAGCTGGCAAGTGAGATGGGAAGAAATACCGCTCTGTTTAGGAAGGCATGCTCGACATTCAGCCTGCAATCTGCTGCCTGTGAGGCCCGCACTTGGACCCTGGCAGGGGGCAGACAGTCTGCTTGATTAGAAAGTGGTGGGTGGTATCCTATCAGACAGAGGTCGTAAGGCTGCTGCCAAGGGTGTGATCACCCACTGGAGGTCACTGTTTCAGCAATGACCAGCAGCATACATTATGTAGCAGACATTATGCAAAAGTGCAGGGACATGGGCAGAACTCATAAACTAGAAACTATAGGGAACAAGTCATCAGGAATTGGCCTGAAAAGTCTACTAAGTTTGGAAGGAATTTGGAGGGAACTCTACTGTCAAAAGACCCCAATCGGATTTGCAGCCATTTTCCTCCATAAGAAGTAGACTTGATGATGTGTGTAGTCCTGGAGAAGGTGTCCTCCCCATGCCCATCCCAGAAGTGGTCTTGGAAGACAATGAATGATGAATAACTCCTAGAGCGAGGCAAAGGTCATAGAGGGCAAGGAACAGGAGTTCTTGCCACTCGAACAAGGCACTGTCACTGCTAAGAACAGTGACTGCTCTGTTTTCCATACCTCCTTTTATATAACAGATTTTTTTATTGTAGCTATTTTATATCTCCCCAGTACTACAGGTTAGATGTGTCACAGCTCAGTTGCAAGGAGTTGCATCCAGAACTGATGGAGTGGACCCTACACCCCACCCCCCTGCCCCCCAGAAACCCAGGGCTCTAATCTTGCCAACTATATGAGGCTTCAGAGCCTTCTCTCTTGATAATAGAGAGTCTATCCCATATAAAGAAGGGTATGTCTGAGGAGTCAAAGGAGAGGAGTGAGGCTAGTTGCCTACACAATATTCTTTCTCTTCTCTTTCCCTCTAACAGAAATCCATCTGTGTTTGTAAGACAAGTGCCCAACCAAAAAACTGTATTTCTTAGTGTTCCTTCAGAGAGGCGTGGCCATAACTATATAGTCTTGGCCCATGAAATGGTTGAGCAGGTCTATCAGAGAGGTTTATTTTTTTTTTTATGAGAGTTCTTTTCCCTTTTTCATGCTTAAAATGCACATGTGATGACTGGAGCTTTAGCAACCATCCTGTGACCAACTATAAGGCTTCCTTGAGCAGCTGTACCAATCCTAGATTGAAAGAAAAATGGGCTGCTATCTTATTTAAGCCCTGTTAATTAGACACTCCATTACAGGTAAACAAAACCCCTAATTAATGCATTGTTTTAATTCACTCTTAACTCTCAGATTCAAGGACCAGATACAATCCTGAGTCTTTAAACATCAGCCCTGCTACTTCGTCACTTTGGCACAGCAGCTGTTATTAAGTTCCTACCTTGATTTGGGGCACCTGTCACCACCATCAACAACAACAACAAACAGGGTGTGTTTCTGTCTGTTAAAGACCTAAAAGCACATATGATTACCACTGTGCAGCCCCAGGTGTTACACACAAGCCTACAGCTGATTGAGAAACATTATAAATACAAATGATTGTGACACCTTTAGGTCGGCTTATGTTTTGGAAGACCAGGATACTGGCTAATTTTTAACTATCTACATGACTGACTTCAGTTCAGTTCAGTTGCTCAGTTGTGTCTGACTCTTTATGACCCCACGGACTGCAGCACGCCAGGCCTCCCTGTCCATCACCAACTCCCAGAGTTTACTCAAACTCATGTCCATTGAGTTGGTGATGCCATCCACCCATCTCATCCTCTGTTGTCCCCTTCTCCTCCCGCCTTCAATCTTTCCCAGCATCAGGGCTTTTCAAATGAGTCAGCTCTTCGCATCCGGTGGCTAAAGTATTGGAGTTTCAGCTTCAGCATCAGTCCTTCCAGTGAACACCCAGGACTGATCTCCTTTAGGATGGACTGGTTGGATCTCCTTGCAGTCCAAGGGACTCTCAAGAGTCTTCTCCAACACCACAGTTCAAAAACATCAATTCTTCGGTGCTCAGCTTTCTTTATACTCCAACTCTCACATCCACACATAACTACTGGAAAAACCATAGCTTTGACTAGACAGACCTTTGTTAGCAAAGTAATGTCTCTGATTTTTAATATGCTGTCTAGGTTGGTCATAACTTTCCTGCCAAGGAGTAAGCATCTTTGAATTTCATGGCTGCAGTCACCATCTGCAGTGATTTTGGAGCCCCCCAAAATAAAATCTGCCACTGTTTCTACTGTTTTCCCATCTATTTGCCATGAAGTGATGGGACTGGATGCCATGATCTTTGTTTTCTGAATGTTGAGCTTTAAACCAACTTTTTCACTCTCCTCTTTCACTTTCATCAAGAGGCTCTTTAGTTCTTCTTCACTTTCTGCCATGAGGGTGGTATCATCTGCATATTTGAGGTTATTGATATTTCTCCTGGCACTCTTAGTTCCAGCTTGTTCTTCATCCAGCCCAGCGTTTTTCATGATGTACTATGCATATAAGTTAAATAAGCAGGGTGACAATATACAACCTTGATGTACTACTTTTCCTATTTGGAACCAGTCTGTTGTTCCATGTCCAGTTTTAACTGTTGCTTCCTGGCCTGCATACAGATTTCTCAAGAGGCAGGTCAGGTGGTCTGGTATTCCCATCTGTTTCAGAATTTTCCACAGTTTGTTGTGATCCACACAGTCCAAGGCTTTGGCATAGTCAATAAAGCAGAAATAGATGTTTTTCTGAAACTCTCTTGCTTTCTTGATGATCCAGCAGATGTTGGCAATTTGATCTCTGGTTCCTCTGCATTTTCTAAAACCAGCTTGAACATCTGGAAGTTCACAGTTCATGTGTTGTTGAAGCCTGGCTTGGAGAATTTTGAGCATTACTCTACTAGCATGTGAGATGAGTGCAATTGTGTGGTAGTTTGAGCATTCTTTGGCATTGCCTTTCTTAGGGAATGGAATGAAAACGGACCTTTTCCAGTCCTGTGGCCACTGCTGAGTTTTCCAAATTTGCTGGCATATTGAGTGCAGCACTTTCACAGCATCATCTTTCAGGATTTGAAATAGCTCAACTGGAATTCCATCACATCCACTAGCTTTGTTTGTAGTGATGCTTCCTAAGGCCCACTTGACTTCCCATTCCAGGATGTCTGGCTCTAGATGAGTGATCACACCATTGTGATTATCTGGGTCATGAAGATCTTTTTTGTACAGTTCTTCTGTATATTCTTGCCACCTCTTCTTAATATCTTCTGCTTCTGTTAGGTCCATACCATTTCTGTCTTTTATTGAGCCCATCTTTGCATGAAATGTTCCCTTGGTATCTCTAATTTTCTTGAAGAAAACTGAATGGCTGTGTATGAGACAGAACAAGAATCTGAGCCAGTCTTTGTTTTCATGCGATAAGGGTTGATTGTACCGGGCACTGTGCTAGGCCAGAGAAGAGATGATGACCAGCCCTGCGGTAGCTATGATCTGCTGGAGAAAGAGATTGCTGAATACAGTGTGTGAAGGACCATGAAGTGGCACATTTGGGGACACATAATGGATTCTGTGGAAAGTGAAGCTTTCCAAGGTCTATGCTACAGTTTTAGGGGATGAGAGAGATGTTCTTGTTGCAGGTGAGAGCCAATTCTGACTCCATGAAATATGTTTCTTTGATTTTCATGTTCTTTTTTCATTGCTTTTGTCATTATAATCACACATAATGACCTGCCCCAGGGAACCTTGTCCCTCTGCCTAAAGAAGTTTAAAGAAGTTAACACAACCCTTCCTGAGGTTGGTCATTCCAGGAGATATCTGCAAGAAAATGTCTTTAATCGCTCAACTCCTCCGTCTCTCTGCCCTATAAAAGAATCTGGCATCCAGACCCCTAACAAGATGGCTATTTTGAGACATCAGTCTGCCATCCTCTCTGTCATTGTATTCCATGCCTCAACACCTTTCGAAAGTTGCTCAGTCATGTGTCCGACTCTTTGCGACCACAAGGACTACACAGTCCATGGAATTCTCCAGGCCAGAATACTTGAGAGGGTAGCCATTCCCTTCTCCAGGGGAATGGTACCAATCCAGGGATCGAACCCAGGTCTCCCACATTGCAGGTGGATTCTTTACCAGCTGAGCTGCCAGCGAAGCCCAAGAATACTGGAGTAAGTAGCCTATTCCTTCTCCAGGAGATCTTCCCAACCCAGTAATCAAACCAGGGTCTCTTGTATTGCAGGCAAAAAGTGAAAGTCACTCAGTCATGTCCAACTCTTTGAGACCCTATGGATATACAGTCCATGGAATTCTCCAGGCCAGAATATTGGAGTGGGTAGCCATTCCCTTCTCCAAGGGATCTTCCCAAACCAGGGATCGAACCCAGGTCTGTCACATTGCAGGCAGATTCTTTACCAGCTGAGCCACCAGGAAAGCCCAAGCTTAACAGCTTGTCTCAGTTAACTGGCCTGTTGTGTGGTGAGCAGACCAAGTTTGAACTGGGTAACATTCTCAAATGATTATAGAATCATATAGAAGGGCTCTCATATCCAGCTCTCAATTAGACATGAGAGGAATGCACATCAAGACAGGACCACAATCCTTCAGTTTCTGGGTCTGATGACCCCCAAGGGGTAGGATAAAAGAAAAAAAAAAAATGAATGAAATGAAAAAGAATGACTTGGCAGCTAGTTTGAGAATCTAGTACTTGAAGATATCGTATGTCCTAATTCATGGACTATTTGTCCAAGCTTTTAAAAAATTCATGAAACATCATGAATCTTGTCTCTCAAGATAAGTGTAGAAAATGAAAAAAAAAAGTGTAGAAAATGACAGACTGAAACGAATATTATAAATTATTTCTGCTTTCCAAAATGTATCTCTAAATACATTTTAGATACTCCTAAAATGTATCTCTTGTGGCTTTGAATACTGAAACAAGTTTGTGCATTTGCAGTTTAAGATTGTTTACTCAGAATGTCAGGATTTGGGCAGTTCTGGATTAATTATATATTTGGAATGTAGGCATCTAAATTCTGAAAGAGCACAATGATGGGGAAAGAGGGCATTTATTCGGCAAGGTACATATTTTTGAAATGGAATGCCAAAATCTTGACTCTCTGTGCACCACTGCCAAACAGAAATACAGAAACAGAATTATGGAGAAGGAAAGAGTGGCTTTATTTCTTTGGCAGGCAAAAGGGGAACACAGTAGATGAGAACCTCAAGACTTGTGCCCACCACCCCCCTAGTAAATAGGGAGGTTATGTAGTCAGGCTTCCCAGGTGGCAGAAGAGTAAAGAATCAGCCTGCCAGTGCAAGAGACGCAATAGACACAGGTTCGATTCCTGGGTCAGGAAGGTCCTCTGGAGTACGAAATGGCACCCCACTCCAGTATTCTTGCCTGGAAAATTCCAAGGGCAGAGGAGCCTGCCAGGCTACAGTCCATGTGGCTGCAAAGGGTCAGTCAGGACTGAACCACTGAGCACATATAGTCAGAGAGGGGAATATGATAAGGATCAAGGCAGTACAAGTCCTGCATTCTTTTTTCTGCAAAGTTTCAAAAGGGTAGGGTTGCTGACAAGATCAGGGTGTCTTCAGGGTCTCAATGGGCTTCCCTAGTGGTTCCGTGGTAAAGAATCTGTTTGCCAGGCAGGAGATGTGGGTTTGATTCTTGGGTTGAGATCTCCTGGAGAAGGACATGGCAACCCTCTATAGTATTCTTGCCCGGGAAATCCCATGGACAGAGGAGTCTGGACGGCTACAGTTCATGGGGTGGAAAAAGAGTTGAACATGACTTAATGACTAAATAACAGCAAAAACAGGACCTCAGGGGATCTGGTTTCCTAATCTTGATAAGCCTCTCTGGTCCCTTTAGTCTTGCCTCAGGTGGTTTCATGGCTGCTCCTCTCTTGATTAGTAACTCTTCTGCTCTTTAGAACTCAGAGAAGGTCATGGAGGCTGGAGTCTTACTATAAGAAATGGCAGACAAAATGACCTTTATGCCCGGGAGTCCTACAGGGCCATGCTTGGCATCAAAATGGCAATTCAATACTTTGAAACAGTTGCTATCTATTAAATGTAATGAACGAACTGAGACTTTTGTGTTGGCAGCAAGACTGTCCTGTGGTTACTGTGATTGCTCATTTTAATATGACCGTCCTGTCCTCTTTGCATGGATTGGGCAGCCATGATGCCACCAATATGCAGATGACATGTGTTTAGATCATGTCACTGTCACCTACAAATTGGAACTCACCAAGGGCATTGCCAAAGACTGAACAACAAAAGCATTTGCCATCTGCCTCTAGGAAATTGAACCCCCTGCTGCTATAGCTGTTGACTTTCAACAACCTGGAGCAAGTTCAGGGTGGAGTGAGGCACTCTGTGCTCCAGGGAATCTGGTGGGACAGGGCTTTAAATAGTTGGATGTTTTTAGAACAGATGTTATGATCTCAATCCTTGCATCTCCTCATATCTAGTTCAGTTCAGTTCAGTCGCTCAGTCATGTCCAACTCTTTGTGACCCCATGGACTGCAGCATGCCAGGCCTCCCTGTCCATCACCAACTCCAAGTTTACTCAAACTCATGTCCATTGAATCAGTGATGCCATCCAACCATCCTCTGTTGTCCTCTTCTCCTGCCTTCAATCTTTCCTAGCATCAAGGTCTTTTCAAATGAGTCAGTTCTTCGCATCAGGTGGCCAAAGTATTTGAGTTTCAGCTTCAACATCAGTCCTTCCAATGAATATTCAGGACTGATTTCCTTTAGGATGGACTGGTTGGATCTCCTTGCAGTCCAAGGGACTCTCAAGAGTCTTCTCCAACATCACAGTTCAAAAGCACCAATTCTTCTATGCTCAGCTTCCTTTATAGTCCAACTCTCACATCCATACAGGACTACTGAGAAAACCATAACCTTGACTAGACGGACCTTTGTTGGCAAAGTAATGCCTGTGCTTTTTAATATGATCTCTAGGTTGGTCATAACTTTTCTTCCAAGGAGTAAGTGTCTTTTAATTTCATGGCTGCAATCACCATCTGCAGTGATTTTGGAGCTCCCCAAAATAAAGTCTGCCACTGTTTCTACTGTTTCCCCATCTATTTGCCATGAAGTGATGGGACTGGATGCCATGATCTTTGGTTTTTGAATGTTGAGCTTTAAGATAATTTTTTCACTCTCTTCTTTCACTTTCATCAAAAGTCTCTTTAGTTCTTCTTCTCTTTTTGCCATGAGGGTGGTGTCATCTGCATATCTGAGATTATCAATATTTCTCCTGGCAATCTTGATTCCAGCTTGTTCTTCATCCAGTCCAGCTTTCTCATGATGTACTCTGCATATATCCAGAGAAGCACCAAGTCCCTTCATGGTAACATCAGATCCTCATGACTAACAACAAACCTTTTGTAAAATGAGTGCGTCATGGTATTGAACTCCCCCTTCACCAAAACCGTATATATTGACTTTCCCCCACTGCAGCTGGGGAGCAGTCTCTCAGAGCTATCTTAGGTGCTGCCTCCTGGGATGCAGTCCTTATTTTGCCCCAAATAAAACTTAAGTCACAATTCTCAAGTTGTACATCTTTTTTAGTAGACACTATGAACATATAGCATGCATATAATAAGTTCCTCAAGCTCACTGGATTTATTCTTGTTTAATGAGCACTTTACAGTTATTTCCTTCACAGCAACTGTACTTTTTTTAGATGCTTCTAGTGTTTAGACTTTTGGGTAAATAATCTTACTATATTTAAATTTTTAGCAACCAATTGCATAGAATCTGACCTCATTGTTAATTAAAAACGACTGAAGTATTTTCTAACAACCAGTGATACACTCTCCCATTGTTGTTGTTCAATTGCCCAGTTGTGTCCGACTCTTTGCAACCCTGTGGACTGCAGCACACCAGGCCTCCTGTCCTTCACCATCTCCTGAAGTTTGCCCAAGTTCATGTCCACTGCATCAGTGATGCCATTCAGCCATCTCATCCTCTGATGCCCTCTTCTCCTTCTGCCCTCAATCTTTCCCATTGGCTAACTGTAGGTCCCCAGGCAAGTCTTTTAGCATCTTTGGGGCTCAGTTTCCTTATTTGTTAAATGAGGCAGTTCTATTAAGTTTCCTTCCAGTTCCAGCACCTTGTTGGACATTGGAGCTGAGTTAGCAAGTCGGATGGAGTTGCTAGCTTCATTAAGGAGCATGTATACAGCACATGGAAGTTTTAAACTGCAGAAAAGATAGACCAAATTGCTTTATCAGATTTTGAGTGTTTGCCAAGAGAAGGGGGGGGGTGCTGGGTGGTTTACATTCACGTGCTTGTAACCACATTTCTTATGGAAGATAAGAAGAAATATAACCTACTGAATAAAAGCTCCCTGGAGCAGCAGAAAGAACCAGCTTTCAGGAAGAGGGAAGGAACTTGCCTAGGATGGGTGGGTGTGGGGCATGAGGGCCATGGAACAAGAGGAAATCCGGTGTTTCCATTGAGGACCTGCAGACTTTCCAATTTGGCAAAAGCTTAAGTTGTGCACAGACTGGCCTCTACTCCCTCCCCTCCCAGACTGCTTGCAGGAGTCCAGGCTGGAGGGCCTGGTGCAAGGACAGTATCCTCAGAGGAAACCAAGAGATCACAGAGCACAAAGGTTCAGCCCCGTGCCTCTCTGAGAAGCAGCCCCTTTTCCCAGGCTTCACTGTGGGAAAGGTTCAGACAATGGTCATGAGAAGGCAAGTCAACATCCATGGAGTGACAGGAAAGGAATCCTCATTTGACCTCTTGCAGGCAGAACACTAGAATTAAGGGAAGATTGTGAAGGCGTGTGATACACCAGTCCCTGGCTCACAATGACCCCCCAAAGCTGCTCGTGCACCGTCCTGGCCTTTAAAGGGCAGTGAAACCAAGCAGGACCCTGTGAGACCCTCCAGCATACAAAAGCCTTTCCGTGTCCCCAATTCTTATTTGCAGGGAAAAGGCATCAGCCTTCTAGACCTTCCCCGAGTTTCAGAGGGCAGATTCAAACAGTTAATAATTAGAACAATAGAGTCACAGGACTCAGAGTTCCTCCTGAAGGAACATACATAACAATCTGATAGAAATCTCTGAGTTCTTCTACAGAAACTAGGGCCCCACCCAGAGGGAGGATGGGAACTTCAGGCTGAGTACAAGTCTGGACCCCAGACTGGTTGGAACCAGAAGGCTGATGATTGAGATTCCTAGAGCACCACCCAGGTACCTCCCCACCGACCAATCAGAGGAAGGTCATACGCCCCACAGCCTTTAGACTCTTTTGAGCATGAGTCACCCATTCTTCTTGCTTGGCCCTACAATAAACCTTTCCCGCTCTAAACTCTGTCTCTGTGTGCCAGGCACACGAACTTGGGTTCAACAACAGTGGGTGTGTTTCCAGAACTGCCCCAGGTTTTTGCTCAAAACCAGCGAATCCCCATCTTTAGCAGGAGCTAACATAAATCTTTATAAGGGCTTCTCTGGTGGCTCAGATGGTACAGAATCTGCCTGCAATGCGCGAAATCCAAGTTTGATCCCTGGGTTGGGAAGATCCCCTGGAGAAGGGAATGAATGGCAACCCATTCTAGTATCCTTGCCTGGAGAATTCCATGGACAGAGGAGCCTGGCAAGCTACAGTTCATGGGGTTGCAAAGCGTCGCACGTGACTGAATGACTAACACACACAACATAAATCTTTAAGTTAAAGGGTTCAGAGATAAGACCAACAAAAAAAACCAGATGGAACCAGCTGGGACCAAGATGGTGACCAATCTGACCTCCAACAGACCTTGAGTCTCATCATATGTTAACCTTACTATATTAGCATGTGAAATTGAGTGTTTCCTGCCATGTCAGTAAACAAGGATGTCATAGCCATCAGTGATTCCGGGCCTCCAAATGTGAATTTCTGAGCCCTGAGAGTGCCCAAAAAGGAGAACAGTGCCTGCAATCCAGCAGCTGTCCTTTGCAGCCACTCTAAGGACGTGAAAAACCAAGAAGCAGGATGCTGGCCCCAGATAGCTGAGATGCATATGAAAGGAATGATTTCAGTAAGCCCAGACACTTGCATCTTCCCATATGTAGAACAGTGCTAAATTCCTTAATTTGAGATATCTGGCTTTCCTTAATTAACAATAATCTTTGATGTGAACATCATCTGAAGACTACTTGCCTCCCTTGTTGCAAACTTTTGTCTAACCTGATCCTTCCCCAGCCCCGGAACCCACAGCCCACCATGGAACACCTCCCTCCCAACCCCCAACAATTCTGTCAGGGTCACTTTGAGAAGCTGTCTTCGGGGTTTGAAGTCCTAAAAATTCCCACCATATAAAAGATAACTTTCAATTTCTATGTGGTGACTATCTTTTAAGTCAACAAGCATATTAAATGGACATTAAGGATCAGAAAAAAATTAGTAAGAGGGTGGCACTCCACTACTTTCAGAGAGCCCTACTCCTTCCTTGGTTAGACTAGTGTATATGCCTCTCCACCATCAGCCTCACTCCTCTGCCTTTTGCCTTCATTCTTGAAAATTCAATCTCTCGCACCACATGGATGAAAAGTTGATCTGTGAACTTAGTTCCCTTTCTCCATTGCTTAGCCACTGAATAACACTTGTGCTCTGTGGATCTCAGCTTCCGTTTCGTTATTCAGCTGCTTGAACCAGGATGGGAAAAGAGCCCTCTGCCTGGCAGGGAAGAGAGCCTCAGCCAGGTAGGGCCTGAGCAGGGTCCAGAGGACTTAAATCCATAACAGGAGAAAAGTGAAGTAGAGAGAAAGTAAGACCAAAGGTTGTAGAAGTGAAAAGGAAACAAGCCGGAAGTCATCGAATATTCACACTCTACTCTGGGCGTGATGGCCTTGGGGAGAAGCCTGGGGAAACGAAGAGGTGGGACCCCTTGTCTAAGATCCTGCCGATGCTGTGTCTGGGCTAACGCCCAGGGGCATGTTCACGGTTAAAAGGTGTGGCTGGAGAAAGCCACCGCTAGGCCAGGGAGAGACCACCAGGTGATCCTGATCTTGGTCAACCTCCCACCATCCATTTCTTCAGGCTCCAAGGCTCGGAAACATGAATTCTGTGAGCACATTGGAAGATACAGACATACGGTTCCCAGCAAGGATGCTCATTTATTAACTTTCAGTTGGAAAGATAGTTGTTAAGTGGGCAGGATGCTTGCATCAACCTGATCAATGCCTGTTTTCCCTGAAGGCAGGAGGCAGAGAGGAAGGCAAACTTCCAAACAAGGGGAACCAGGTGAGCACAGGAGGACTCTCCGGCTAAGGCACTCTTTCCTGCTCCCACCTGGGCTTAGACAAGGAAACTGTCCACAGAGCCAAGACTGTCCTCCCCAACATCTGGAAAGGTATCACCCACATCTGGCTCCTGGAGGGTTTTTTCCCTACTCTCTACACTAACTACAGCCCTTCGATTTACACCCTTTTCTCCCAACCACAGAGTGGCTTCCCAGGTGGCTCAGTGGTAAAAAATCAGCCTGCCAAGCAGGAGACGTGCATTTCATTCCTGTGTTAGGAAGATGCCCTGGAGAAGAAAATGGCAACCCACTCCAGTGTTCTTGCCTGGGCTATCCCAGGGACACAGGAGCCTGGCAGGCTACAGTCCATGGGGTTGCAAAAGAGTCAGATACGGCTTAGCAACTAAACTCCTAACCACATACCACAACATCAGTATGGTATGATTTCTATTTTTTTAATTATGAGCGAAATAATATTTTAGTCCATCCTCCCCAAGATTCCTGTGATTCTATGTTTTCATGGACAATTTCCTAACTTGGGTATTCCTGAGACTGGCTATTCAACTGTGTATGATGTAATTTACTAGTTTAATTCTCAACATAGAAACTTGTCTTATTTCTAAGTTAAGGGTTGCAGGACAGGGGTCTCACTGTTGCCCCCAAGAACCAAGGAAACCTTCCAGATTTAACCAAACTACAGGGGGGTCATGAAGTCGTCACTCAGCAGGCCCTCCACAGCACAGCTTTGATCTGCCCAGACCGGTGCGCGGGAGAGCTTGGGCGAAGTGAGGGCAGGAGGGGTGGAACCAAAATCACAAGGAAAAAACCAGGGGAGTCAATGTTCTCCTCATTGCCTTGACCCAGAGCCCTGCCGAGGAGCCTTATGCTGCTGAGAGTCCAGACGGCTTGAGCATTTCCCCGAGGCCCAGTGGCAGCATCCCTGCTCCACAGATGGGGGAACAGATTGGCGAGGGACCTGTGATTCAGTCGGCAGGCAGAGAGAGGTGTCCATGACGTCACCCGGCAGACTCTCACTTGGGATTGGAAGCAGGTTCTCAGCCATCAGGCAGGGCCTCTCGCCAGAAAAACTGGAACCAAAAACTCCTTTGTGATTCTCTGCATTGGAGGAAATGCTTTGGGAGACCTGTAGATGGTTGGGTCCATTACGGGTTTAATGTTTCAGGACAGTAATCTAGTCTCCCCGCAGCTAAGCCTGCAGAGATACGTGCTTTGGGAAAGATGCTCTGAGGTACCCTGCTGAAGTGGGGGATTATCAAGATTAGCAAAATGGCCATTACCTGCCACCCACCACGTTCCACTGAAGCACTTCCAACACGCTTTAAGCATCCTGGTCATTCCCTCTGCGAAGCTGAGTACGTGCCAAGTCAGACTCTAAAGGAATCCTGTGAAAATAACTGAGGACCTGTTCTCAACTTGAAATCGCAAGTCTCTTTGCCTGAGGAGGTGATTAAAAACTTGGCCCACCTCCCCACGCAGACACTCTTGCCCCCTGTCTGGCCGCCCCCTGCTGTGGGCTCTGCTGTCTCCTGCTCTGTCTTGTTACCATTCCTCTCTGCTCTCCAAGTCTCTCTCCATTTTGCCTCACACCCAAGTTCTTTCCCATGACTCTCACGACCAGAAAAGAAATGGAAAGGAAGATGCCTGTGTGCTCCTGAGGTTCTTGGGTTCTACAAGGTAAACAAGATTAAGCCAATGAGCATTCCTCAGGGATGAATCATTCGTTCATTCACTCGTACTTTTAACAAATATTTATTGACTGTAATAAACAAAGGGACTCCTTATCCACAGGAACTTAAAATCTGAAGGAGTCTTCCGTAGCTGGGCCCAGTGTCAGAATCACTGGAGGCCACGGTAGTTTTCAGATATCTGCATTTTTAACCAGTGAGAGTCGCTCAGTCATGTCCGACTCTTTGCAATCCTATGGACTATACAGTCAATGGAATTCTCCAGGTCAGAATGCTGGAGTGGGTAGTTGTTCTCTTCTCCAGGGGACCTTCCCTATCCAGGGATTGAACCAAGGTTTCCCACATTGCAGGCGGATTCTTTACCAGATGAGCATGAGGGAAGCCCAAGAATACTGGAGTGGGTAGCCTATCCCTTCTCCAGCAAATCTTCCCGACCCAGAAATCAAACCAGGGTCTCCTGCACTGCAGGCGGATTCTTTACCAACTGTGCTATCCGGGAGGCCTCATCGAGCATTTCATGAAAGCCCCCTCATTTCATTTTTAAGAAGTGTTTCAGGTAATTCTGAGGTAATAGTGCCTTGAAACTATTTGTTGAGTAGGACAAGAGGTTCCACTACACCGTGACTCAGAATGGGACCATGGGAAGAAAGTCAACCCCAACTAGATGTTTCAGGAGCCCCCTCATTTCTTATCCATGTAGGGATGCGAGATTTAGCAAATAAGAATATAAGGATGCTATCATCACTAGCTATTAGAGAAATGCAAATCAAAACTACAGTGAGGTATTACTTCACACCAGTCAGAATGGCCATTATTAAAAACTCTACAAATAGCAAACACTAGAGAGGGTGTGGAGAAAAGGGAATCCTCCTACACTGTTGGTGGGAATGTAAATTGGTGCAGTTACTACAGAGAACAGTATGGGAGTTTCTTAAAAAATGAAAAGTCTAGTCACCATATGATCCAACAATCCCATTTCTCCTTGCAGTCCAAGCGACTGGGATCTCCTTGCAGTTCAAGCGACTCTCAAGAGTCTTTTCCAACACCACAGTTCAAAAGCATCAATTCTTTGGTGCTCAGCTATCTTTATAGTCCGACTCTCACATCCATACATGACTACTGGGAAAACCATAGCTTTGACCATATGGACCTTTGTTGGCAAAGTAATATCTCTGCTTTTTCATATGCTGTCTAGGTTTGTCATAGCTTTTCTTCCAAGGAGCGAGTGTCTTTTAATGTCATGGCTGCAGTCACCATCTGCAGTGATTTTAGAGCCCAGGAAAATAAAGTCTGTCACTGTTTCCATTGTTACCCCATGTATTTGCCATGAAGTGATGGGACCAGATCTTAGTTTTTTGAATGTTGAGTTTGAAGCCAGCTTTTTCACTCTGCTCTTTCACTTTCATCAAGAGGCTCTTTAGTTCTTCTTTACTTTCTGCCATAAGGGTGGTGTCATCTGCATATCTGAGGTTATTGGTATTTCTCCCAGCAGTCTTGATTCCAGCTTGTGCTTCTTCCAGCCCAGCGTTTCTCATGATGTACTTGGCATAGAAGTTAAGTAAGCAGGGTGACAATATACAGCCTTGACGTACTCCTTTGCCAATTTGGAGCCAGTGCGTTGTTTCATGTCCAGTTCTAATGTTGCTTCTTGACCTGCACACAGATTTCTCAGGAGGTGGGTCAGGTGCTCTAGTACTCCCATCTCTTGAAGAATTTTCCACAGTTTGTTGTGATCCACACAGTCAAAGACTTTGGCATAGTCAATAAAGCAAAAGTAGGTGTTTTCTGTAATTCTCTTGCTTTTTCTATGATCCAATGGATGTTGGAAATTTGATCTCTGGTTCCTCTGCCTTTTCTAAATCCAGCTTGAACATCTGTGAGTTCTCAGTTCATGTACTGTTGAAGCCTGGCTTAGAGAATTTTGAGCATTACTTTACTAGCATGTGAGATGAGTGCAGTTGTGCGGTAGTTTGAACATTCCATGGCATTGCCTTTCTTGGGTATTGGCCAAGTGTGTAGTACATCTTAATATGTGGTTAGATAGTATCACTGACTCAATGGACATGAATTTCAGCAAACTCTGGGAGATAGTGAAGGACAGGGAAGCCTGATGTGCTGCAGTCTATGGGGTCTCAAAGAGTCAGATATGACTTAGTGACTGAGCAAGAACAATGCAATATTTGGGACATACTTATACTAAAATTGTACTCATTGTTTATCTGATTTTCAGGTTTAACTAGACATTCTGTATTTTACATGGCAAACCTATACCTACCCCATCTCAAGGTGAAGATCTTAGAGCCTTTGACCTGCATGCCTCCTCTGCCCTACGTGAATCAGTCCCACCCAGCATCTCTGCTCCTGCCTCAACAGGCCTCTCACTTCCTTCAGGATGCAAACACCACCCATGGGCCAGGGCCACCCACACTAGGCAGGCAGAGTGAATGAGTCAGCCCTGAACCACAGTTCATCACGCTACTCAGGGAAACTTCTCTTCCCGGCTCCCTGTCACCTCACCCTCTGGTGTCATGTGCCCAACCTGTTACTCCCAGACTAGATGCCTTCCTTGAAAGCCCCTACTTGCCTGAACTCTGTAAATACTGGTCCTCTCTGGCCACCTGAGCACTCGTCTCATATGGAACAACTGTGTTGTAAAGATGAAAGGAGACAAGGAATAAAGAGAATTTTGATGTAAACACAAGAACTACTCTACCTGTGATTGTCAAACCATGGTCTTACGACCACAGTCTTGGGTAGATTTACAACCATGACTGCTCTGATTTTATCAGTTCATTTATTTTTCTAGGTTAGACTTTATTTGAATGCAGTAACTAAAAAACTGAAAGTCACTAGACTATACAGTTGGCAACCAACTCTGTGGCTTGTTTTGAGTTGGAGGGGGCACAGTTGACTATCTACCCAGCATCCATTCCTTCTTTTTCACTCCCTAACAGAATTCTGATTTTGTTCAGGGATTCATCCATAAAGTAGGTGCCTCAGCTCTAAAGATGGATCTAACTGATCATTGGTAACACCCTCCCCTGGCCAGCAACGGTTTCAGGAATGGGCAGGTGACCCAATACTGTCATTGAGTCATGAGGTGAAACTTTCCAGGGGTCTTCTAGAAAACCTCACCTAACTGCTAAGACAAAGTGCCAAGAAGTGCTGTTCCCTCTTCTTCCTCTGGATACCATCAGGACTGGGTTGGATGGCTAGATTGATGTTGCCATCTTGATATTAGCCTGAAATGAAGCTTGATGCTGAGGAAGGCAGAATGAGAGGGACAACAGAACTTCAACAACAACCTTGAAGACACTGTGGACACTGGAGAACCACTGAATATCCTTCCTCTTGAAGCTGGTTTGGATAGGATCCTTACTACTTGTGTATGCACTTGGAGCTTCTATTAAAAGGGAATGTTGAAGGCAGACATTTAAAATTCTTAGATTCGCAGCAATAAAGGTGGATCACCTGTCCCTTCTTCCATCCAAAGGGCAGATATTTGCTCATCCTTATTTGTCTATGAATATTGCCCACAGTAGGAGTGGAACTGATTAGCTTTCCCTTTTCTATGAGTTTGAATAAAAATAGCTCTAGTTTAATGTTTGTTGATGAACTGTTGAACGTAAGTTTACTCCTCCCTCAGGTGAAACCTCCATATTTAAGCATCTTCAGATCCACAAGAAACAGCATGTGATGTCTGAACTGACATACGTTTTCCTCTGGAGCACAGGCAGAGGCCAGAGTCCCTCAGGCATCTTTAAGGTGCTGAAACCCACAGCTCATGGGCAGAGCTCTGGGCCAACTATATCACACTCTACTCTTAATGTTCTTGACTTTTCCTGCACCCTTCACCTCCTCTGAGTGTTGAGCTAGCCCCCTGGCTTGGGGCTCCCACTGTGTAAACTCTACCCATGCTGCCTTCTCCTGTTTCAAGCATTTCCATAAATCTATACATCAGTTCTTCAGAAGAGGGCTGACTCTGGGCTGTTGACTCTGAAAAAGTGAGTGTGCTTCTCAGGGATTCCAAAATAGTACAGTAAAGCCACTAGAAACTAATGACATCTTAAATCCCCCAGCAATGACACAACTAAAGAAGTGAATGGCTCCAAGCCAGGGGCTCTTATTTGAATATGGATAAGACATAGACACAGTAAAGGAAGTAAAGAAAATACAATATTGGATTAATCATGGACACTAATAAAAACCAACACATGAAACTGGCAAGAGGATAAAAACAGACATACCGAAGCGAGGCCAATTCATTCCATAAATATTTACTGAGTGCCTACTACCCTGTGCCAGGCATGACCACAAGTTGCTAAAAATACAAACTAAGTTCTGTTTCTGCCCTCAAGAGATTCCCAGTCTTCCTAGGGACAGACACATAAATAATTTAAGATAAATCTTAAAGAATGAAAGAATTCACAAAGTGGGAAGTGGGGGAGGTAGGAGTCATATACACAAGCCAATTCATATGGAATTCTCAGAGTAAACACGCAGGCTTTGTATTCAGGCAAAAAAGTGGTGGCATAGAGAGAGTGGGGGCTGGTGGGTGAAGCTGCTTGTGTTCGACCTTCCCTCCTGTTCCAAGGAATTTGACCTTCCACACGTAGCCAGTGGATTTTGGTTGTTTGGGGGGGTGAGTGGGGGGCTATTTATATAATTATTTAAGCAAGGAAAAGGTATCACCAAATTTGTGATTTCATTCTAAAGAAGTATCAATATGCAAAAACGTTCACTAAAATATGTGAAGAAGTTGTTTTGAATATTTTCATTCCTAAACAATCTCTTTGAGGGATATTCACAAAAATGATAACTGTTTTTACCTCAAGGAAGTTAAGTCCATGAGTGGTTTTTCACCTTTGAACATCTGCATTTTTTAAATTCTTGTGAACATATATTATGTTGATGACTTTTAAAATGTGTGTGTGTGTTTAGAGATACGGATGGCATTTTTATAGACTGAGACTAGCCATCAGGAAGGCCTATTATAAGACTGTCCTCATGGTTCAGGTGTGGTATATGAACATCTGGATCAAGGCAGGGGGGATCAGGTGGGAGTAGCTTCTTGGGCCAGGGCAGAGTTGCTCAGTCTAGGTGACCACTTGGTATCAGGTTGGTGGGGAAAGGGATAAAGGAGTCAGAGATGACCCAAGGAATTGGACAGACCTGGGGCTAGAAGAAGTCAGGGTTCGACTTCTTCCTTCATTGACTCAATGGACATGAGTTTGAGCAAACTCCAGGAGATAGTGAAGGACAGGGAAGCCTGGCATGCTGCAGTCTATGAGGTCATGAAGTGTTGGACACGACTTAACAACTGAACAACAAATATTCACACTACAGAGGTGGAGGCCAAGGTTAAGCCTTCCCTTCATAGAACTGCAACAATGGACTCCCACTGGCCCATGGCCCACTTACAACACCCCACTGCCCACACCTACCCAGTCTTACCTGGAAACTCCCTGTCTGAACTCACCAGACCTGCCTGGGAGAGCCAGGTTTATTATCAGAAGCTCACAAAGCTCAGCCTCTTTGAAGGCAATTAAAACTCCAGTGTGGGAGAGCTTTGGCACCAACTATTTTTTCCACCTAGCTGACTCTTACCATAGATGTAATAGTCCACCAGCTCAACGTGGAGCCAAGTGGGAGATGAAAACACCCTCTGCTGCTGTCTGAGTGCAGCCCTCCACTCCCTCTGCCCCTTGCAAATTTTCCCATTCAACAAGGAAAACATGGGCTTGATTAGTGGGTTTGACATGGGCCAAACAGTTGCAGTCCATTCTCATCTGACAGACAGGAGGAGCACCAATTTCCATCCAAAAAAAAAAAAAGATTGACAAGTCTAGAGCTGAGCTGGCTGGGCCGATGAGAAGGATTGCAAAGGAGAAAATTGCCTCCATTAAGTCAAATCCGTCCTGGGGAGGATGGGCTGCAGAATCAGTTCCAGGTCACCATTTGCATGATCACATTAATCTGTATTTTTTTTTTTCCAACTACATTTCTATTCCTGCCACCTAATAAAGTTCGGGTCTACTCCCCACTCACATAAGGATTGCCAGAACATGAGAAATAGGCAAATTCTAACTGTAGGCACCATTTACAACTAGTGGCATAGAAAGTGATCCAGCTCTAAATTTCAAAAAGAAAACAGTACTGTTTCAAAAAATAGGTAATTTGATAAAGACAACTTTCAATAGCTTAAGCATCAGGACTTTTGCCCTATATTGTGATGGAGGCAACACTAATTAGAAAACAAAACTTGGTCAGTGGTGTGCTCTTGCTGGTCCCCAAAAGCTGAATGGTAAATTACCAGGAATTTTGCAAGCTGGTTGACATCACATTGGTAGTTGGAAATCAGCTATGGTGGAAGCACCTCTACCATGGAAATTGGCAAATGCTCTAATTGTGACGGCCTCTCCTCTCAGTTCAGTTCAGTCACTCAGTCGTGTCCAACTCTTTGCGACCCCATGAATCGCAGCACGCCAGGCCTCCCTGTCCATCACCAACTCCCAGAGTTTACTCAAACTCATGTCCATCGAGTTGATGATGCCATCCAACCATCTCATCCTCTGTCATCCCCTTCTCCTCCTGCCCCCAATCTTTCCCAGCATCAGGGTCTTTTCCAATGAGTCAACTCTTCGCGTGAGATGGCCAAAGCATTGGAGTTTCAGCTTCATCATCAGTCCTTCCAATGAACACCCAGGATTGATCTCCTTTAGGATGGACTGGTTGGATCTCCTTGCAGTGCAAGGGACTCTCAAGAGTCTTCTCCAACACCACAGTTCAAAAGCATCAATTTTTCGGTGCTCAGCTTTCTTCACAGTCCAGCTCTCACATCCATACATGACCACTGGAAAAACCATAGCCTTGACCAGACAGACCTTTGTTGGCAAAATAATGCCTCTGCTTTTTAATATGCTATCTAGGTTGGCCATAACTTTCCTTCCAAGGAGTAAGCGTCTTTTAATTTCATGGCTGCAGTCACCATCTGCAGTGATTTTGGAGCCCAAAAAAATAAAGTCCGGCACTCATAAAACATTTACCAGTACAGAACTATGATCCTCTTTTAATTTAAAGGTCTATTTATATACACATTGGTGTGTGTGTGTAGGAGAAGGCAATGGCAACCCACTCCAGTACTCTTGCCTGGAAAATCCCATGGATAGAGGAGCCTGGTAGGCTGCAGTCCATGGGGTTGCAGAGAGTTGGACACAGCTGAGTGACTTCTCTTTCACTTTTCACTTTCGTGCATTGGAGAAGGAAACGGCAACCCAGTCCAATGTTCTTGCCTGGAGAATCCTAGGGACGGCAGAGCCTGGTGGGCTGCTGTTTATGGGGTCACACAGAGTCAGACACGACTGAAGTGACTTAGCAGCAGCAGTGTGTGTGTATGTAAAAAGCCACAAAGTAAAATAGCTAAAATATTAACTGTATTAATTCCAGGTGATGTGACTAACAAGTTCTTTTATCTTCTTTTACTTTATATTTTTCCTACAGTGAACATGTATTCTTCGTATAATAACCAACCTTCTGGCGAAAGAAGCAGTTCCTTTCCCTTCAGAGCTCTCTGACTCACCCCCTTTCCTCTCCTTCCTTCTCTTTAAATTTCCTCCTTCTCTGACCTCCTAGGTTTTTATTGCCTGCGTAGGGTGCTGCTGAAATCCCAAACTACTCCCCTACTCCCAGGCAGGCAGAATGCCAAGTAATGAGGCCAGGTGAGTGGGTGTCAGGCTCCAGGTGCATGGAGCCCAAACTCAGCCACGGTTGAGAGGGCGGGGGGACTGGCTTCTGCCCTGGGCACAAAGCTGGTACTGGTGATTTAACAGAAGAGCAGTGACCAGCTGGGGAGATCAGCAGTCTTGGCCCAGGTGACCCCACACTCTGTAGATAGGACCACACCACCGCTCCAGGTATTCATATCTGCATTCACTCGCTGCATACTGACCATTCCATTAGATTTACGGAGCAGGGCGACCACTCTCAGAGTTCACAGCTAGTGCTTCACTGTCTCCTTGCCATGGTTGGGTGTTCTTTCAGTTTATCAGACATCAACCCAGGCACGGAGAGCCCAAGTGATTTGCCCAAAGTCACTCAGCCTGGAGCAGAGCTGGGACAACAGTCCAGGTATTAATATTGAAGTTCAGACTTCCCCCCTTGATTATATCAAGTACATCAGAAGACTCTGAATTTCTGACTGTATATATTTTTGTTTTTTTAAAAAGAATTTTGTAAATATATAGTGTAAGGGATTTTATTTATTTATTTTTTACCAACTGTGTAGCTTGAATGAAACTTGAGCTCCTGTTTTGGCGTGAGTAAAGAAGTCTAAGACAGACTTTTTGGATAAAGGAAAGGGGCTACTGACCCCTGACCCCTGACTCCAGCAGGACTTGGTTTTGGAACTTGAACTTGGTCTCTGCAGGAAGGTAAGATGCTACCATGTTTTCTCCTACTTTCTAATATTCCTTGTTTGAGAGACTTTTGAGTGTGGGGTAAATGCTGGCATTACTGCTGGTGTTGCTTCTCCACCACTTTCACTTTCTAATCCCACAGACTGGGAATCTCAACACCCACCTGCTGCCTCCCAACTCCCCACCTCCCACAAAGTTAGAGGGCTTGGTCCACAGAGGGCTCCCTAACACTCCGTGGGATCTCTTCAAGCAGACAGGGGACAATGTGTATGTCCACAGTGCAGTCCAGGTTTGGCTGAGGGCCTCTTGGTTCTGGTTACTCAGCTGGCCTGCAGAAACTTCTGGTCGGCCTGTGATTGGCAGAGAGACCAGACCCTGTGAAGAAGACTCCTTCCAAAATCAGGAGGGGGCTGCCCTGTAGGCAAAAGTGTCTAGAAACCCATGAGCAACTTTAGAAGAAAGGCAGTGCTAATTTCAAAGTCTTGTTGACCAACCTGTGGGCTAGAGAGGATTTAAAAAATTTATCCGATATCTTTTAATGCGGTCCCTGGGAGGTGAAGGGATCACCATGATATTTAAGACAGGGGCCATGTAGTTGGGGCTCTGGTACCCAGTCCCTGCTCCCCTCAGTGCCAACTGGAGCACACCCACTTTTTTTTTTTGATGTTATATACATATAGGGTTACATATAGGGTATATATATATTATATATACATATAGGGTTACATATATACATATAGGGTTACATATAGGGTATGTGTGTGTGTATATATATATATATACACACACACATATATATAGGGTTTTCTTAAGGACTTCCCGATAGCTCAAATGGTAAAGAATCTGCCTGCAATGCAGGAGAGACCAGGGTTCAATCCCTGGGTTGGGAAGATCCTCTGGAGAAGGGAATGGCAACCCACTCCAGTGTTCTTGCCTAGAGAATCCCATAAACAGAGAAGCCTGGTGGGGTACAGTCCATGGGGTTGCAAAGAGTCAGACACGACTGAGCAACTAATACACACACACACACACACACACACACACACACACACACACAGGGTTTTCTTATCAAAATCTTCTTTATAGAAAGGATTACAGCGCCTTAAACACAGTAAGTTTGAAAGCTAACTCCTCTAATATAACCACGTTGTTAAAGAGGTTGAAGAAACTAAGGCCCGACAAGACAAAGTTCAGGCAGAAGTGAGTGGAAGAGTCAGGTCTTTCCACTCTACCCACAGCCACTCTTGCTTCAACCATCCTTTAACTTGGCAGGCTGTTGACCTTGGCTTCATGAAGCACTCATGTCTTTCTGGTCTACCACAGCCTTCGCTCTTGCCGGTGAGGAAATGATCTAATCGTTTTCAATTTTGGACCTGGCTCCACTACCTGCACTCGCCTGCTTGTTGACTTCGATTTCCTGTCTGTGGACCCTGGCCAATCCAACAGCAGACCTGCCAGACTCTTACCTCCACATCCTCTGCCTCTCCACACAATGCAAATCTACATCAACTTTGGTGGTCCTGGGAATTGCCAAAACACCTCCATTGACCTGAAAGGGAATAGACTGTAATCAACTCAGTGCCCTATACCTAGTCTGCCCTGACTCAATAAGCTTAGGGATGACAAGATAGCTATATACACATGATAAACACCAAAATATACTGCAGCATCCACACACAGACTGAGACCCCCCACCAAGAGTTCTGAATAGTTACATGAATAATAAAAAAGTCACAGATAATCCCTATATCACTCTCTTATTTCCTCTTCTGTCAAATACACAGTGGCAGAACTTCATCTACTGTCACAGAGAGTCTCAATTTATGAACAACAAATACTTTAAACTCAAAGGTTATTCCCAAGCAGTCTCATTAAATCGTGCCTATTTGTCACAACCAAAGAATTCTTCCCTTTACAAACTGCATCACTGCAGCGTCTCCTTTAACAGCAAGCTTCTCTAATGATTCAACCATGCACTCTTCTTTACACACACAAAAAGAAACCATGCCAAATTTTCAAGGCCACAACTCCTGCAAAAAGTGAGTTACAAAAAATGAAAACAGTAGGCAAGAGAAAGTGAAAATACAGAAGCCAAGACCCAGAACTGAGGCCACTGACAGCATGTTTGCCTTTGTTTTCTAATCCTGAGAATCTAAGAAAGCTGCAGCTGCAGCAGAGAAACTGGCCGGGTTTGATACTTTGGACATAAAGCATTCCTCCGAACGCAAGTGTCTAGAGCTCTCTGACCCACTGAGTTTGGCTCACATCAGACGATTCTGGGGTGGCCACTGTTGTGAGTGCCTCTCTCAAGGAATCTGACCCGGTCCAAGGAATCCCAGAGCCCTAAGGATGAAGGCAGTCAGTGCCTCCTCTGGGTCTTCGGAGTAGCCAAGCCCTGTTCACAATTTCTAACCCCACTGACGGACAACCAGAGTCAGTGAACTAGAAATGGTGAGTGCCTCCTGGGTTGCCCGAGACCGAAATCACTCAGGATGAATCCCCCAACCCCAGACAAGTCCCCCAAACACTGTCTTCCCACCCAAATGGCAGTTGCCAATGAATCTCTCTGAGGCACACACAAGGGATACATCCACTGGCGCCATCCATTCCCTGTGGCTCACACATCTCACAGAGCCCAGTCTGGACATGCTTTCTTCCACCCTGGGGGAAACTCAAGCATGTGGGTGTGGTGACAGACCCCGGGGCCTCTGACACCATCGCTTGGTCTGAAGAAGCTGCGGTAAAACTAAATCATCTGACACTGCTTCTTCATCCCCTTTTTTCTTTCACAAACGGAACAGGCTCCAAGTGTGCCCTACTTTTTCTTTCTTTGTGATTACGCAAAACTCACAGAGCTTTTCCTTGAGTCTGACTAATATTTTCAGTGACATGCTTTTCATCTTTTGGAAAAGAGGAGTCCGCGTCAGCCTGCCAGAGCACATAAGTCTTGGTGAAATGACTGAAGAGGTAAGATGTGTTACAAGGACTTCACTGGGGGACCCGTAAGAGACTTCACAGAGCAGGAGGGGGGAAAAAAAAACAACAAAATCCAGATCCGGTTTCCTGAAAGGCATTAGTACTTTGTCTGCAAGTTTTCATCAGCAAGAATCAGGACGTTACTGATGAACCAAGTGACTCCAAAGTTCCTCACCACAGCCCGCGTCCTGTGACTGTGGACTCTGGCCCCCCCTGGAGCCTTGCCACACTCCCCAGACCACTTAGGCACCTCCCAAGCTCTGCATTTTGCATTAAAAATGGGCCTCTCCCAACTTCTCAGGGGATCAGAACACAACAGGGTTTTAAAACGTTAGGAGGAACAATTAAAAAAATAAAAGTCAAGCACCTCGCTTGGGTAGAAACCCGACTCTAATAGTCAAAATTAAGTTGATATTAATTTTTTTTGCCCTATTTTTAAACTCCGAGGCTGTGCACTTCTTAACGTCTGATCAGCTGTCCTTTTCTGATCTTGAATTTCTGAATTGCAATGTCTAGTTGGAAAACATTTGCTTGGTGACTTTAGAAATGTCACCACTGGTCCAAAATTTGCCCCTAGGATTCTGATCCAAAGCTTCCCTTTTATCCTCAGTGAGGTGAAACAGAGCCTGATAAATGTTTACTGGACAAATTGCTGGAAATAGAAACAGATTCGCAGCCTGGGGAGTCAACTGTATTTGCTTCCATCCAGGTTAGTTCAGCTTCATGCCTCATCCAGGCAGCCTGGTCAGCACTGACTCAAACACAAGCCACTGAGGGGGTCTGCGGGGTCTGGAAAATCACTGTGTCAGGGAGGGACTCACCAGCCACATCCGCCCTCAGCAATGTGAGGACCCAGATTTCAAACCCACTGAACATTGCATCCCGTGTAGATTTAATTCCATCTCCACTACTGTGAAACAGTTCACATTCCTTCATTCTGAAAGCATTTACTCAGCCCCTCTGGGGCAGTGCAATGCTCAGCCAATACAAAGATGAACACAACAGGCACTGTCCCCATCTTTAGAGAATTTGTGACAGTGAAGATCAGGATTGCAAGTGTTACATGAGGGAAAGAAGAGAGCGCTGTTGGCTCTCAGCCTCTCGCTCTCCCTACTGGTGGTGCTGTTAGTCGCTCGGTCATGTCTGACTTTTTGTGGTCCCATGGACTATAGCCCCCCAGGCTCTTCTGTCCATGGAATTCTCCAGGCAACAATAGTAGAATGGGGAGCCATTCCTTTCTCCAGAGTATCTTCCAGACCCAGGGATTGAACCTGGGACTCCTGAATTGCGGGTAGATTCTTTACTGTCTGAGCCACTAGGGAAGCCCTCCCTACCTGAGAGCCCCTGTGAAATGTCCAGCCTGCTACCCACCCCTGCTCAGCACCACCAGTAGTTCTCCATGCACCTGTTACACTTGGCAGGAAAGACTGCAGAGCAGCTCAGCAGTGTACCTGTAGACTTGGCATCAATTGACCCCCATCATTGCTTCAGTCCTGACCATGCTTTCAGTTCTAACCGCCGAGCCTCATCTATCTCTTACTAGTTCTCATCATAGCATCTGGATATAGCACCTCCCTGCCTCTTGCCATGATGGCTGGAGTGTGTTGCAAGCTGCCTGCCAGCCCATCCTTCACTGCATTCCACCAGCCTTTGGAGACCCTGGTGCAGCTGTTGCCTGAACCACGGCCAGCCATTACTAGATCCCTGTGATATGAAACCCTGCCCACCTCACCTAGTAGACAGAGACTAACTCCAGGACCTGGTTCCGTGTGGCTAGTACCAGCTATTCTCTTGCCGTTGGCTGAGCCAAGCCTTTTGGAGCAGTGAGAACTCAGATGTAAGTGCTGATCACACAGGTGAAAAGCAAGGCTGGTAAGGAAGGAGTTCCAAAGGAGTGGATCTGGTTGCTCCCAGCGTATTACTCTGCCTTCAAATATGTCACCAAAAAATATTTGGCAGGGGATTTCTCTACCCAAAATGGGACAAAGGGAAAAATGGCTAAATAACAGTTGGCATAAGGGACCTGGATAAATCCTCTAAAAAAGTGTGGGTTAGGAACAAGCCAGGGAACAAGATAGGAGCCAAGACCTCAGGCTCAAAGGAGATCATTCATGGAAAAGCAAGTGCCCACAAGAGCACCCTGAGGCTGCAGACAGGCTCTACACGGCGACACTGCTCAGCTCTGCGCCGACTGGTTGGTGGTGTGGCCCCAGGCATTTATTTCATCTCTTTGGGCCTCTGTCCTCATCATTAAAACTGAAGATGATAAGGCCACTTGAAACCTTAAAGTAGTTCTCCTCTGACTTCAAGCTAGTGGATGGACCTTTTATTAAAGCATAATCAAAATGGGTCAATATCTTTAAAAAAAAATCACATGGGAGAGAAATGAATACAAGACAGCGAATCACCTAGTTTTGAAAAATCAGCTGAGACAAAGAAAGGTTTGAACTGAGGAACAGGTACAGAGCAGCCAGACATGTTCTACTCAATAACAGTTACAAGAGCCACCAGACTCAAGAGGGTTCCATTATCAGATACATTTGAGAACGGCTGTCTACTGCATACTCTTCTTAGAGGCATCGTTCTTACTGAGGTCTCTGAGCAGTCCAGTACTATGGACTTCAGTTTAAGGCTTAAACCAGAGCTGTTAAAGCTTAGTTGACCATGGAATTCCTTTTTATGTTTATTTATTGGCATCATTCAAAGTGCATCCCACCACTGTCAAGTGATTTTTTTGGTTTCCCTGGTGGCTCAGATGGTAAAGAATCTGCCTATAATGTGGGAAACTCAGGTTTGATCTCTGGGTCGGGACAATCCCTTCGAGATGGGAATGGTAACCCACTCCAGTATTCTTGCCTGGAGAATCCCATGGACAGAGGAGCCTGGCAGGCTACAGTCCATAGAGTTACAAAGAGTCGGATATGACTGAAATGACTTAGCACGCAGGCATCATTCAGAAGTGGACATCCAAGTTTCAGGTTGTGGGATATAGTATTATAAAGGTGTTTGTTTGTTTTTCTTTTCTCTCTAAACATAAAGAAGCAAAATCCAACCAGGCATAATCTTAATTTACCATTTGGAAGCCTGAGCAACAGCTCACAGCTGGATACACATTCAAGGTCATAGCTGGCCTCAGCCTTCTCTTCCTTACTCACTGACCCTTGGGTCACTGCAAAGATACAGTCCAGCTGGGCGAAGCGGTGACCTCAGTCTTCACCAGCCATTTCTTATGGGGCCTCAGGACACACAGGATGCTGTCAGCAAACCAACCAACACAGAACTAAATCATGGTGATGTCTTCCTGCCTCGGGGACGCGCCTCTGCCTGCTCGGAGACTGCTCAGGGACAGTTAATTGCTTTTCAGCTCAGGCTACACAGCTTTCTCACATCCAGTATTCCCCAGGGTCATATTTTCTCAGGCTGCATTTTCAGAGGATAGGGCAGTAGGAAGAGGAAAAAGGAGTGAGGGCGAGCAGTGCTGGGCAGGAAACTGCTTTTTATCTTCATTGTGAGTTAAATTACCATCTTCCAAATCCTTCAGTTAAAAAAAAAGAAAGAAAGAAAAAACACCTCTTTTCTCAATTTTAGCTTTTGGGTGTAAGGTTGAAGTTTTAAGCTCCAAACAAGAGGGAAGTGTGGCCACTAATTCTCTAGGAGGAAGAACGAGCATCTTCCATGGAGGGTAGGAGGAGCTTCCTCTCCGGGTGCTGATATGACAGTGAACAGAAGTGTTGAAGGAGAGGACAGCAGGTGGGCCACCTGGAACTCTGGGACGCGTCTCCTTAACGCTTCCGTCTTCAGTACTCCAGAGTCATACCATCTCCCTTTCACATTTTGCTTTTCAGTTGCTAAATCGTGTCTGACTCTTTGCAACCCCATAGACTGCGGCACACCAGGCTTCCCTGCTCTTCAGTATCTCCCGGAATTTGCTCAGACTCATGACCATTGAGTCGGTGATGCCATCCAACCATCTATCCTCTGTCGCCTCCTTCTCCTCCTGCTCTCAATCTTTCCCAGCATCAAGATCTTTTTCCAAGCAGTCGGTTCTTCGCACCAGGTGGCCAAAGGAATGGAGCTTCAGCTTCAGCATCAGTCCTTCCAATGACTATTTAAGGTTGATTTCCTTTAGGATGGAATGGTTGGATCTCCTTGCTGTTCAAGGGACTCTCAAGAGTCTTCTCCAACACCATAGTTCAAAAGCATCAATTCTTTGGCATTCAGTCTTCTTTATGGTCCAACTCTCATATCCATACCTGACTACTGGAAAAACCATAGTTTGACTAGATGGACCTTTGTTGGCAAAGTAATGTCTCTGCTTTTTTTAATATGCTGTTTAGGTTTGTCATAGCTTTTCTTCCAAGGAGCAAGCGTCTTTTAATTTCATGTGAGGCCTCTATTATGACCCATTACACATTGATCTTTTGTTTTATTATCAGAGGGAGGCCTCTTTTCATTTATTTTCAAATACTTTGAAGATTTATTATGTCTTAGTTGGCCACTTTCAACCTGCAGTCACATGACCAGCCTCAATGCAGCTGGTTTTGTGTCTACGTGGGTTGCAGGCACTTGAACTGATTTGTAGATTTTTTACAAAGGGAATTGGTCCATGTACAGTTGGTGAGTGGATGTCTCTCTAGGGCAAGGAGAGTTTGAGACTTCCTATTCTGCCATCTTTCTGACGTCACTTCCTCTCCATTGCTCAGTTTCCATGTTCCTAATTTCACATTATATCTAAGAGCACACATGTCATTAAGATTCATATGACTTACTTGCCAGAGTAGTTCTTTCCCTCTAAGTTATTTCCCTCCAGTGTGGCTTGTGAATGTCACTCTCTCTTTGTAGAGGTGGTTATTGTTAAGAATCATGAGGTTCTTTATTTTTTTTGTCTGCCCTAAATAGCTGATAAGGGCAGAACTCCATACCTGCAGTGAATGATGGACTGCATCCTGGGGACTGGCCAGGAAGACTAGGAACTGCTTTCCTTAGGAAGCAGTTCAGGTTGACAGTCCAATACCAGAGGGTCAGTGGGGGCTGTAACCCCTGTCATGAGGTGCTCTGTGGGCAGGAGCTGACGCTGTTAAGTTTCCCCTGGTACTAAGAAGTACTGAGGCCTATTCTCAGAGCCTCTCAGCTTCCCAGAACACAGATAATGACATCTCAGTCACTGCCTTCACAAACCAGTAACTCTTATTCAAACAAAAAAGACGTTTCTGATTTCTCATAACTCCCTAAGTGCTTAAAAAAAAATTACATTCTTAATTACCCGCTCTACTGAGCCCCACCTTGATTTCACATCAAATTATTCCCAGTTTGCTCATTGCTGTGGGGAAGTGTGTGGCACAGGGGTGGGGGCAGGAGAGGAGGCTGAAAAATGCCTATAAATGTCAGGCCAAGTTTAAACACTCCAAGTGGGAAAGACACTAGAGATAGCAGACTGGATTATCTCTCACATTCAGCCCTCCATTTACAGTCACCTCCCTCCCCAATCCTGATTTATTTCATGCTTCCATCTAATGAGCTTTGATTTGTGGCCAACAATTGCACTCAGCCAGCTGTACTCAAAACAACCATGACACATGGCTTCTATCAAAGTTGTTGTGCGACTGTGAACTGGTTCAAATGTGGAGCAGTCACCTTAAAGGGAGGGAAAGGCCAATGCTGGCACAGATATGCTGGTAAATTTGGAAGGTAAGTCAGGCATCAGAGAGAGTCACTGAGCAGACAGGCAGATACCATGAAGGTGCTGAAGTTGTGACTCAAGCTTGGGCAGCTGAACAGGTGGCATTTGGCCAAGGCTTGTCCTCTCCATTGATCACCACTGTGGTTGCAGTCAGACCAACATCACAGAGAGCTGGGTCTTGAAGACTACTGGAGGTTGCCTCACCAGGTCAGCCCCTCGCCCTTGAAGAAGCAACTGGCTGTGAAACTCTTACAGAAAGAATTAGTCTTGGTCAAACACATGTGGGTGAGGATGTGGAGAAACCAGAACCCTCATACATTGCTGAGGGGCAGGTAAGGTGGTGCAGCTTCTGTAGAAAAGTTTGGCAATTTCTTGAGACTACAACAGAGAATTACCATTTGTATTTTGAGGTATATACCCCCAAAGAACTGAAAATGGGCATTACATAGAACTTGTACATGGATGTTCACGGCAGCACTGTTTACAATAACCAGCAGGTAGAAACGGCTCAGATGTCCATCAATTGAAGAACGAATAAACAAAATGTGGTATGTCCATACAGTGGAATATTATTCAACAATTAAAAGGAATGATACATGTTACAACATGGATAAACCTTGAATACATTATGCTAAGTGAAAGAAGGTGGTTACCAAAGACCATGTATTGTATAGTATGATTTCATTGATATGAAATATCCAAAGAGACAAATCCACGGATACAGAGAGCAGATTAGTGGTTGCCAGGAGTTAGGGAGGGACTGCTTAATGGGAATGGGGTTTCCTTTTGGGATAATGAAAAAGCTCTGGAACTGGACAGCAGTGATGACTACACAACACTGTGAGTGGACTTAATGTCAGTTTAAAATGGTTAAGCGCTTTTATGCTCTGTGTATTTTACCACATGCACACATAAAAGAATTACTCTTGGCCAATTATGCGCCTGCCCTACCCTTAGCTTTTGTTCTGTGCTTGCTGGTACTCACCTCTGATTTTGCCCTTGGCCAATGCTTCTTGGACTCCCTGTGATTCTTAGTCTGGATATTGTGCCAGTGATTTCCTACTGTCGGATCCTCAGTATGGCCCCAGCCTCCACTTGCTCACACGGGGCCTTCAGCTCCTGTCTCATCTCAATATACAACTAAGAGAATGTGGTTACCACTTCAATCTGCTAAATAGTACTGCTGCTAAATCAGTCTGGTGTTTACACAAAAATAAAAGTAGAGTCTATTCTATTATTCTGATGAAAAGTTAAAAAATTAAAAACCCTCAAGCCCCATGACAGATATCCAGAAGCTCTGTCTGAATGTTAATTGGCTATGGAGCCTCAACATTAACGGCTCACAAAGTCTCAGTTATCTTTTGGTGTCACGAAAATTTTTGAATGAGTTAACTTCTTTCGACCACCTCCAGAAAGTAAGAAACTGCCTATTAAGTCAGTGGGCATGAACTGGTAGACTCTTAATATTCAAGTGAACTGTCTCCTGTAACATTTAACCAACTGACATGAGATGCAGGCAGCGAACACATGGAATCCCATTATATCCTTGTTTACAATCCAGATGTCCAGACACCCAGAGATTCTGGCTCAGGAAATCTCCATAAGGTCTCTTTGGCTCTTATACCTGATCCTTTAACGTCTGCTTCAAGCTTTTTTCTCACAGTAAATATCAACTTGGCCACAAACTTACCCTCCATCTTTCCCAGAGCTATGGACCCCAATGTCCCCTTGCAGCTCCAAACCCTCCCTAGGTAGAGGTCAGATGGGAGAAGGTACCAGGCATAGTCCTGAGCCCAAAGCTCTTTCCTTTTCCTCTCTGAGACCTCTCGTGCAAACTTCAGCATCACATTTCCAATCATCTTCAGGACATCTCTAATGGGATGCTCTGACAAATCTGGCCTTAGACATGCCTCTCTCTTTTCCCCACAAGCATACCAACATTCTAATTATTCAAATTCTGGGTGTTGTCTTTACTTTCTCCTTCTCTTTTATTTCCCCACATCTATTTCTTTCCTTTAGAACGTTTCTCAGACTCTTTTTTTCTGGACTCTCACTGCTACCGCCCATTTGGGAGAATCTGACTTCCTTCTCCCCACCCTGCAGTCAGTCATCGGGCTAATAACCAGACTGCTAGCATACTGCTGCTCTTGTAATTTTTCCATTTTGGTGACTTTTCCTTGTGGTCGCTTTCCCATGTTATCTTTATAAATTAAGAATCTACAACATCACATTTGAATTTTCCATCCTGGCATTCAAGACTCCTGACGAGTTGGCCCCATCTTATCACCCGACAGCTCCTACACAGTACCACCCTGTCACCCCACCCCACTGCTGCTCACACCACCAACAGAGTCAACACGTTCCCAGCCCAGAGCTTCTGCTCCACCGCTGGCTTCTGAAATGCCCTTCCTCCCTCCTCTGCGGTGCCATTTATTCAACAAATGTTATTGCAGCCACTGTGCACTGGAGACAAAGTGCTTAGGACACCTAGGTGGACAAAAGAATGATCTCTTGGGGTCCCTTGGGACATTCACATTCAGTTGCTCTGTCCATATCTTCCCCACCCTATGCTTTGATATCTAGTTCCCCTTTCTTCCAAATGTCTTCTTGATAACCCTAGGCATGTCCCATTTTTCCCCTATTTTTACTGTTCATACTACTTGTTGCTGATATCCTATGACTCAGTTCACCAGTGTATATACTGTCTTATATTACTCTCTGATTATTCCTCTAAGCCTGTTTCATGGAAACTGCTGAAGTTGGTTCACACCTTTAACTGTGTTTGGTTCACTATTGTTCAAGCACCTAGCATGCTGCTTGCACATTTCCTAAGAATCACTTCCAGTGCATGATGGATGCTCAGTAAACATATGCTTTAATGCAACTGTGCCTGAGTTCAACATAAAAGCCACCACTTCAGTGGCATTTCATCCATTAAGGGCAACCCTCCTCTACCTCAGCTCTGCTTTCTTAAGGAGATTAAATATTGGCCAAGAAACACCCTGCCCGCTCTTCCCTCCTGCTTCACCTAGAGCAAGACGCCCTCAAGTCTCTCCTGGCAGAAGCCTGAAAATGCAGGAGCTTCCCAAGTGACTCAGTGGTAAAGAATCAGCCTGCCAATCCAGGAGACCTGAGTCTGATCCCTGGGTCAGGAAGATCCCCTGGAGAAGGGAATGGCAACCCACTCCAGTATTCTTACCAAGGGAACTGAGCAACTAAACAACAATAAGATTGGACAAGGCTGTAAACTATATCTCTTCTTGGAAATTCAGGATGCATTTACTTATCTTTGATCATGTTTTTTGTTTTTAGGCATCGGAACGAATAACAAAGACATGGCCCCTGCTGTCACCCAACTTAACCAATTAATACTTCCGAGAAGCCCTTCAGTAAAGAGATTTTGGGTTTGTTCATTTGGATTTTCCCAAACCTTATTCACTAGAAGCACCTACAACATCGTATTGACCATACACTGGGGCTTCAGGTGAGAGGGCTAGCCAATCAGGCTAAAACAAAGTCCAGGGTGAAAAAGAGCTGATTTTTTAAATTTAATATTAGGAAGCTTTGCTCCCCTGGAAGCCTCACTCCCCTGAAAGCCTCCTCAAAGAGCCTGGTGAGTGTGCACCACCAGCTGTTCAAATGCATCCTTGTTAAAACGCAGTGTGGTTATTAGTAGGGTAGTTCCAGCTCCCTCAGCAGCTAGTCACGCTGTTCCCTCCCAGGCGCCCAGAAATAACAATGGGGATGACAGAATAAGAAGGTGGGGGAGTGGGTGGGCACAGACAAAGGGAGGTGGGAGCTGGTGACTAGAAGTTCTGACTGTGGGGGCTTGAGGATGGGGGGGTATTAAGCCTTGCTAACGGGGTTAGAACTGGGGCTAAGCAAATGGCTCTGAGAGGGTGAGAACCTACTGGAAACGGAGGAGGAGGAGTGGGGAAGACAGTCAGGCGGGACCAGGAACAGACTGTAATGAGAGAACCCATGGGGAGCGAGGGGAGGTGGAGGCTGCTTGGGAAGAGCAGAGTTCTTGCTCTGACAGTTTATTACTCTAGCAGTTTTATAAAGATTTCTTTCTTTCTTTTTGATGTGGGTCATTTTATTTTTTGTCTTTACTGAATTTGTTACAATATTGCTTCTGTTTTATCTTTTTGGGTTTTTGGCCCCAAGGCACATGGGATCTTAGCTTCCTGACCAGGGATTGAATCTGCACCCTTGGAAGGTGAAGTCTTAACCACTGGACCACAAGGGAAGTCCATCGAGCATTTTGTTTTTAAGGTAGAGACCATACACTTTCCATATGTTAGGAGGAAATGGGTAAATTTTGAAATGGACACGTTTATCTACCTGGAATACCCTCTCTGCCCTTCTGCTGTAGGAGAGAGAAGGTAGACAAAAGGATGGAAGGGAAGGAGGGAGGGAGGGAAGGAGAGAAGGAAGAAGGCAGGCTGGGAGGAAAACTTCTCCAAAAATCACATTTTTGGAAGACTCAAAATTAGAGGATTTCCCAATTGAAGATCACACATGACCATGGGATTGTATCAGGCAGACCTGTCCAGGGCCCATGTATGAGAAGGCATAGCCTCCCAGTGGCCATCAGCTTCTCGTCATGTCCCCTGTCCCCAGCCCAGGCCACCCTTAGGCAGGTCACACCTCCAGACCAGAGCCGGATCCCCATCTCCACCATCCCCCACCTCTACCGTCTGAGCTCCGGGGCTAGACAGGTTGCCCTACACTGCCTCCGCCTCCCCCGGAAGCACCCCAGGTCTTGCTCTCTCCAGTGTGGCCCACGCGGTTGAAGGCAGGTTGCCTTCCAAGGTGCTTTGAATCAATTCACTGACTGAACGAGATTTGCCGAGCCCGCTAAGTGTCAGGCTCAGAGAAGATAATGAAATACAAGTACCTTAAGTTCCAGGCCCTCAAGAAGTTTAGACTCTACTGCGGGTGAGAATAGGAAGGGGCACCTCCCAGGTGAGGCGCCTGCGAACCCAAGGGGGGCTTGTGGACAGAGCTGCCAACAGACAGGCCGACAAGATGCACCAAACAGACGAGCCCCCGGGCTGGGCAGTGACCGCCGCAAGCAGAAGGGACCTGACATGTGGGATGAATTAGGGAGACAGGCAGGACCTGGAATGAACAGCGCAATAGAAACAAGAGTTAATTCACCCTCAGAAGCCAGAACACTTCACAGGGCGTGAGGTTGGGCTGATGGGCCCTGGCTGACCCCTTCTTCTGATGTAAGGCTCCCAGAAAAACCACAGGCCTGCATGACTGGCAGGTCCTCGGCTGGGGGGTGGGGAGGAAAGAGACAGGGTCAGGACTGATCTCGTGCACATTCAGGACATGGAATCTCTGATGCTTTGGTTGAACCACCAGTAATATCACCCTTGACTGTTTTCACGTTGAGACTTTTTCCTAAGAAGGTGCTGAGTGTCACGTCAGCCAATAGGCCGTCCTAGCCCCTGGGAACTGCCATTAACATAGTCTTAATACACTGGAACCTGCTGACCCCTGTCACCCCAGATTTGCCATAAAAAGTCTAAAAGGCATACAGGGCTGCTTTTATTTTGTTTTTTCATATTTGCTTAATTAACTGGGTTACTCATCACACTGAGGATTCTTCCAACTCCTCCCCCCGAGGGACACTGTGTTTTTTTTTCTCTTGGCCACCCAGCTCCAAGGACTTGTACGGAGTCCCCACTCCCACCCATGTCATGTGTAAGGTCACCACAGGGACAGCCAGGACCCAAGCCCGCCAGCAGGTGTGGAGCATGGCCCTCTCACTGCGGACTTTGGGTCTGGGAATCGTTTAAAGGAGCTCCCTGCAGGGGACAGCACTGAGAGGTCAGGAGCAGCAGTGTCCAGGCAGAGCCATGGGTGCCCAGTCAGCCCTGCGTCCACAGACCAGCCCTGTGAGCCGCCTGGCTGTCATCCCAAAGTCCACCTGGATTCCTCTCCTGTTCTGATCTTTAGGCCTTGTTGGCTCCGTGAGCTGCCCAACATCCTTTCAATAAATACTTTTCCTGCTTCAAGCATCCGGAGGAAATCCGTTCCTCCACCAAGCACTAGGATGTCCCACCACTGACCTGGCGGCAGCCCCTTGGCATGCTTGGGAGCCCACGTGGGCCAATGGCATGGCCGGTCAGCGCTGACACAAGGTCTTCTCCAGTTCATCTCCCCCTTCCTTTTATCTAATTGCCTAGCAACTAGTAAGGGGATATGATAATGAGTAAACGAAATGGCTATTGCCTTCAGGGAGATGACAGCCTTTCTGTAGCTGGACTTTAGAAAAACTCTGAAAGTTTCTCAACCCCCATCTTAACCTCAAGCCTCATTTCCAAAAGTCTCTGATGTCAACGGTAAGCACGTGACCTTCAGCTCCGCACAGGCACATGCAGACAAACGCCAGGTCCCAGAGGCACCCTGCCGACTCTCCCTGCAGTGCTTCACCTGAACTCATCTTTTACGGCCGACCTTGCCTTTCCCCATCAGAACTAACCCAGTCCTATCCCCTTCCCGTACAGCCCTGGGGCCATCTGAAGGTCTAAATTGCAGACATTAACACCTTAGTGGCCTGCAATTTAATAGTCATATTAAGAAATCTGAAGTCAGCAGTCTTCTGTACCTAATCTGTAGACCTCAAAATTTGGACCCTGTTTGCCAGAACTGGAATCACTGTGGGCAGCTGTTTACACCACGTCCAGCTCTTCAGAGCAGTGAGCAAATGACCTTGTAGTCCAGCCTGCTATGCCCAACCTTCCCCCTCCCCTCACTGCACATCCAGCCAGGCTATCTTCACCAGCTGCTAAAATCTGCCACTCATAAGCTGTTATTCCGTCTCACAGAGAGACTGGCAAATTGTTCCTGGAAACGGGGCGGGGGCATGGTTTCCCTTCCACTGAGTCTATTATTCACATTAGGTTTGGTCCTTTTTAAGAATGTTTACTTTCAGAGAACAAAGCCTGTTAACTTTGGTTGTCCATTTTCACCTACAAAAAAATACAACGCACCACCTAAAGATTAAGGAAAATAAAAGAAAGCCATATAGATGGCTAAAGTCTACTGATGCATGAACTAGGAGCCTCTGGGATCATACGTTGCTGTCGTTTCCGACCCCACGGACTGCAGCACGCCAGGCTACCCTGTCCTTCACCGTCTCCCAGAGCCTGCTCAAACTCATGTCCACTGAGTCAGTGATGCCATTCAACCATCTCATCCTCTGTCACCCCTTCTCCTCCTGCCCTCAATCTTTCCCAGCATCAGAGTCTCTTCCAAGGAGTCGGCTCTTCGCATCAAGTGGCCAAAGTATTGGAGCATAATGTGCTCAAAAGAGGGGAGGAGGAGGCAGAATATGGCTGTCTGATCAGCTTTTTGCCAGTGATATTTGGACAAAATAGGGTATTCTACGTGTACTACCTTCAAATTCTGCTAGGACCACTTCCTCCAAAACGCTGGGGCAAACAGCCACCGCAGACTTCCAAGCCCAAAGAAACTTCTTCAGGGTTCATGTTTCCATTTTTACTCCCATCCATTCTTCCCATGTTATAATTTGCTCTTGTCTACAACAAAAAAAACCATCTAGAAATGGTAGTGGAAGCCAAGGCAGTTCAGACCCCCAAACAAATGAGGAGCTGCTTGTCATTGATGGTGAACTAGACCGCAAGTTCTGAACGTCTGTGGTTTGTCCATAGGGCGGACCCTGGGAAACCTCCAAAGGGCGGTCATCAGCCGGCCACGGGGACTGCTAGCCTGTCATTGACTGTGCCACCTGTAATTTACAAGCAGGACGCTCCACATCACACAGCACCAGCATCCTTCTCTGTGCTTTTTATAACACAAATGCCAAGTTTTCGCTGAACCAGCCCTTACTCGTCCAAGCCTCAGTTAGTCTGTTGTATAACATATGTAGATTGGTATTTTTTATTGACTTCTGAAATACACCAAATGTTGTCCAAGGAGGAGTTTGGTGTCATTTCACAGAAATGCTTAAGTCCTCCATTACAAGCACTGGAAAAGGACTTTCGTGGTCACGTAATTTAATCTACTCATCTGTCTGATGCTTCAGAAATGAGGCTAGGAGAGCTGAGTATTTGCAGATCACTCTAAGAAGACTCATAATCAGAATGCTGTTTCTCTGATTTCTGAACCAGAGGTCTTTTCACTTGGAGAGACCAAAATAAAACATTTAATCTTTTAAAGGCATGCTTTATCGGCCATGGCAAAAGAAAATGGAAAAAAGTTACTTAAAACACAGAAAGAAGCTAGGAGCCAGATGATAACCAATTAAGTTAATATACCTTCTCAATTAAGCCCTCTACACAGAAACCAAACTGTGGAATTTGCATTCCTCTGCTCATCTACTAAAAGAATTCCTAATGCGCTGTGGAGTGACCCAAAGGTGAAGAAAGAGAGGAAAAAGGCAACAAAAAGCCTTGAAAGTCCAGCCTCGGACCCCTATGTCCAGGGCACAGAGAAAATGTCCGTCGACTTGCCTCTCCTTCAGTGACCCAAGGCTACAGCAGGCATTGGGCCTCCTCACCCCTGTGGTCCACAGCAGGATGGGGTGGGATTCATAGCAGGACTCAGGTCCCTAACAGCTGTCTCCTTCTGAAGAAAGATCATAGAGATCGATGAGGGACCGGTTTCCAAGGACTGCCAGCAGAAGCTGAAAGGCACTACATTAAGCCCAACATCATTATTATTAAACCTACAATTTAAAACCAATTATGCTTCGCAGAAGACTGCAGCCTCCATTTAAACCACTCCTGGAGGAAAATAAAAAGCCCGTTATACAGAGTTCAAGGCAAGCTATAGAAGCGCTTATGTCACACGAAGCTGGGACTTGGGCACAAATTAATAATTGTAACCCTGGGGTTCCCACTCAGATGGAAGCAGGACAATGGAAAGCAAATGCTAAGGAGTAAAAACGAGATGCAAACATCCTCTTTTCTAATGAAAAACAGCTAGATCTCTTTGCAATTTCAAGATAAAATTGCCTATTTGCCTGAGTGGGGAAAAGTCCGACATAAAAGTCAGAGATCCTAAGCTGGTAGCCAGGCCCTCCCAATGGTGTTGGCTGGTTAAAAAAACAACAAAATCAAACACCCAAGGCAGGGTGTGGGGGAATCATTTGCTAAACATCTAGGAATCAGGGTTTTCCATGCAAAAATTCTGAATTTGAAGCTTCGCTTGATGAATCAGGTTATCCAGGAACACTGTGGCAATGACTGTCTAGAGCCAAGGCTTGGCTGTTGTCAACTTGAGATGGATGGATGGATCAGCACATGCCCTCTTGTTCACCCCAGTCTCCACCACTCCCTATTGCCTCCCAAGAGAGACCCTGTATCTATTGCCTCTTATCATCTTTTAAAGGGTGACAAAGAAAGTGAAATCTTCCTTACAATGGCATCTTTATCAAAAATGTTCTTGTACTAGTCTCACTTCATTTATTTATAGCCTCCATATGACATATCTTAGACATTTGATTGCTTGATTCCTGACCCAAATCTTCTTTAGGAAATAAATATCCTGCAGTTGCTGAAAGTGAGTCATAAAGGAAGTCGATTTCAATTTGAATAATATTTACCAAGTGCCTGCTGGGTTCAGGAGACTGCACTGGGCCCTGGGGGAGGGATTCAAAGAGAATTAGGGCCCATCATTTCACTGTGGGCATTCCGGCTCAAAAACCCTGGAGATGATGTCATAAGAAAGGTATAAACCACTCTGGGGTTCAGAGGCAGCAGAAACCACATCTGGCTGGGACATTAGGAAAAGCTACATGGAAGAAACAGCACTTGGAATGGGCTTTGAGGAAGGGATGGCGTTTTGACAAGTGAACAAGGAAAGTAAGAGAGAGCTGCTTGAGAGAGAACAAGGTGAGCATTTGCAAAGGCAGAGAAACACCCGCATATACCCAGAACATGGAAGAACACTCCCCCAACAATGTATAAACTTGGAAATAGAGGGGTTGGGCTGTTGAACTTCTGGGTTCTGTTCCCACCTCCTCCCCCAGCCCAGCTCCTGCAGAGGCGGCATCTTAACTCCCTGATGACAATTGAGTGAAGCAGAGGGGCAACACTCACAGAAGTCTTCTGTAATGAGAACACCCAAACCACGCCCCAGGGTGCTGATGCCATGGGGTGGGGTTAGGGCTCAAGGTCACCAACCAGCAGCTCCAGCTGCTCCTGGACTCTAACATAATGCAGCTGGGACACCAGTCCTGCCAAGGGGCTGCCCCATATGTAGCATGGTCCTCATCGAAAGGAAAACTGACAAACAGGGAATTAACAAACATGAATTTAGCATCATCCTTCCATCAAGCTGCTGATGTAAAAAGTCTTGGAATTGAGTCTTGACTTCCCATCCTATCCCAGCTATGCTCAGAACCCAAAATCTCTACCTTTAAAACACACTGAGTCCAAAGTCTTCTCATTATCTGTACTGATGTCACTTCAGTCCAAGTGCCCAAGCGCTAGTCCCCTGCAAGAGTGTCGCACAGGTCTCCTTACTTATGACCTAACCCCACACACTCCATCCTCTATGCTGGAAGAAAGGCAGTTTGATCATGTCACTCTTCTATGCAACACACTGAACAGCATCCAGTCATACTCAGAATAAAATCAAAGTCCTCACAGTGGCTTTCACAGAGCTGTATAACCTTATTCCTAACGATCTCTTCTCCTCATCAGCGGCCCCACCCTCTTCACTATAACCACAATCATTTGGGTAACTACTGCGTCCTTAGCAAGTACCCAGCAGCCCTCTAGGGTCTTTTCCAATGAGTCCAAAAGACCTCCAAGAACACACTGGGAACAGTGACCCACTTGTTCTTTCTTGAATCCAGCAAAAATGCTCCTGCCCCAGGTTCTCTGCACTTGCGGTTCCCTCTGAATCAGGTTATCCAGGAACACTGTGGCGATGACTGTCTAGAGCTAAGGCTTGGTTGTTGTCAACTTGAGATGGATGGAAACAATCTCTGCCTTAGATGCCCACGGATCCCCACCTCATATTGCTCACTCAGCCCTTCACAAATACCCTACCCAGAATGGCACCCCTAATTATCTAGCCCCTCACCCTTCTTTGGTTGCTTTCTAGCACCTGTCATTAGCAGAACTGACTTTATTTATAAACATATTTGTGCACCATGTTTAGAGTGCATCTACTCCACTAGAATGAGGGCAAGGTCTTTTCTCTGTTTTGCCCACTGTAGCATCCCTCAGATCTAAAGAAATATTTGTCACATCACAACTGCTCATTAACTACTTAATGAGTGGCTGAAATAAAGGCTAATCTGTAGGGCCCACAGGAGCCAGTGACAGTGAAAGTGTTAGTCGCTTAGTCGTGTCCAACTCTCTGTGACCCAATGGACTGAGGCCCACCATGCTCCTCTGTCCATGGAATTCTCCAGGCAAGAGTACTGGAGTGGGTTGCCAGTAGCTGTCAGAAAAGGAGGAAGCAAGGATGAGCTCCAAGGCGAAGGCGAGGCTTAAGGGGTAAGTTGGGCTCCAAAGGCCACCTGTTATGAAGATAAAGACAAATGGGAGCAAAGACTTTTTCAAGTGGGGAAAACCATGACCCAGAGTGTGGAAATGGGATGTGGCATGGAAGGGGCTGGAGAGGGCAAGCTGGCCCATGTGACCCTCAAAGTCAGCTCCTGGGGGACTCTTAGCTGATGATGGATAGGAAGGTCAGGATCAGTTGCTTTCAAAATCACTTGCTTGGTCAGGGCTTCATCTCCAGAAATCCTGATTCAGTAGGCCTGGGAATGGCCCAGGAATTGGTATGTTTAGCAGGTTTGATAAACCTCTATGGAGAAGACTGCGATCCTGAAGATAAACACCATCAGAGCAGGATGCCATTTTTCTACAGAACACTTATCTCCTTATTCCCTCCATGAGTTTCTCCTGGAAGGGGGAGCCAGGGGCACCACGGTGGGGAAAAGAGGAGTCTTGGGCCTGGGGACTGACTGCAGGGAAACCAGGGACACTTAGTGGAGGGTGGGGAATGCAGGCGAGCACTGAGGAGATGAAGACACTGGACCCACACTTTCTCCTTCTTTACTCTTGAATCAGCTGGGCTTGATGAGACAGATGCCTACCCCACATTTACAGCCAAGTTAATTACTTAACCTTTCTGAGCTTTGTTTGCTCATTCACTCACCTGACACATGGAAAAAACAAAAAACTAACCAAAATACAGTGCTGAAGAATTGATGCTTTTGAACAGTGGAAATGGAGAAGACTCTTGAGAGTCCCTTGGACTGCAAGGAGATCCAACCAGTCCATCCTAAAGGAAATCAGTCCTGAATATTCACTGGAAGGACTGATGCTGAAGCTGAAACTCCAATACTTTGGCCACCTGATGTGAAGAACTGACTGATTGGAAAAAACCCTGATGCTGGGAAAGATTGAAGGCAGGAGGAGAAGGGGATGACAGAGGATGAGATGGTTGGATGGCATCACCGACTCAATGGACATGAGTTTGAGCAAGCTCCAGGAGTTGGTGATGGACAGGGAGGCCTGGTGTGCTGCAGTCCATGGGGTTGCAAAGAGTCAGACATGACTGAGTGACTAAACAGAACCAAAACCTGCAAGCCTGCTATGTACTTCTGGTCTGAGCCAAGACATGTACAGATCAAGCATCATTCCTGCCCTTGGTTCCATTAGGAGACAGATAAGCAAGGAAACAACTTCAAAACAGTAAACCCTACCTCACAGAGTTATTGTAAGCATTTAAGAGGTAAGTATAAATTAAGGGTCAACAAAATCACTTTGATCCACTTGCTTGCTTAGAGCTGCCTCTGATTTTAATAGGTTGACAAGGGACTGGTGCATCCCAAGACCAAGGTTGAAAGTGAAAGTGTTAGTCACTCAGTCGTGTCCGACTCTTCGCGACCCCATGGACTATAGCTCACCAGGCTCCTCTGTCCAAGGGATTCTCCAGGTAAGAATACTGGAGTAGATTGCCATGCCCTCCTTCAGAGGATCTTCCTGAACCAGGGATTGAACCCAGATCTCCTGCATTGCAGGTAGATTCTTTACTGTCTGAGCCACAAGGGAAGCCCAAGACCAAGGTTATCCTGTTATTCCAGGTCTGGGAACCACTATCCCAGAGGCAGTGCTAGAAAGAGATAGAGACCAGGACAGTCAACCCACACCAGACACTCCCAGGTGCAGTGAGCCCAGCCCCTGGGATTGCAAGCACAGATAACCTAACACCTTCTCTGAGTCTTTGCTTTCAAGCTTTGCCCCAACCGCGTGTGTGCTCAGAGCTGCTGATGAGCAGCAAAATGGAGAGATTCAGATTTCATCCTCTTTTAATTTTCCCACCCACCCCTTGCCAAAAATGCCTACATGCAGCGAACAGCCTACGAGGAAAGATGGCCAGAAGGCGGGTGGCAGGAGAGAAACATCACAGATTCTACTGCCGGGGGGAGTCGGGGAGACCCGCAGCCTCCGCAGACCAGGAGCGAGGGAAAGCTCCAGGAGCCCTGCTCCATCTGGGCCTCGTTTTGGCTTTCCGAGCAGGTGTGGTGTTATATCTTACGATTATGTGTTGTTTCGGAAAGGGGTGGGGGGAACCATCTCTACAGCCGTGCGATGGGGACTTCCCTGGCAGTCTAGTGGATAAGAATCCACCCGCCAATACAGGAGATGTGGAAGGAGAGGTGGGCTACAGTCCATGGGGTCGCAGACAGTCGGACACGACTGAGCGAATAAGCGCAGCCCAGCACAGGGAACTAAGACTGCACAAGCGGTGGGGAAGCGAGAGAAGCCTGTGAGCTCTGCAACCTGAACACCACAACCACAGAAGCCTGCACATGGCAATGAGAAGCCCCTGTGCCGCAACGCAGAGCCTGCGCAACACCAGAGAGACCCAGTGTGACTGATCCGGTCCACCCGCCCACCTACAGAAAGAGGAGAGGGGTGCAGAGAGGGGAAGGGACACGTCCACAGTCACCCCGACCATTTGTGAGAAAGTCGGGTCTAGAACCCAAGTCTTCCGACTCCAACACTCTCATCTCACACCAAGAACTAAACTAACCACCACCTTCAATACCAAATGTATTGGCTAAGCACATTATTTGCCTAATCAAAATATCTTCAAGCTCCATCTGGGAAATGAAGCTAGCACTCCCAAGCAAGACCCATAACTTACCAGGAAAATGGCCAAGCAGACATTTCCAGCAGGAGATCTCTGCAGTCAACTTCCCATTGTATCACTTTAAATTTGTGACTTCGGTCCCACACAGCCTGAGTTTATTCATGGTAACCTAAAGAATGGGGACCTTTCTTGGGAATAAATGTATATCCAGAGTTTTAACAAAGGAAAAAATACATAACATCCCTAGGGAATCCCAGCTCTGTCATGCTCAGTACCCAGAGCTCTGCCCTCATTGACGCTCAGCGTGCAGGCTGTGGGGTGGGCACAGTGCTCCATGGGAGAGCATGGCGGCCAGCCAGCTCAGGTGCAGGCTTGTGGGATGGGGTTTCTGGAAAGCTAGCCCTCTGAGATCAGGCTGTAGGGCTCTTCACACCCCCAGGGAGTGGGAAGGCACAACCTTGGCATTTGGAGAAACATAATGAGTAGATGGACTTGATGTCTCTGCCATTGGGAGGAGCGTATGCCATGACCTGAGACCTGCCAGTATTGGCAGAAAAGTCCCCAAGCCACAGAGCTCTCACTGGGAGCTCCTCTGCATACCATGTTGAGGACAAAAGGAGGTGGGTGCATGGGTCACTCTCTGTCAAGTCTTGGGGACTTGAGACAAACATGCCCCAATCAGAGGGCTCCTTGGAAATAGGGCAGAGCATAGTGGAAGGGGGGGGGGTGCTTCCCAGGTGGCACTAGTGGTAAGGAATCCACCTGCCAATGCAGGAGACGTGGGTTCAGTCCCTGGGTCAGGAAGACCCCTTGGAGGAGGGCATGGCAACCCACTCCAGCATTCTTGCCTGGAGAATCCCATGAACAGAGGGGTCTGGCAGCCTACAGTCCAGGGGGTAGCAAAGAGTTGGACATGACTTAGTGACTCATCTTGCCCTGGTAGCCCCTGAAATGCAGGGGGAGGATATACAGGCAGGAACAGCTTTCATGAAGATGGCAATGAACAAAATGTCATAGGTTCATGTTTACTCTTGTTGTCTTGGGATAATAGCACCCCTTTTCACTTTTAGAAGTACCCTAATTTGATAAAATAAAAAAGCATATGGGCACCCTAGTCAAAGGGCCCTTTATGACATACTTTTCCAAGGGTGATTATTTAAAATTCCATTTTTGAGTACCATCTCATAATCTATGCCAAGGATGACAGACGCCCGGCACACCAGGCCCTCCCAAGCCCCTCCCCATGACAGACACTGCTAATGGATCCCAGCTCTCCTTCCTTCTGATCCTAGACACAGCCATAGAATCTTCTCAGAACAATCCTCCTGATGGCCAAGGAAATGAATCGATTCCCGAGTTGATCCTGCTTTGCCTTTGCTGGTCCATACCTCATCGGTTCAGGAAGCCACTCATGAGGGCTTCCACTTCCTGAGGCCATGAAGACACAGCCGCGAAAGCCTTGTCCTGACTGTACACAGGCATTTGTCTTGGCCAAAGCCAAGGCTATTCTTTGATTCTGTGGGGAGGGGAGGTGGATTGGCAGTGACTCTGGCCCAGGATGCCAGGAATCCAACCAACAACGTCTGACTTCCAAGCAGATCAAACCTGCCGGGGCCCCGCGGCTCCATTTACAGCCCTATATGTGGTTGCTTATGTTGCTCTGAAGCACAGCCCCTGCAGCCTCCCGTGGCTTCATGATTATGTTTCCCTAGTTTTGTTTTTCTTTTGTTTATCCTCCTAGAGTTGGGCTATGGTAAAAGGAACAATTCAGACAAATTCTGCTAAAATTTCACATACTGTTTCCTAGACCCTTTAGTTCTTGGTATTTGGGGAAAAAATTCATTAACATGGTTGAGGAAACACCTCACTACAAAAGTATACAATGAGCATTACTCTGAAAGTGCAAACATTTACTAAGGACATGAGGACATAAGTATAGACCTTACAAATTTGACCTTACAAAGACCCCCTATCCTCCTAACACAGGAAGGCTGAGAGGCTAATGGCACACTCTTCTAAGAACAGGCAGGACTCTAATGTGTGTGGAAGTGTGGCTAGGTCAGCCGTAGATGGCCACGGTGAAAGGATCAGTGAGGGTGGTTTTGGCTGTAGGTCCAGTGAGGCCTGGCAAAGGATGTCTCAGGTGGTGTGTGAGAGTTTCCTGGAGAAGGGGGACTTCTAAGATATACTTTATTGTATATATATGTATAATTTAATTTATCTATTTATGGCGGTGCTGGGCCTCTGTTGCTGTGTGGACTTCTCACTGCAGGGGCTTCCCTTGTTGGGGAGCATGGGCTCTCGGCATACAGGCTCAGCAGCTGTGGTGTACTGGCTTGGTTGTTCCACGGCATGTGGGATCTTCCCAGATCAAGGATCAAACCCATGTGTCCTGCATTGGCAGGCATTTTCTTCACCACGGAGTCAGCAGGGAAGCCCAGATCTGTTTTATTTTTTCAGCAAATATTTATTGAGCACCTACAGTGTATCTGATACTATTCTAGATACTGAGAATAAACCAAAAAATAAAACAGGCAGATAAAAGTCACTTTCTCCCTCTGTAGATCTCTCTCTTACTCTACCACCTCCCACAAGTATTAATAGCATTTTTGTGTGGATGGTGGGATAATTGGTCTATATTTCCATTTTTGGTCCATCTATATTTTCTGATTTTTCTATGACAAATATGAATTTCTTTATTCATATAAGAAATACTAAATAGGAACAAGAAAACACTGAACATGAGCCCCAGAAAGAGGCAAGACAATGGGCATCCAAGGGACACTTGGGATCTGTTCACTTGAGTGATGAAGGTGGCGACAAGGGCAAACTGGGACCTCACGAAGCCTCAGCCTGCAGACTTAGGGGTACACCAGGAGGAGATGGAGCCAGGAGCAAAAATGACACACACTAACACAGGGTTTCTTATCCTACTCAGAACAGAATTTTTTAGTACTACTAAGCTTTTCAGTAAAGTTCTTTAAAACCCCCAGCAATCATTTTAATAAAACCCTATCCTCAATAATTATACACACACCAAAAAGGGACAAAGAGAACACAGTTTTTACAATAAGAGTCTTTCCTGTCCAATCTACAAAAGGGAAAAAAGTCTTTCTTTTCTTTTTTATTTTTTCTTCAGAATTAGCATCAAGATATCAAGCATTGGCAAAGAGAATAAATGTCAAAAGAAAAAGGATTTTATGACTCATTCAAATAACATCAATATCAAAGGTAATCTTGAAATAAGTCATTTTCTTCCCTTTTTTATTTTTAAGGTGAATGAAGACCTTCTCTTGGACACCAACGGTGATAGAAAGGACATTTTTTTTGCCTGGTAAGGAAGTAGCCGACCTTCTCCTGATCCGTCTCTGTTAGTGGCTGGTAAACATGGATGAGGCAAGTCCTGCCCTGGTTTTGAAAGAAACTGAACTAATAACTCTGCCCAAATCTCAAGGAATGGATATAATCTTCAGTACATGCATGTGATTTGGAAAAGGAAACCACTTCTTTAGAGCAAGGTGAAGTGAACCAACAAGCCTTCAACAGGACCCTGCTTTACAGTTCAATTGTGGCAAGAAAAATTCCACCTATGGATTCTTCAGGAAGGAACTACCTCAGAAAGCTCCAGACACACCCAGTCCTATGGGCTTCAGAGGCCAGCCCTGTATTATATTATACCTGTATGATGCTGCTACCATGTTAGTAAGAAGTTGCTTGTGCTTGGGGTTTTAAAATAGACAAAATTAAAGCAAAAAAATGAAAAGACCAGGACAGAAAAACTGCACTCTTGATGTCACCTGAGCCACTTCCTTGAGCTGGAAATACTGATTGCATGTCTCACCCTCCATTCTCTCAGCATGCACAGTCATTGTCTGGGACAGCAAACTACCCATCAGGTACACCTGGCTGTTCCGTTTCTTCCTTGGGAAGAAAAGAAGGAACAGAAAGAAAGGAAGCTTCCCCCATTGCTTCAGTATTTGAGACACCAGTCTCTGGCTGAGATTCCAACAGAGAATGTGCCTTTTAGGAGTGCTTGCTGGGGATGGATGAAGGGACAGGTAATGTTGCTAAAATGAAAGACTTGTGCCGTAAAAACCTGTATGGATGCCACTGGGCCTGCCTTCAGAAGAGCCATTTACACCTCCTAGCAGTTACTTCAGCTGTTCATTCCATGAGTGATTTACTATCTGTAAAATGTTAGGTATTGTGCAAGATATTGGAACATAAAAATATGACAGAGTTCATACTCTAGTTGAAAAGAAAAGACAGGCAGCAAGAAGAAGAATATAATCAAGTATGAAAACATGTTATACAGACTCACAAGAGGTCAAGATCGATGGACGGATGGCAAACTCACCAAGGGAAAAGAATTCTCATGTTATTCAAATAACATCCTCTGGAGGGGAAAACTGACTGGCTAGCCTAAAAGAATATTTGGAAGACTTTCTAAACTGGATTCCCTGGAGGCTCAGCAGTAAACAATTCTCCTGTGATACAAGAGCCCCAGGGTTGATCGCTGGGTCGGGAAGGTGCCCTGGAGGAGGGAATTGCAACACACTCCAGTATTCTTGCCTGGAGAATCCCATGGACAGAGGAGCCTGGTGGGCTACAGTCCACAGGGTCACAAGAGTTGGACACAGCTTAGTGACTAAACCACGACCACCACTAAATTTGTATATTAACATATAGCAAAGAAATTACCAGAGAGATAGGCAGATAGATAGATAACAATAAAGCAATAGAAACAGTATCATTTGATTCACAGCTTCTAGCAGAAGCTGATTAGTCAAATACCTTCAGAGGTCAAGCAGGTGAATCTGATCAAACACCTATATTCCGAGTATTTCACACCCATCTTTTCCCTTAGGCCTTGGTGCAATCCTCTTGGAAGAGACAAATATTATCCCACTTCAATTAAGAAACAGAGAGAGAGTCTGGCAAGTTATGGCTCTGCAAGTTTATGAGTTTGGCTAAATTTAGTCACACAATCTGCAAATGGTAATGCAGACTCAGGGAGAAAGTTCTGTCTTCAAGGCCCCAGCCTCCATCACCACTCCCCTCTCTCCCCATGGAGATGTGGTGCCAAGGGCTGGGCCGGGTGCATACTGAGGCCTGGGCCCCTGTCAGTGCACAGCCGCTACTGAGCTCTAGCAGATGGGTGCCTGCCAGAAAGCCGGGACCCAGAGGAGTACACAAACAAACTCCCACAACAATGTGAAATCTCTTGATTTTAAAATATTGACAACAAATTTGATCCTTAAAGGATGAAAAATAAGCACTCTGCAAACCCAACAAAACCATCTGCCAAGAGCTTCAGCCCACATCCCTGCAGTGGGCAACCTCTGCTGTCCATTGTGCCAAGGCGCATCTCACGTACGTGGTGTCACTTTTCACATTAACCTTGTGAAGGAATTATGGAAAATCTGATGGAAAATCCCCGAAGGCTCAGGGAGGGGGGATGACTTTCCGGCAGACACACCTGTTCTCAAGCAGGAGGCCTGAAGACTCAACATCCAGACCCTTGGCAAGTGGAGCCGGGCCCCCCTGAGCTCTACCACACTGGTCAGAGCCACCACCCTGCAGCCTGCTGGAGGGAGCTGTCCTTTGATATACAGGCTGTTCCCTTTTCCCTATGAAAATATAACTGTCCACAGGCAAGGTCATGGGTTGAAGTATTTACTGGTCAATTGAACTTGCATTTAATAAATACATACTTGAGGGCTTCCCTGGTGCCATACTGGTTAAGAATTTGCCTGCCAATGGAGGGGTCATGGGTTTGATCCCTGGTCTGGGAAGATCTCACATGCCACAGAGCAACTAAGCCCATGAACCACAACTACTGAAGCCCGCTCACCTAAGAGAAGCCACTGCAATGAGAAGTCCACTCACCACAACTAGAGAAAGCCCTTGTGAAGCAATGGAGACCCAGTGCAGGCAAAAATAAAGAAATAAATAAATCTTTAAGACAGTGGGAGACTAGGTCTCGGGTGGTGGCATCATGAGCAACAGCAAACGCCAGGAAAGCACATGCACCGGCATCACTCCCAGAGAGACCCGGCAGTGAGGTATCTCCTTGTCTCCCAGGAGAGCAGGCCATGAGAGAAACCTGGAGTACCTGATGGTTTTCCCCAGACTCTAGCTAGCAAGAGGGGGATATTTGGGTGAGAACTCCAGTATTCTGACTGCAGGCTAAGCTTTCTCTTTTATTTTACCTGCGGCCACCCTCTTTTTATCACAACAGACTAAGCTCAGAGCTGTCCTGATTTTGCAGGTCTTCATTGGAAATCACTATTGAGCTATGGATGCCTATGTACAAGACCCCAAGAAAATTCTCAGAGATTTTCTTTAAAAAATAAATTCTGCCTCTTAACTGAATCAATTTGCATTACAAACAAAGTGGAGAAAATACAGAAATACATAAAGAAGATAAAGTCCCCACAATCTCACCAATCAGAGACAAGTACAATTTTGAATTCCTTCTTCAGCTGTTTTCCAAAGTATGCGTGTGCCCATGTGTGCATACATGAGTAGTATTTTGTGCTTAATTGAGGTCATACTATTTCATTTTTAGGCTTGTGCTTTCACTTATTATATCTTAAACATTTTACCATATCATTGTAATCCTTCAAAGACTGATGTTTTAATAACTGTGCAGTACTATAACAAATGGATCACCATAATTTATTTTACTAGCTTTATATTCCTGGGAATTTAGGTTATGGCTAATTTTTTTTTTTTTTTGCACCATAAAATATGCTCCGATGAGTATAAAATTATCTCTAACTCCAATTAGTCATTCAAGATGTATTTATAAGAAAGGAGTCTGGGGTGACAGAGCATGCACCTTGCATCTCTGTTTACATATTGTCAACATGCTTTCCAAAAAACTGTAGCAATTCACATTAAAATTATGTCATAAACAAGATCCTTGTCCCTTGGTCTTCCTGCACTTCACAAACAACTGCTCTTCTGAAGAGATGGGGGTCCCTCCCCTTGTGTATCTCTGAATATGTAGGCAATAACTACAGTTGTGTTCCTGCCATGAAGCTCTTATTTCATTTCACTTCATTTCTCACTAGTAAATGAACAGGCAATACTTGCTAAAGGAGGCAAAAACATACTTTATTGTTTCTCTCTGGTAAGGAGGCTCCAGTGAAGTTCTGTGAAACAGCAGATCTACCCCAATCACATAAATCAAGATGAACAGGCCCGAAGGAAAAGCATTCCATTTGAAATGGCAGCGGTGGTTTAGAGCCGTGTGGCCAAAATGCCCATTAGCTGTTTGTCAGGAATATTTTTAGAAAGTGCAGAACAAGACCGTGATGAGCAGCAGGGCCACAGTGTCCTCGTCTCCCCAGGAACCTGCCTGCAGCCTTCAGAAGCTGGCCTGGGATCAGTTGTGCTCCCTGGGCTGACAAACCTGCACACACACCCCAGTGAGCATTAAAGGCACAGTGGACGGAGCCTGGACACACATCTGCTCAAACGTCCCTCCCGGGAGCCATCAAGATTTCCACTTAGAGCAGGTGAGGAACTCCTGTTCTTAGACTGTGCGGACGTGAGAAAGTTGGAGGTGAAAGTTGAAGATCCCAGGATTTCCCTGGCAGCCCAATGGCTAAGACTCCGAGCTGCCCCTGCAAGGGGCACGGGTTTGATCCTTGGTCAGTGAACTGAGACCCCCACGTGCTGTGGGGCACAGCCAAAAACTAAGTAAATAAAAATTTTAAAAATAATAATAAAAGTAAAATTAAAAACTAAAGTTGAAGGTCCCATCTATGGTGATGTGGACTGTTATTTCTCAGTTCTCTGAAATGACTCTGGGGCAGGAGTGGGGGGAAGTTCCATGATCTAAATATATCATAGATATCAATCTCTAACATTCCTTTTCATTGCTCTTCTTCAGGTCTGCAGTTTTCCAGAGTGAATAAAACTTATGGCAGAACTATGTGACCTAGAGCAAGTCACTTAATCTCTCTGAGTCTCAGTTTCCTCATCAGAAAAGTGGGCCAACAGTAATGTCTGCCTCATGGGGGGGTCTTGTGAAATTAAACAAAATAAACCACATAAAGCACTCAGCAGAACATGAGTCCTGTAAGATGCTCTCAGCGAGTGTTACTTCTAATACTGAAGGTCATGCTATAGTTCAAAAGCAGCTTTATCCAGCTATAAATTATCGGCATATTTTACTTCTGGAAACCACAGTTCGCTGGCCTCCCCACCAGAGGAAGGGAAAGGAAAGAAATGAAGCCTGACGAGTCGCATTTGCATTACTTGAACCACTCCTGTAAGCCACATAATAGGAAGAGAAATTTGCAACAACCACTAAAAATGAAATTATTAAATGACCTATGGCTATTTCTGTCCCCATTTAGCAGCTTTCAGAGGATATGAGGACACGCAAAGGATGCACGTTTGCATGAACTCTGCCCTTGCATCAGGACATTCCTCTGATTCTCTCCCCACCTCTTCCAACAACTGCAGTCTGTCCTAAAGTTCCATGAAGCGGCTAAGCTTCTCCCAGCCCCAAGGGCTGAATGCCCATCCTTGGGTAGGGCAGCATCAGAGACCTGGGTCCAGCCTCACCCTACCACTGACTACACAAGTCACTCCCCTTGTGATAAAGTAAAGTGATGGAACTTGGGGTCATCTCTAAACTTCTTAGTGATGAGACAGTATGTGGCTGTCTCCTCATAAGCAATTTTAAGATTGAAAAAAATTTTTCAAGGTCCCCTGTGGACCTTGTGAAAATCTCTTATATTGTAGTTGCTCATATCAGGGTAAGCAAATGAGTCAAGAGGGTTGAACGTGAAGTTGAAACAAGGTTACATGACTGCTGGTAGACTTGTGAGATTCAGGGCAAGAAAAATCTGCGTCAAATTAGGTCAAGTCAGGTTTCACTGAGGGGCTCCCCACAGTCATGCTCTGTAATAGGCCCCCATGAAATACCCAGGAGCCCACTAACCCTGGATGGACTGCCAGGCCAACACAAGCAGTGACAGGAAGATAAGCCCAAAGCAAGAAACCTGTTCACTCTTTCAATGATAACCTTTTGTTTATAGTCGACCCTTGAACAACATGGGGGTTGGGGTGCCAGCCACCTGTGCAGCTGAAAATCTGCCTGTAGCTTTTGACTCACCAAAAACTTGACTGGAAGCCTTACTGATAACATAAAGAGTCAACTGACATTCATTTTATGTGTGATATGTATTATACACTGTAATCTAATAATATAATAAACTAGAAAAAAGAAAACATTATTAAAAGATCTTAAGGAAGAGAAAGTACATTTACAGTACAGTACCATATTTGTCAATATAAGTTCATGTCATCTGTTTTCAAGATAAGTCATCTGTTTGTCAGTACCTACCTTAATACTGTCTTATACAAAACACTGTTGATGTTACATGTATTACTAATATTAGACATCAAAAATGGAAGGATGATGTGAAAATTCCTATTGATTTACAGGTATAATGATTCATGTATTGATAACCAGGAAATAGCAATGTGATTGCTTCATGGTAGCCTAGTATAATCTATGAGATTGCTTCATGGTAGCCTAGCCTATACACTAATGAATAAATTGTTATAAAAATTTTATGGCATACAGTATTATATTAATAATATAATATTGGTAACACTTCCTTTTTTTTTTTAAAGCTTATCTGTGATAATAGGCTGACACACAGTTCTTCAATTAGGAGAGAGAGGCATATTATATGGTAATGTAATTCTTTGAAAGCAAAGTTATAAAACAGTAGGAAAACTAATACATTGTTAATCTATATTAACTATCACTCACTTTATGCCTTTGTAAGGAAAGACTGCTGGTGCTGCTAAGTCACTTCAGTCGTGTCCGACTCTGTGCGACCCCATAGACGGCAGCCCACCAAGTCTCCCCCGTCCCTGGGATTCTCCAGGCAAGAACACTGGAGTGGGTTGCAATTTCCTTCTCCAATGCGTGAAAGTGAAAAGTGAAAGTGAAGTCGCTCAGTCGGGTCCGACTCTTAGCGACCCCATGCACCACAGCCTACCAGTCTCCTCCATCCATGGGATTTTCCAGGCAAGAGTACTGGAGTGGGGTGCCATTGCCTTCTCCGAAGGAAAGACTAGTATCTACATATATTTTATGCATTCATGACATATCTAACTTTTTCTTAATATTTTTTGCTATTTCTAGGCTATGTGGTTCATAAGATTGTTTTCTTTTGTTTTGTTTTGTAAATCTCCAAAAAAATTTCCAATATTTACTGAAAAAAATCCAGTAAGTGGACCCATGTAGTAGTTCAATCACACATTGTTCAGAGGTCAACTCTACTTATGATGCTATCATAAATCATCAAATGCTTTATTGAAGAATATTTTCCACCCAGTGGATAGCTAGCTGAAAATCTGTAGAAAAAAAATACAGCTGAAAATGCATAGCAAAACATAAGATATAGCAAAACTGTTAGAATCACTTCCATTTTAGATGATTCTGATTTAATGCATTCCTCTGCCCCCCAGACAAGACCACCTTAAAAATTTTATTTCTAAAACTGCCACCTTAGAATTCCTTGTGTACTCTACAATTTGGGATATTTGAAAATACAGAATTTACATAAAATGGGTAACGGGAGGTCGTTGTTGGGCCTTTCTTGGTCATCTCCAGCAGGCTGGTAAGCCCCCATCTGGCTATGTGTATGCATCTCTTCTACATCTGTCTTCTCTACATAGAGAAGGTCATCAAGAGCCAAGAGCCAGGAGAATGGAAGGAAGCAGTGACCAGTGACAGCACTAAGCGCCCCCCACACCATCTGAAACTGTGTGAGCTGTACTAACACAGCTTTGGCACGAATCCCCTTCAGCTCATCCCTCCATGCAACCAGCGATTTCTGAAGTCCCCCCAAGTGTCTCCATCCCCAACCCTCACAATTTGGAGCTGCCACTACACTCACAGGAGCTTATGGAGAGACTTGGTGCTACAGTAGAAATCAAATTTGGACGAGTATTTCTCATAGTTCTGAGTGCTCATGAAATAAATGTTTCCATCAATAGAATCCTTGGAGGCAAGGGACAAAAACTCAATGTGAAGAACAGAAGGAAAAGGGAATTTATGAACACATACAGACGAAAAGTCCATGGGGAACGGAGATAGCTCTCAACAAGACTGGATCCATACACACACTCACTAGGAGTCTTGACTTTTCTGTCTTCTGGGCTGGCTTCACTTCCAGCTGGCACTCTGCACGTGGCAGCAAAGACCGTTACCAGCAGCCGAATCTCATGTGTTACCAGCTCAGAACCTCCAGTTGAGAGCTCGTGTCTCTTGCCCAGTGGTTCTGGCAAAAGTCCTGGGATGGACTCTTGTCTGACTTAGATCATGTGCTCGTCACTTAACCAGCCTCTCAGTTACACGCTGGCTCCTGGAGCTAGAGGGTGGGAAAGGCCACCCGCAGCACATGGACGGAATGAGGAGGGGCATCCTCCAAAGGGAGGGCTGGGGCAGGGGTGGGGGGAAGGATGCCAGAAAGAGAGAAACCAAAATGGCCCCGAACAGAAGCCTCACCAATTGGAACCATATTCACCCCAGGCTTTGTTCTCAATGTGGTGCATACACGATCCTACTTGAGATTCTGTTAAATCACAAAGAGTTGCTTCTAGTCAAGAGTCAGAACACACTCAGTTCCTCAGGACAGCCCCAGGCTCCCTTCCAGGCACTGCCTTCCTCAAGGTAACCACTCTCCTGCTTCTAACGCCGCAGGTACAGTTGGCCTGCTGTTACACTTCATGGAAACAGCATAGGATGGAATGTGCTTTTATGATTGTGCACTTCCCCGTCTGTGTATTATCCTGGAGTAAAGTTTATTTTTTAAAAAAGAGCTGATTAGGACATTTTCCCCACTCTACCAACATCAGAAACTGTGCAACTTTCAAGGACTTTCTCAGCTTTTTCAGAAACGGCCTTGTCTCCAAATGAAACAATCTCTTTGATAGTGAATTCTTTCGGCATCTGCAGTAAACCACAGGTGGCCAAGGTCGCCGGCAGCGGGGCCCATGAGAGGGGCTCACCGTGCACTTTGGCCTCCCGCTCCTGCAGAGTCTCCCGGCCTGGGCTCTGTCCTCTCACGGCCAGGCGTTTGGGAAGACCCTTGGCTTAACTCTGCATCTGGATGGCGGAGGTGAGCGGAGGGCAGCTGTCAACCAAGCAGCAGTCTGCCAGTAAACCTTGACGGTTCGTGGGCAGGAGAGAGGCATGCCACTGCTGGGTGACTGCAGAGCAGTGACACAGGAAGCCCTTAAAGAAGGACGACGGTCCCAAACTCTCCCCCCGCCTCTCAGTACTGAAGCTCATCTGTGGATAAACCCCAAGAGTTTATGGATTCCAGGTGAAAACCTCTCTATAGGCAGAACTACAGCAAGCCAACAGGTGACACTGGCCACGCTTGAGAGGTAGAGTGCCCCTTGGCCCTACCAAGTAGCACAACATTATAAATTATGCCAGCAGGGGATGGAGGAACTTCTGTAAAGTTTGTTATACACAGACTTCCTGGAATGGTGAGAAGAGGGATTAAACAATCTTTAAAGCTCTTTCTAAGGCTCTGATTTCATGATTCTAGTAAAGGGCCTTTGTGTGTGTAGTAGTCACTCAGCTGTGTCCAACTCTTTGCGACTCTATGGATTGCAGCCCACCAGGCTCCGCTGCCCATGGGATTTCCCAGGCAAGGATACTGGAGTAGGTTGCCATTTCCTTCTCCAGGGGATCTTCCCGACCCAGGGATAAACCCAGGTCTCCTGCTTTGCAGGCAGACACTTAACTGTCTGAGCCATCTGGAAAGCCCAAATGTTCTTCAAAGGTCCTAAAAGCAGACATGGGGCTAGACCATCAAAACCAATGCTAATTTTTCAAAAAATTAAACATGGAATTACCATGTAGCTGAATAATTCTACTCCTAAGTATTGATATATACCCCCAAAGAACTGGACCCAGGTATTCAAACAAATACTTGCACTGAATGCTCATAGCAGCACTGTTCACACAGCCAAAAGGCAGAGACAACCCAGATGTCCCACGACAGATGAACAGATCAACAAAATGTGGTATATCCATGCAGTGGCATGTTACTCAGCTTTAAATGGGACTGAAGCTCCAATACATGCTGCAACAGGGATGAACCTCAAAAACATTATGCCACATGGAAGAAGCCAGATACAAAAAGCTACAAACTGTATGATTCCACTTACATGAAACACCCAGAAGAGATGAATCTATAGGCAGAGAGCAGACTAGTGGTTTCCAGGGACTGCAGGTGGGGGAGGGTGGGGTGGATGGGAAGTGACCAATGGGTACAGAATCCCATTTGGGGAGATGATGAAGATGTTTCCGAACTAGAAGGAGGTGACAGTGGCACAACATTATGAACTTACTAAATGACACTGAATTGTAATCTTACATGAATTTTACCTCAATAAAAAAAAAAATAAAGCCAATGCTGAGTGAGCAGGCTCTATGCTGCCCTGGGCCCCCAGGTTGTCTGGCAAAAGGAGGGGGCCCTATCATTCTAGGCCTCCTAACTGGGCATGCCCCCACCCCAGTCATTTCTTGAATTTGGAAATTTTAAAGTAAAAGAACAACATCATGAACAAAAACACCAGCCACCCTGAGAAGGCTCTGTAGCCTCTAACACCCAACCTCCAGGTAGAAACAGAAGAAGCAGATGTAAATCAACCACTTGCGGACCAAAATGGCAAGCGTTTTCAGCCTAAAAACACCCTGGGAAGGAGCACAAACAGGTTAGAGGAAGGATTTCCCCTAAATGCCAAATAAAGCAAAGGAATCCCTCCTAGTCCGATCATGATTCACACAGCCTTGACAAGACATAACTGTGCTGAAGGCCTCAAAACCAACTACCTCATTCAGCCAAGAAATGGCTGGGTCAGAAGAATCATCACCCAAACACCCACTCCACTGTCCCTTTAATCAAACCCTCTTTAGCCTTCTAGAACAGAGAATGCATCAACATAATCCAGATAACCAATGGATCCTTAGGTTTTAAAATGGTATAAAATATAAAGAATAAAAAGAATTTCATGGTCCTTCCCACAATAGAGTTGGTGATTTCTCATCTTGAAACTCATTCCAAGACACTCCTGCAAACACTGATCCCCGAGGTCTGTTATATAGGATGACCACTCAGCCATTTATGAGGTAGAGATTTCTCCCCCACACTGACCCCGACTCCTGTACCTACGTACATATGTACATACACACACACACACACACACACACACACACACACCCTTATTGGTGGCTTGACTTCCTGGAGGAATTTCTTTCTTAGCTGAACTGTCCTCCTTATCATAGTGGGAGCAACCCTTGCCTGTGGTCCAGCTGAACAGAGATGCACTTGCATTGGAATCACATGCCCACCCCCACCCCCTCGACAGGTACCAGAGTTAGGTCCTGCAGAAAGAGCAGCTGACGTGAGTGGCAATACAATTCAAGTGTCTTGTCAAAACAGCTGCTCCTCATGGTGTCTAAAATTAGAGGGCGAACAAGAAATCATTCATCCCCAGCGCTGACTTGTAAGGGAGAATTTCCATTCCTTAAGAGGAATGAAGAGTTTTTACTCCTCCTCAAGGAGATCTTGCTGGAGGTACCTAGGAATGAAGAAGACTCCCAGAGCAAATATTTATTAAGCATTAACTCTGTGTATGACACTTGAGATAGAAAGAGTAACAAGATACACTGTCCTCTTAGAATGTATAATCACTTTGAAGGGAGATGCCACACACATCGAAAACAGATACAACCATTTTGTAAAAATAACTCTCGGGTGAAAAGAAATTATTCTTAAATTGACACATGGGTTAAAACAACTGGGGAGAGTGAAGTCTTAATCTGACATTGCTTCCAGTGGAAAACACAGGCCTTGAAAGAGGAACAATCTGAATTTGAGTAACATCCCCATGCTGCACATGCTGTATGACCCTGACAAGATTCTAAACCTTTCCAAGCCTCACTTTTTCCATCTGTAATATGGGTATTCTGCTGCCTATTTTTCAGGGTGGTTGTGAGCATTCAATAAGAAATAAAGTTAATAGGACATGAAAGATGTGCATTGTATGATAGCTATGATATAAATAGCACATGACAGAGAAATAAGCCCATAATACACTAAAATAGCTATGAATTGGTGGCTGAGTATGAAACATGCACTATCTAACTTAATCTTCCCAACATTTTTATTAACCATGTCTGACTCTTTGTGACCCCATGGACTGTGGCCCACCAGGCACCTCTGTGGATGGGGATCCTCCAGGCAAGAATGCTGGAGTGGCTTGCCATGCCTTCCTTCAGGGGATCTTCCCGACCCAGGGATCGAACCCAGGATTCCTGCATTGCAGCCAGATTCTTTACCGTCTGAGCCACCAGGGAAGCCCTAACCATCTTATAAATTATTTCATAAATTTAATTTCATAGACCTTGCATTTGTTAAGGCAAACTAATCTTTGCAATCAAGAAGAATGAAAAAAAAACTCTGAATTTTCCTAAGCTAGATAGAAGCTACAATATAAGCAGCATTGTACGAGGTGTGGTCCCCCAGCATCCTCTCCCCACCGCCGTTAGCAATTGTCATGGAGCACCCCCAAACAAGGTGCCCAGTCAGGTGACACGTATAAGCACATTTGTGTTCTGTATTCAGCTTACAGTACGTTCCTCCTCGGGATTTCCCTGGTGTTCCAGTGGTTAAGAATCCACTTTCCAATCCAGGAGATGAGGGTTTGATCCCGGGCTGGGGAATTAAAGTCCTATACACCTTGAAGCAGCTAAGCCCGCGCATTGCACCTACTTAGCCTGCGTGCCACCACCAGAGAGTCCGTGTGCCACAGCGAGAAATCCCTCATGACACAACGGAGATCCCACGTGATGCAACTAAGAGCCAACGCAATCAAGTAAATATTGTTTTAAAAGTACATTCCTCCTCAAAATTCATTGTGTCTATCCCATCTATTGGACAATCACTTACCTCAGAGCAGTGGTTCTTAAGGAAGGGGTGGGATTTGGGGCCCTGGGGGCCTTTGGCAGCATCTGGAGACATACTTGGCTATTAACAGTGTGTGTTTGTGTGTGTATTGCTACTAGCATCAAGTGCATAGAAGCCAGAGGATGCTGCTGAGAGTCCTACAAGGCCCAGCACAGTCCCCGCCCCTGTAAAGACTCCTACTCCCCCCTGCCCCGCCCCACACACAGTAAGCCACTGAGGTTGAGAAAACCCTGCCTTGGGGCAGAGAGAGAGAATCTTAGAATCCCCTGTAGCTGTAACACCTGCCCAGAGGGAGTCAGAAATCGTTTCCTGGTTGATCTTGGAGCAGGAGCCCAGCTTCATGGAGTGCAGCCTTGCATATTTACAGCGGGTAACAGTATTGGAGGAAAGAAGGATTTTAACCAACCTCACTTCAGAAGGGCCCAAATGACATCTCACCCAAATGAAGAAATATAGCCCCAGTCAAATCTATTGACTGTCAAGGTCAATGCCTATTCTTTACAAGGAAGTATTCACTCAGTTCTTTAGTATCTGAATGGTGATATTTTTGCATTCTGGACCACAGCAAAAGTCACAGAGCAAAGCCTTATACAGGATCATCACCCCCAGGTTCAGTCCCTTGCCTGCCCTGCACTCTGTGATTTAAGGGGTCCACCTGATACACTGAAGGCGCAGAAATTGTGGGCAGTCAACTATTTTTGATCTGATTCTCCTTTCTCCAAGTCAGCCCTTCTCGTCCTTAATGACACCTACCATGCTATCATTGAAAGGACTGATGCTGAAGCTCCAATATTTTGACCACCTGATGTGAAGAGCCAACTCACTGGAAAAGACTGAGATGCCGGGCAAGATTGAAGGCAAAAGGAGAAGGGGGCGACCGAGGATGAGGTGGTTGGATGGCATCACCAACTCAATGGACATGAGTTTGAACGAATTCCAGGAGATAACGAAGGACAGGGAAGCCTGACTTGCTGCAGTCCATGGGGTGGCAAAGAGTCGGGTGTGGCTCAGTGACTGAACAATGCTGGGCAAACTCTACTCTTCCACACTGGTGGTGGCAAAGGAAGGCACAGACATCACCTCAATGGCCTGAAAGAGAGCCTGGAGCAGGGACCTCGGCTCTCATTCTGTAGCTGAGGAAGGGGAAGTTTGAGAGAGAGTTTTGCAGTTCTATGTGGGTTGGGGGTCTCCAAAGCTGAACTTCTGTCTCCGAGTCCAACACTCTTTCCCCTCTGTACATACTGATGGGAAGCCTGTGGCTGCTTGTATATTGCCTACCTATCACTCATCAGCAGGGAGCAGAGGCCTGTGAGATGGGCTGGTCTCTAAGCAGAGGAGGATGAAATGTGGGTCACCCTATTCGGCTGCTATAGCCGAGCACGGGGTTGGGGAGCACAAGCCAGTGAAGCCTCCAGCATCTGGTACAAGTCGGGGGTGGGGGGGAGGCCAGGCAGCCTATCAGAGGCCTGAAACTGATGATAACCTCCCAGGAGGAGTGCATTCCTCAAAGACAGGGCAGGAAGCGTTCTGGCAGAGGGCGTGAAAGCTCTGGATTGCTTATTCCTTCATGAAACATTGACTGAACACACAGGGCCAGGTGCTACAGATACAGAGAGAACAAAGCAGATAAGATCCCCATGTCCTGAGAACATAGATTCTAGGAGGAGGGAGAGAGGATAAGTAAACCCCTCAAAAAAATAAAATAATAATAATAACAATAACAAGAATCTATAATAAGAAAGCACCAAGTTAGGGGGAGCCACCATTTAGACAAAAGATCAGGGAAATGCCCTTGGAGGAAGCGCCATTTAAGTCGAGACCTAAAAGATTAGAAGAAACTAACCCTCAGAGAGGGGAGAGCAGGAGGGTGTGGGGCAGAGGCAAGGGTCTGTTGTCAGAACCTGAGGGCACCGATGGGGTGACCGCTATGGCTGATGGCAGGAGAGGGGGCATGGTATGCACCCAGCCAGGGTCCACCATGGGCAAGCAGGAGATGGAGGTGCCTTGATTAGGACTGGCGACAGGGCACAGGAGAAGCAGACAATCCAAGATGAATATGGAGGCAGAAGCGACAGGACGTGCTGATGGAAGGGTGAGGGGTGAGGGAAGCAGGAAGGAAGCCAAGTGCTAGGTTTTGGCACCAAGGGCTTTAGTAAGTGATGCCATTTACTGAGATGGGAAAATGCAGGAGAGAAACAGATTTAGGGGACGGAGGACTTGTATTCCAACTCTCTAAACCAAACTGTGGTCTTAAAAATATCCTCATTCTTAGCCTCCTTATTATTATTAAATACTTACGACCAAATACAACATTCAGTTCAGTTGCTCAGTCGTGTCCGACTCTTTGTGACCCCATGAATTGCAGCACACCAGGCCTCCCTGTCCATCACTTACTTCCTGAGTTTACTCAAACTCATGTCCATCGAGTTGGTGATGACATCCAACCATCTCATCCTCTGTTGTCCCCTTCTCCTCCTGCCCCTAATCCCTCCCAGCATCAGGGTCTTTTCCAATGAGTCAGCTGTTCGCATGAGGTGGCCAAAGTATTGGAGTTTCAGCTTCAACATCAGTCCTTCCAATGAACACCCAGGACTGATCTCCTTTAGGATAGACTGGTTGGATCTCCTTGCAGTCCAAGGGACTCTCAAGAGTCTTCTCCAACATCATAGTTCAAAAGCATCAATTCTTTGGTGCTCAGCTTTCTTCACTGTCCAACTCTCACATCCATACGTGACCACTGGAAAAAACCATAGCCTTGCTAGACGGAACTTTGTTGGCAAAGTAATGTCTCTGCTTTTTAATATGCTATCTAGGTTGGTCATAACTTTCCTTCCAATGAGTAAGTGTCTTTTAATTTCATGGCTACAATTACCTAAGGAATTGCCATTGACTCACTTTTTAAGAAATCTAAGATATGAAAAGTGGGAAAAAAATTACAAAGCAGGTGTAACTTAATTGCATTGGAGATTTCCTAAAAGGTAATATATAAATAAATAAATACACTAATCAAGGGACTTGTACTTTCTACTTTAGACTTTATTACTTTTTATAGCAACATTTTTTAATTTTTCTAGAAAGAACAAGCTACTCCTTTGATGTCAGGCTTTGTGTTTCCAAAATGCCTCTCTGAAAATGCACAGCATATTTCCTCCTGGAAGCCATAACCTATTAGGACATATGAAGGGAGCAGAGTTGGGAAGGGAAAGGACACAAGCCAAGTCGATTCGGCAGACAGCCCTACGCAGGATGCCTTGAGCGCTTTCCAGCCAGCCCTCACAAGAGACCGCCACTAATGCTTTCAGATTCCAATCTGCCTTTTCTTCTTGCTTCATCAGTTCTTATTTTTGCAATGTGACAGACTCACTGTGGAGGTATGTTTAAAGTCAGAGAAGAAGCATCTTTTTCTTACTTGGCTCCAAGCTGACCCCCTTCTGCTTCAACCCACCAAGATAAGCTTAGTCATCAATCACCTCCTCCAGGAAGCTTTCCATGACCATCCCAGGCTATTAACAACTTTTTTCCTGATTTCCATCATACCATAGGATATCTTGACTATAGCTCTTATCCTGTTAATTTTTGAACATGTATCTGTTTCCTCCATTCTATGGGGAAATTAGAGGGGACACTTTCACACTTTCTGTTTGAAAGTGAAAAAAGTGAAAGGGTTAGTCATTCAGTTGTATCTGACTCTTTGCAACCCCATGGACTGCAGCCCACCAGGCTCCTCTGTCCATGGGATTCTCCAGGCAAGAATACTGGAGTGGGTTGCCATTCCCTTCTCCAGGGGATCTTCTCAATCCAGGGATCAAATTCAGATCTCTTGTATTGCAGGCAGATTCTTTACCATCTGAGCCACAGGGAAGTCTGCTTTTTGTCTACCTGGTGCTTTTTAACATTTCTCCTATGTGTAAAGAATTTCTCATTGCATGATTTTATAAATCTTTAAGGCAGAAGGAAGAAACGTGTTTTCCCAGTTTCCCTTACCAGCGATGATACAGGCACGTGACCTGGGCTCTGCCAATTGGATGTGAGAGGCAAGAAGCACTGGCTGCCTTGCGGAAGCCACTTTGGCAAACGTGGCTGCAGACATCCAACTTTCAGAGACACCAATGGCAGAAAGTCCCAAAGCAGTGTCTTGTGCTCGACGTCAGCCATCAGCGCCCATCCATCAACAGGAGCGGAAGGGCCTCCACTGTAGCGCTGCATTGCCCGGGTGGGCTGCTTTCCTTCCAGGCCAACTCTGCCTCTGCTGGAGCTTCTTTAATAAATGACTTCTCTGCTTAAATCAGGTAGAGTGGCTTCTGCTGCTTGTTAATTGATAACTGAGGTTCTCAAGGCAGGGCTGGAATAGATTCATTTCTCTATGACTCCTGTCTAGCGATGTGTTATTTATATCCCCCATCCACCTACCAGAATATTGATGTAAGAATTACTGAAGGTGCCAGACCAATTGTGCTGAATAAATGAAGAAATGGATGGAGAAGTCAGACAGCAAACGATTAGCCTCTCAAATTCCCATTCTTTCAGTGATCACTGAAGAGTGTTACTCATCCTGTAAGTCTTCTGTTAATTAGAGAAGACACACAGGAATGTTGCTTCCCATAGTGATTCTCAAACTAGGCTCCTCTGGCATATTGGTGGTTTCCATTGCTAACACCGAAAAATAGCAAGTTTTTCCAATTACATATAGGAAATTTATTTAGGACAGGGGATTTTGTCAGTTTCAAGCTTTCACTCAGAATGTTTTCAAACTCTGGCACCTGCTACTGTTTTGTCAGCAAGTACAGTGGATGAAAAAATAATTGAGTAAGTAAGCAAACAATGCAGCAAAAACTCAACACTGCTGGTCTGCTTAGTTCAACAATTTTCCTCCCACTCATGGCCAGTTTTTTCACTGGGACTTTAGATGGTAAGATTAACATAGCATCCTCTTTCCTGCTAATAAAGGTATTCTGAGTTCACGTAATGAGTCAACACAGTATTGAATGGATTGAATGGATTGCACTGACTCACAGTCTTGGCCACCTGAACATTTTTGAGAACGACAGGTCGAAGAACCTGCCATGGCGCGCTCCTTCTGTTACAGGCTGAATTGTGCCCTTCCCAAATTCGTATGATGAAGCCCTAACCCCCAGTACTTCAGAACGCCACCGAATGCGGAGACAAGGCCTTTGAAGAGATGACTTAGTTAAAACGAGGCCATCAGAGTGCTTCGTGTCCTCGTAAGAAGACATTTGGACACAGCAGAAAGGGAGCCACCAGGAGCATGCAGAAAAAAAGACCATCTGAGGATTCAAAGAGAAGAGCAACCTCAGGAGAGGCCAAAGCTGCCCATGTGTTGATCTTGAACTACCAGCCTCCAGAAATGTGAGCAAATACATTTCTGTCGTGGAAGCCCCCAGTCTGTGACATCTTGGTACGACAGCCCTAGTGAACAGACACAAACTGGAGTCACAGATGCTCAGTGGGAGCTGCCCGGGGCTCCAGGCCCGGGCCCTGCTCCTGCCTCAAAGGCGCTTTGCACGCCTAACCGGGAAAGTGGAGCAAGCATCACCACCGTGCTGTGGCGTGCACACGCTGTCCCCGTGACTCACCAGACTCCTGACTCACAGCCCCGTTGGAGAACCACCCTCTCCTTATACGCAGCGTGCCCTCCTTTCTGTGCTCTTTCGTGGTGGCACACACACCCTGGAGAGGAGTGACCTTTAAATTCCACGATCGTGACCGAGTTGCATGGTCAGTGGCATCAGGCCCCTCTGGGAGGCCCGGGGGGGACGCGGACTCAGGACCAGGAGAGATACACAAAGGGAGGTGAGAGGGGCCTGGGACAAACCGTCTACCTCAGGATTGTGTCTCGGGCATGGGGCTGGCTCCAGGCCTCTGCCAGAGACAGTGGTTTCCGGGGCAAACAGAGCATTGTAAAAGGGAGCCTCTGGGGTGAAACAGATCGCCAGCCCAGGTTGGATGCATGAGACAAGTGCTCGGGGCTGGTGCACTGGGAAGACCCAGAGGGATGGGGTGGGGAGGGGGCATCGGGATGGGGAACACATGTAAATCCATGGCTGATTCATGTCAATGTATGGCAAAAACCACTGCAATATTGTAAAGTAATTAGCCTCCAACTGATAAAAATAAATGGAAAAAATAAATAGATAAATAAAAGGAAGCCTCTGGGCAGACAGGGCCCTGGTCGGGGAAGAGGCCCCCACCTCAGCAGCCAGACCTCCCTCCTGCACCGGCTAGCCTCTTGGAGGGCTGGGTGGAGAGCACAGGTGTTCTTTCACTGAAGCCACACAGTGTCTCCCTTTGTAGAGACAGAGGAGAAGGGCCCGGCTGCATGATAGCTTTAGAGGGAAGAGTGGGCAGAACCTGATGGCTGGAGGGCAAAGGGGTGGGGAGCTGGGGACAGGGAGGAGACGGGTCGCTCGGGTTTGGCCTTAAAGGGCCAGGTGACCACGAAGTCATTCTCTGGTATCAGGGACTCTAAGGAGAAGTTCTGGAGATGATGGTTAACTTTTATTATGGCAAATATCATGTTATAATAAGCATGTGTCCCCTGTTCCAACTAAGCTGGATACTTCTAGAGGTTAGAGACAGCATTTCAGGCACAGAAAACAATTATGTCTATGACACTGTAAAGACAGCATTTCAGGCACTTCTCCACACTCCAGGCTGGAGTCTGGCACATCCACTCAGCATTAATATAATAACATAAATGAGTCCAGGACTGGACCAAGCACAGAGCTAGCTCCAGAACTGCCAAGGCCAGACACGCAGCTAGCACCCAATACGTGTTCATTGTCGCTTTGGGTACATATTTTGAAGAATGGCATGTCGATCATACTTTTGTGTTTTCTGTGTTCTTGAGGCTCTGGCATCTGGGGGGCTTGATGGCTTGGGAGACACCACCCCCCCTCTCCAAAATTGGCCAGTGCCTAGAGATAGCAAACCACCTGCCTTGGAGCACACTTTTCATATGCAAACCAACCAATCTAGAACCCATATCTCCCAATTATCTACTTTATCAAGCTCACACATAACCCCTGCTCAAATCACCCAGGAACCTAATCACTCCAGTTGTACCGAACAACTTTGAGCATTCCCTAAAGCATAGTGCCCACTGAAATTATTCAACTTAGCCAATCCTAAGCCTACTTACACTGCCTCACACAATCCTTTCCACAAACAGCACAATAAAGGATTTACCCACACTTCCCCTTCCCTCTCCTTCTGCCTCTTGACAAACCCTGGTGCTTCCCGTTGTGGTTCCTTGAGGAGTGGACTGCCTTCTGTTTCCAGGGATCTGTGCATTTAAATTCCCACCACAACCGTCATTTCTGTGTCTGCATGTCTTACCATGTATGAGTAAAGCAAATCTCGGGTACATTTTTAAACAGATGGCTAAATGTGAATAAGCATTCAGTAACTGTAAATTAACAACCAATTCTTTCCAAGCAGGGCAAAGTACATCTTCTTCAAAAGAGAGAAAAGAGGTGTTAGTTCTATATATCATCATGTTAAAATTGTAGGGAAGTGAGAAGGGAAACTAGCTTTCGGACAGAGATGGGCCAGATCCAGGCAGTCTCCAATCGAATGTAAGGTTGGGGTTTGGGACAAGAAAGAAAAGCAAGGAAAGCAGAAGAATGCTTTTTCACCAAAACCTCTGCAGAGCCTTGCACAGGCCGGGAAAACACATAGAAATTTTGTTAACACTTTCTGCATCAAACCCAAGACCCTTGCTCTTCAGGAATGACTTTATCCAAGCCATGGCAAACCAACAAAGCAAGGAGACAAAGCAAGCATCCCTTTCATGATGTTAATTTCTTAATGATGCTAGCAGAAGCTCCCATTAATCCAGGGAGATGACATGAGATCATGAGTCCATGAAGCATGTGGCAGAACATCTGGTATCAAGCAAACCCTCAGCAAATTATAGCCGTCACTGCTGATGTTCCCAGCAACTAGCAAATCGCATTCTCTGAGTGGCTTTTCTAATAAACAATATTTATATGACCAGTTATCAAAAAGACAATAAAATGAAATTCATGCCACATGATGGCCGGGCTGCACATAATTTTATCTTCCTTTGATGATTCATTTGATGATTCACAATATACTTGAAGACCTCACCCTTAACACGGACTGCCTCTGTATCTTAATAATCATAAGACCTATTCTGATTATTTGAGGTTCCTGGATGTACACAAGGTGACTCAGTAGGGATGCTGGATACCAAAAAATCACTGGACCTGGCAGAAGTGTGATTTACCCAGGGGGCCTCTGCAGACCTATGACCCTTCTCAGAGATGCCAGCTGGGTGTGAGTTTATCTCCAGGGAAAGACAAACCTCATTTCAAAGAAATGCTAACAAGTCCTCTCTACTTCAGACCTGAGAGGAACAGACAGGAAACAGGTGTCTAAGAGCCCTGCTCAAAATTGGATATTGACCTTTTCCTCCTCACTCTACCCACCCATGGATCAACCCAGGTTCTAAAGAATTAGATAATTTATTAGAAATAAAGTAACATAAATTATGAGGTCTGCTTCTTCATTAGGGATTTTTATGTGCACAGATGAATCCAGACAGCAATACACAACTCAAAGGAATTCTGCCAAATCCACTTTCTTAGTTTTGAGCTCCAGATACAGAAGCATAAGCCCCTGATAAGCACTAACCCTCCAGAGACAAGAAGGAACAAAGTCTTTTCTTGGGAGGCATGAGGTTGAAAAACAGGGAGGCTTAACCACCCCCTCCATTCCCACAAGACTTCCAAAAGCTCCTCTCACCACTGCCATCACACTATTCCCTTTTCTGCAGTCTTGACACCCCACCCCACTCCCCATTCACCTACCGGAATAAGGACTTAAGCATTTTCAGACTGATAATTCAAACAGGCAACAAGAAGGACCATGATACACATGGAAGCTGTGGACATGTCATCAGGAATTACTTGTGCAGAAGCACAGCTGCCCAACAATCTCAGCCCGAACCAACACCTGGGGGCATGTGACCGACAGCTGTGCTCTGGCCACAGCTAAACACCCTTGTTTCCAAGCCAGACAGACTCTCCTGGCAAAACCCAGGGCTGAGCCTGTGGGCATTAACCCATTTCCACCGTTGAAAGGCTGTTCACTAGGAGATATAGATGCAATATATTCAAATTATCTCCTGATGCTCATCTTTAGTCACTACCATCAGGAGAAATGCCAGCTTACTTCTTGGGAGCTATAAGAAAGGATACCAAGGCATAGAAGAACCAGACCTCGACTTCAGTTATCTAATAGCCTAATTAGGAATCATTAGTATGCAGATGAAAAAGTAATTAACAACACACGGTGGGATCCAATGGTACTGCAAGGTCAGCCTAAGTTTACAGAAATCTAGGAACTAAGGAGGTCCAGCAAAGCTTGGAAGAGGCAGGCCTTTTAGGCCAAGAAAGTTGCAGGCAGCCACTGAGAGGGAGGTCCTTCACAGTGTGTGTGTGTTAAAGAATACACCTGCCAATGCACGAGATAGGAGACACAGGTTTGCTCCCTGGGCCAGGAAGATCCCCTGGGGGAGGGCATGGCAACCCACTCCAGTGTTCTTGCCTGGAGGATCCCATGGACAGAGGAGCCTGGAGGGCGATAGTCCAACGGGTGGCAGAGAATAGGACACGACTAGCGACTGAGCACGCACACACGGAGGAGACGAGCCCTGCAGATGTGGGGCATGTGGGAGAGCACGTGGCAAGGTCAGAGGCCAGTTCAGACGCCCGTCTCCTCACGGCAAGGGCATGGCGCAGCCAGACCCACAGAGAGAGTAAATCTCCACGGCGCAAGCGACGCCCTCCTCCATCCACACCCACGGCAGACGTGACCAATGCGTCACAGCGCTGAGCCTTCACCGGTCTCAGAGCCCCTGTCGACCCTGTGTTCCAAGAAGCACCAGCAGTCAATCAGAGCTGGCACTCCTGATAAGAACCATTTCTCCCTCCCTGAGACGGAGTGGGGTAAACTCTGGCTGGACATGTGCAGATAACTGAGTCAGGATGGCCTGGACATAAAGAGGAAAATAGCAGTCATTACCTCTCACTCCTGGAACCAGAAGGAGGTTTGATCTTGAGGGGCAGTTATGCTGACAACCAGAGGCCCTCTGGGCATCATTACCCCTGGGGAGACCCTAGGATCCAACGATTCCCAAATGTACCCAACGGACCTTGTAGTAGTTTCTCCCCAACGACAACCACCATCGATTACTTCCCTTCCTGCGCACACATGCGACTTCTCTATTGACAGGCAAAGTCTACCCCTCCATCCCTTTGAATCTGAGCTGCTCTGGGACTGCTCAATGGAACATGGCAGAAATAGCACTGTGCCAGCTCTTTTTTTTTTTGGAAAGGAAGACATAAATGTGTATATAAATATAAATAATTTTTTTCATAGGAAAATCCAAAATGATATATATGTATATAAAATACCCTAATAAGAAAAATTTGCAAAATTTGTTATAGAATCAATATAAAAAGAAACTACATATTAACATATCAGTAAGCAGTTAAAACATTCTCCAATAATACAATTCCAATATAATAATCATATATTGATACTAACGTTTAAAAATTTTAATCAGAGTATAATTGCTTTAGAATGTTGTGTTAGTTTCTGCTGTATACAGCAAAGTGAATCAGTTACATGTATAATTATATCCAATCTTTTGAGATTTCCTTCCCATTTAGGTCACCACCACTGGGTCAGTTTTGGTCCCAATCTTTAAGAGGATTAGAAATTTTCTCTTCCCCCCATCCCAACTCTTTCTCTCTCTCAGGAGCCCAGAGCTGTCACATCAGAAACCTGGTGACCCTGCTAAACAGACCACATGGGGAGACCAGGTGGAGAGGGAGAAGCCTGGAACTGTCACGGAGGGAGAGAAGACAGCACTCCGGGGCCCCAGCTGAGCCCAACCTTGCAGCTCTGCGCTGCCAAGGTCTTGACACCAGAGGGAACCCTTCCTAGACCAGCCCAGCCATGAACTGAACGTCTTACCAAAGGATCCAAGTCAATGCCACGTGGAGCAGAAAACTGCCCAGCTCAATTCTGCCCAAATTCCTGGCCCAAAGAATCATAAACAATAAAGTGATTGCTCTCTTAAGCCACTAAATGTGGAGTGGATTGTACCACAACAAGAGATAACCAGGATTATGTGTGCCCGGGCCCCACTCCACAGGCAGCTGAAGTACCCAGGGCTCTGGGCTCCAGCTCTGTTCCCTGCACGTCCCCTGGGCCTGACCACATCCAAGACAAGTCAGGGCCCTGCACTCTGGAGCAAGACGCCACACTTGGAATCACCCACAGCCCCGGCCTCAGCTCCCCACCCACTTTTGCCCTTTAAGTCAACGCATATGACTTCTAAAGGACCCAAGTTAATCACTGACTCCAAGTCTCCAAAGTTCAACTGTTGCCCGATCATTGTTCTTTAAAAAAAAAAACATACAACGGACAAACCTCTCCTCTTGAGCCTGGTGCCTTTGAGAGCTGCAGCTTCGGCTATGGACTGGAGAGTGTGTGAGTTTAGATCCACCAAGGAAAGCCTGCAGGTCGACTGCGGATGACTCTCACCTGCTCCAACCACAAGGAGTCATTGAGCAGCGAGGATGCACCTGACCTACTGAAGCTCAGCACCGCCCCTGGTGCCTCTGATAGTGAATCTGCCTGCCAGTGCAGGAGACAAGGGTTTGATCCCTGAGTTGGAAAGATCCCTTGGAGGAGGAAATGTCAACCCACTCCAGTATTCTTGCCTGGAGAATCCCATAGACAGAGGAGCCTGGCTGGCTTCAGTTCATGGGGTCACAAAGAATTGGACATGACTTAACGACTAAACAACAATGGCTGTAGATGACCTTCACCTGCTTGAGCTACGGGGTCATCACGTAGTAAGGAATCACCTGACCTAAGAAGCCTCCATGCTGCCCGAAAGCTCACAGGGTCCAACCAGCTCCCTGGGCAGAAGACCTCTCCTAAAGAGGAAACATGGCTTTTTCTGGGTCAAAGATGAAGTCAGCACAGGCAGCCAGACACCAGGTCTGGTCAGTCAGTCCAGGGGTGACCCATGACCTCTCTGTACAGACAGCCTTGGGGAAGAGGACTTCAGCCTCAGGAAAACACTTCCTTTGCACACCCTCTAGTTTATGGTGGCCTCTGCACCATCCTTTAAATCACTCTTGGTTTAAGGGATGTGTGCACAGTCAAGGACAGGCTTGTTTCCACTTTGGGGCCTGTCTCTAAGAGTTCTAGGAAAATTGCACCAGAGGTACGGACACAAAGATCCTCTTTTCTATATCTAACTCTTTTTCCCATCCCCTGACACACACACATGGGTTATCTCAGGTACAGTGCATTTTCTGGTTTACTAGTGTTGCATGGACTCTCTGCCTTTCAACTAGGTTGAATTGCATACTCTCACAAAGCCACAAGGGTTAGCCCCTGCTAGTTCCTGTTCTAACATAAAGGGTAGGTAAATCTAGATCCCTCTAACCATATCCATCTACTGATGAGCATCCTGCAGGAACCCTGAACCTGAAAATGATCTTGGCTGTTCTGACCCCAACTCGAATACTAAGTCTTGGAGGCCTCCCTGAGAGACTCAGCAGCTCGGAAGGGCTCCTTAAGCAATAACTATTTTCACAAGGCATCGTTGGAAAGGGTTGCTTTGATGACCAATGATGATGCCCTGCATGCCAGATGCTCTTCGGTGCTCTGCAAATGGGTTATCTCCTTTAATCCCCACAACAATCTGATGAGGGAAGCGCTGCTATCTCTATTCTTTACAGATGATGAAACTGGCACTCAAAGATGTTTAGAAACAAGCTCAACTGGAAAGTCAGCTACAGAGCTGGAATTTGGACAGAAGTTCAGCCAGCTCAAAGGTTCATGTTCTGAACCACCATATTGCATGGCTTTATATGTATGTAAATGTATCTCCATACGGTTCATTAGTGTAATTCATTCCAAACATATAAAACCACCACTCCTACGACAGTCTCAGAGTGATACTGTGACCACAAAAATACAGTCCTGCAACCAAAGGGGAAGCCCAAATAGTTTGTATCCTTTTTTTAAAAAAAATTAAGATATCATTGATATATAACATTATATTAGCTTCAGGTATACAACACAATGATTTGGTATTTGCATATACTATGAAATGTACTTCATGATCTTTACATGCATTTTTTTCAAACACTAGGGAGGAATTTCCTAGATCATTGCTATGTTCCCTAGAATCTCCCTCTTACCTCTAAGCCATTTTCTTCATATGCTGTTCCTGCACTTCTCCAAGATTTCCCCCCAAATCTCCTTCCCCAGATACAAAGAGAACTCAAAGAGAGCAGCCGTTACTTTGTCCAGACTCTTCCCAAAGTGGCTCATGTTTAACCAGCTTTTAAGGAAAGGATGTGATGTAGTTAAAAGAATTAAATTTTCCTAGGTCTTATTACTACCTAAAATGTCATGAATTTAGAAGATGGAATCAAACTAGTACAATTATTCCTATGGCTTCGTGGATAACACCATGGAATCCCTCATATCTTATTGCCATAATCATTTTAAAATAATTGGTGAAAACTGCCCAGGCCATCAGGACTCACATTAGAAAACGAAGGTTGAAAGGAGAAGGTCCAGGCTGAGGGCTTTCCTTAATGTCTCATCAAGGAAGCACGAGGTTAGGCCTCAGCTGCAGGTGACCCTGATGTGACCTTGGCCTGATGCCCAAGTGAAAGCCCAGACTCAGGCCCACCATGGGGCACAATTCTAGGGGAAGGATTCTCGCTCTTCGGAGTTGATCAGTGCACACCCTGTACACGGCAGCACAGCTTCACAAATAAATAATGATTTTTGGAGGCACCTTTTCCTCTTATGACAAAACAGAGCCATCAATTTCGCTGTAAAAATAGATTCAGGGACTACAGAAGTTAGTTGAGAAACAATAAACATAATCCAAGCCCAGAAGAGCCAGAGAAAAACATATACCCAGGCTCCGGCCACGTGGCCCCTCCCCCAGGACACCAGTCCCCCATGGCCATTTATGGTTGGGACCAGATGCTGTAAATGAGGGGGTATGCAATGATTCCTGCTGTCCCCCACCATCTACCCCACGATGTACAATTTTAATTTATAATTGTGGGTGAGTTATATCTGTGCTTAGAGTGAAGCAGGAAGGGGCCATAGTGGGGTGGGGGGGTGGTGAGCGGGGTGAAGGGACTTAGATAAATAGTTTGCAAAAGATATGGTGAAAAATGCCAGACCAAAATTGAAGAGAATGAACTATAGGGGCACGCCCTTCCCTGCCACCCAGTCCACATGGTCACATCCCCCTGGGGATGCGGGCCGCTGTGGGCCACTGTTGCTTCCACAGAGGAGGTGGGACAGCTCTCGGGTATGCGGGGACACACTGACAATATCTCAATTCTCTTCTGAAAACGAAAAACTCCAGGATAGTTTAGGTTTCTCGGAACTAAAACTCCCAGCAGTCACCTTTTCCAGGTTGCTGTGAGTTGATCTTTCTATAGCGGAGGTATTAACTAGTCTGCTCCAGCTACCATAACAAAGTACCAGACTGGGTGGCTTGAACACAGACGTGCTTTCTCACAGTTTCGGAGGTTAGAAGGCTGAGATCAAGGGAGGCCCCTGCCTTGTACACGGCTGTCCTCTCACTGTGTCTTCACGTGGTCTTCTCTTCCTGCATTCTCAGAGGTGAGAGGGAGCTCCCAAATGTCTCTTTTCTCTTGTAAAGGCTTCACCCCATGACCTCTTTTAAACTTAATTACCTCCCTAAAGACCCTAGCTCCAGGGATTTCCCTGGCTGAGACTCCATGCTCCCAGTGCAGGGGTTTCCATCGCTGGTCAGGTGAATAAAGATTCTGACTACGGCAACTAAGACCCAGTGCAGCCAAATACATAAAAACACATTAAAAAAACAAACAAAAAAACCCCCAATCTCCAAATAGTCACGTTAGGGGTGAAGGCTTCAACATACAAACTTTATAAGGACATTATTCAGTCCATAAAAGTGAGTTTAGGTATGGGAAAGAGGTCGTGGGGTTATTTTGCTTTGAGGTAAATCTGCCTTCTGCCCAGGCTTTCTCTCACAATGCTCTCTGCCCAAGTCAGGAGGTTCCTCTTCACTCACCCCATTTCTACATGTCAAATATGCTTCTCCCACTCACCAGCCATCCCTCTAAACCGCTGCCCAGGGCTGTCCTGCTCCTTGGAACAGAGCCCCCACCTTCCCCAGACATAACCTGGTCAAAATCCGTCCCCACCACCTGCTAATCCTATTCTTTATTTATCAATAGTCATTTCTGAACACATTAGCTACCCTACGTGTTTCGTCAGCAAGGAAGTTCAGAGTCAAAACTACATCTGATCACTGGAAACGTACACAGGGCAAACATCTTAGTCAACCCTTTCATTCATTCCTTAAGTCAACAAATATTTAATAAACAACTACTACATACAGTCATTCATCCAGTCCTGTGGAATCCATCAGCAAACAAAACAGGCAAAGAATCCTTCCTTCACAGAACTTACATTCTTCCTGTCCATTTTTTCCCCCTTGCCCTGATTGCATCTGTTTTTAAAATATTTATTGTTCTGTGACTATGTCAATCATATTCTATTTGCAAATATTCTCAACCTCATACTGTATAAATCTACAATCTTATTATACAGTGTATTTTTTGCTCAAATTGCTTTTCACAGTAAATAGGTAGGGCCATTGAAAGGAATAAATTAGATGGTATAGGAAAAGTCTCAAGCACTTGTAGAGGTTCAATACAAGGTAGCTTTCTATCTTTTAAAATCCCAGATATACTTAAGACCAACCTCAAATCTGTTCTCTCTCCAGGAGTAATTAATGACACCAGAAAATGTGAGGATTTTCCCTTCTTTTACTAATTTCCCTTAGTACATAGTCATTTATTGCATAGTTTGACACCTTGTTATATTCTGCCATAGATTATTTTCTCATTTATTCCTATGTATAAATCAGGCTTCTTTAGGAGTAGACTGTAAACTCAATGTATGTTCTTAATCCACACAACTCAATCTAGGTTTCCGTAAGAGATGAAGTAATGAGAGAAATTCTCGCTCCCATTTTCACTCTTTATTTTACCTTTAAAATCTGGCCCTCTTTACAAAACAACACCCAGTTCCTTAAGTGAGGTGAGGGGAGTTTTTCTGAATTTAAAAAGTAATTTGATTTACATTGCTACAACACATCCATCATTGAATGTGGAACAAAAGCAGTGATACTTCAAACAAAAGAAACATTTCAAGTAATTAAGAATAAAGGACAAGAATATTACTGTGTTTTCTATAGAAGGAAAAATCTGCCAGTCAAAAGAGCTGAGACAAAGAGCACTGGTTAAGCCAGTTGTGATGTATCCACTGGATGGAGTTCTCCGCATTCTTTTATAAAACGCACCTGAAAGAGGCTCTTTGATGAAATGGGAAGACACACACCATGTGCTATTGGGTGGGGGGGTGGGCATGGGAGCAGTGTTCAAAACTGTTAGCACATAGGCTCAGTTTTGGAAATATTCTATTTACATATCTACAAAGACAGAGACAAAAGATAAAAAGAAATGTCTTAGAAAATGAGCAGTATCTATGGATGGTGAAATAATTGCTGAAAATTGACTTCATTTTTTTTTTTAAACACATATCTCTTTTACCGTCAGGGAAACAGGAACACATGTTGTGTTGAAAACTGAAATTAAAGAAGGACTTGAAGGCATCACTTTAGGGACCGGTATTGTATTGAGGGCTTCCCAAGTGGTTCAGTGGTAAAAAAACACACAAAAAAAACCTGCCAATGAAGGAGACACAAGTTCAATCCCTGGGTCAGGAAGATTCCCTGGAGGAGGGCATGGCAACCCACATCAGTATTTTTGCCTGGAGAATTCTGTGGACGGAGGAGCCTAGAGGGCTGCAGTCCTGGGGGATCACAAAAGAGACATGATGACTACACAACTCGCAACATGTTGTATTGGGGAACCTGAGGCTTGCCTGTCATGCTGTGTGTGGGGTCAGGCCCTTGCCCCTGTTCCTGGCATTCAGAAAGCAATGCTGGAAGTAATAAGGGCTACATTTCTTTTGAAACACCCTGTAATTTTGGCTTTCCACAAAATCCAGTGGATGTTCTTGACAATTAAAGCCAAAATTTCTCTGGAAAGTAAACACGAGTACTCTGTCTTCCATTCAGAAAGGATGAAGCCCATTGCTATTCCACAGATGGGTGGAGCTGAGGCCAGCTGGTAGCCAGTGGTCATTTCCAAAAGAGAGCAAGAGGGGGAAGGGCAATCCATCTGAAATAGAGCAAAGGCAAGGGCACAGGCCGTCCTCCTGCAGACCCCCTCCCCTGGCCCTGCAGGAGAGAATTCATAGCAGCCCTTCAACATCCCGCCTCATTCCTCCGGCCAACATCCATGTCAGTATTTTTAACAAGGCATAAAACTTGTGATTCTATTAAAAACACATGTCTCTTGTTTCAAAGCATGGTTAGCAACAGCCACCGACATTCAGTAAACACACCATCAACCAGGGGAACACACTCATTGAACTCCAAGTCTCAGATTCTTATTATACTTTTACAAAGCAACACAGGATCTTCTGGCTGGAATAAATTTTGAGATCATCTCTTGGGCCTGCCCTCTGGCTTCTTGAGAAGACTGTTCAATCTGCTGAAAGACAATAACGATTCCCAGTTTTACTATTTCTCACAGAGAGGAGAAAAGATGAGTAGGGCAGAATTTTGAAAACTGGGAGAAAGGGAGGGAAGAGAAGGCTGATGAAACTACAGGGTGGGCAAAAAATTGGGATGCTAAGTCAGCTTCTAGACACATACTTGTCAACAAGAAGTCCCCATTCAAGTAAGGGTTTTGCTTAGACATTGCATGAACTGGATGTTTGTGTCCCCTTGAAATCCATTTCTTGAGGCCCTCGCCCCCAAGGTAATAGTTTGGAGGTGGGGCCTTTGGGAGGTAATGAGAGTTAGATTAGGTCATGAGGGTAGGGCACTCATGACAGAATTAATACCCTTATAAATAGAGCAAGAGACATGAAGTCTCTCTTTGTCCCCTCATGCACCAAAGTGCACCAAAGACACTAAGGAGAAGACGGCCATCTGTGAACTACAAAGAGCCCTCACCATGTTCCAAAGCTGCTGGCACCTTGGTCTTGGTCCCCCCTGCCTCCAGAGTGAATAATGTTAGTCACTCAGTCATGTCCAACTCTTTATGACCCCATGAACCATAGTCTGCCAGGCTCCTCTGTCCATGGAATTCTCCAGGCAAGAACACTGGAGTGCGTTGCCATTCCCTTCTCCACCCAGCCTCCAGAATTGTTAGAAATAAACATTGTTTAACCACCCAGTCTACGGTATTTTGTTATGGCAGCCCAAGCTGAGATAGATAACCTTTTAAAATACAGGAAGATTTGAATTTGCTGAACTCACTAGTGAAGAACTTGGGCCCTGCCATTAGCTTTAAAAGTGTTTCCCCACTTAACAGCTCTAGTAACTTAACTTGTCTAAGACTTAGTTTTCTCATTTATACCACAGGGATAACAAGGATGCCTCCTTCATGGGACTGCTTGAAGAATAATATGGAACTAACAGAGGGCACGGCCATGTAATGTTTCATGACCCTCTCCAATCTCGACTCCAGAAAGGCTGCAATAAAGCTCATGAAAAAGTCAATAAGAACATGTAAGCCAAGGTTGAGATGGAGAGAGACAGGTAATCGGTCAGCAAATAATGGAGAATTGACTGTATATCTATGAGCTGGAGTTTCTGTAAGAACACAGGCCATATATCGGCTTAGCAGCCAGTTTCATGCACACAAATTACCAGGATTTTAAATGCTTTCCCTCAAATCCTGACGCTTGGGGCAGAGAGAGAAGGGAGGGAACCTCCAGATCAGATATTTTAGACTCCAAGAAAGGAAACAGGAAGCTTTATTTATCTGGGCTCCCCAGCTTGCTAATTAACTTAGGACTGGAAACTATTCTCACGTGTCAATGCCTGCACATCTTCTCATTATTAGAAAAACATGTGCTCATTATCCCCACGGTTTCCAAACAGGAGAGAGGGTGAGGGTTACCATTCTGGATGCAAACGTGTGACATCAAAGTTGCTTCAGGCACTCTTGGTCTGAGCAGAGTAAGGGCTTCAGGGAGATTAGAACAGGTATCGGTTTTTCTAAATAAAGCAGGAAGAAGACTTTTATCTTGGAGGCTTCAGAGGCATTGTGAGCAGAAAGACACCTGTGTGTAGTTCTGAGATCGGCTGTTTGATTCGTCAAGAGAAAGCTCTTACCCTAAACTCTGCCTCTTTTCCGAATATAGCCCAGGCTTCAATCACTGGGCACTTATTTATAGAGGACCTAAGCTGTGCTGTGTTAAGGGCTTCCGTGGTGACTCAGACAGTAAAGACTCTGCCTGCAATGCAGGAAACCCGGGTTTGAGCCTTGGGTCAGGAAGATCCCCTGGAGAAGGGAATGGCTACCCACTCCAGTATTCTTACTTGGGAGCATCCCATGGACAGAGGAGCCTGGTGGGTTACAGTTTACGGGATTGCAGAGTCAGACATGAGTGTGAGACTAACACTACTGTGTGCTGAGTACTGGGTCGGTACAATCAGACTGGGGGACTCAGGGCTCAGAAGGCAGGTGGCTCTGGCCGAAGAAGCACTCGAGTCTCAGAGGCAGTCTGAGTGTGGCCTGGCTACCGTGTCCCAGAGCCCTAGGAGGGGACAGGAGCCCACACCGAGAGGATGCCTAGCTCCTAACATGGCAGGAAGATCCCCTCCCTTCCTCCACCCAGCTTCAGATGATCAACCCTCCAGGTGTACCCACATCTGAAGGGCTTCCTGGGATGTGGCGCTTCCAGTGTTGGGGTGTGGGACAGTCATGGCAAACTAGGATGAGCTGGTCACCTGCTTAAGTCCCCTGTCTCGCCCTTCTCCCCCTTGGCCAGACAATGACTTGACTCTTCCCTCACTGGGAGGCTGGTACAGAACAGCTTACAAATACTGGAGCGGAGAGGGCTCACTTTTCTTATCTATAAAATGGGGATGTTGGGGATACTGTCAGGGTCTTACAGGGCATGGAGCCACCCTGGCTTGAATAAAGCACACAGAGGCACGTGGCAGGGCCAGTCGCATCCAAGGATTGACAGCTGGAGGCTGGGTAAAATGAAGCAGGAACACAGGAAGGGAACGAGGAGAGGGTGACCAAAGCAAGGCCCTCAGATCCCACATGTCCAAGCTTTGGGAACTGTCTGTTTAGCTCATGCTCATCTCAAACTCATCCTCCCCCTTCTATCTCCCGAAAGGCCACACCGTCCACCTGGGTCCCAGACAATCATGTTTGCTTTCCTCATGTCCTTCTGTCTCTGGACCTCCTTGTGCAGAGTCTTCCTCCCAGTCTCTCTCACATCTTGTTCCTCCAACCCAATCTCCTGTTCTACTAGTATTTGGGTCAAATAGTTTCCCTGCTGCAAAGGTTCCTGTGTTGAGCTTGTCCCCCACCAGCCAGCCTCCACCCCGAGGCCACAGTGTGGTCCTTCTAAAACACGGAGCTGATCCATGGGGATTACACTCAGACTAGTCAGTGGATCACCCACCCTCCTTTTTGATCCAGCACTTCTGAGCCCCCCAGATTATGTCCTTCACCCTCCACTCTCCACTCTCAATTTTGGCCGCGATGGACCCTGTGTGGTTTCCTGGATCTCATGCTGATTCACACCTCTATACCTTAGAAATTCAGCTCAAGAATGACTTCCCGTGGGCAACCACTCCCACTCCATCTTCATAAGGCCGTTTGGGGTTGAGATGCTTCTCCTTCCGGCCCCAGCCCTCCCTCCCACTGTTCCTACCACAGTGAAGGGTATTCACTTGTCTTTCTCCCCTATCAGATATAAATCCACGGAAAGCAGGCACATCCTATTATTTTTCCTTTCCACCCCTGAGGGCAGCTCAATGCCTGGGGCACACCAGTCACTTACAAATATCTGCTGAATGAGTAAATGAAAACCAGCAGCCTCATTCATGCAACATAAAACCAAAGCCCAAAACAGGCTGGTGTTCGGGAATCCCATCTTCTCCACTGAGAGAAAAGAGAATATTCTAAGCGGAGACAGATCCTCTTTCCACCAGCCCAGCCCTGGCACAGATGCACAGTGGGGAGAGAGGCTGATGCAACAAGCAGCTTGGGCTTGGGAGGCAGGTGACCCCAGGCTGCCATCTGTCTCTGCAGGGGCTCCTGTGGAGTCCTGGGCACCTGCCTGACCTCCTGAGGTTTGGGTTCCTCGTTTTTCATGCAGGGATAATGATAACCCCCATGGCTTCCTAGGTGGCACTAGTGGTAAAGAACCTGTCTGCCAATGCAGGAGATGTAAGAGATGTGGGTTTGATCCCTGGGTCGGGAAGATCCCCTGGAGGAGGGCATGGCAACCTACTCCAGTATTCTTGCCTGGAGAATCCCATGGACAGAGGAGCCTGGAAGGCTATAGTCCATGGGGTCACAAAGAGTCGGACATGACTGAATCAACTTAGCACACACACATGCAATAATAACCCCCATCACTCTGCTGTTGTGAGGAGTAAATGAAATTACGTATGTACAACTGTTAGCACTTGGCAGACACTTAGATCTGGTCTCACCCAGCCCCCTTCCCGCCAACATCACCCAAGCGGAGTCAGAGCCTAACAATATCTGTGCTCCTAACACACACAGGCAGCTCCTGCTGGTGAGACTCTGTCTGAAAAAACAGGGAAGGAGGCAAAGACTTGATTCCTAGACTGGGAGCTTGGGAGGTGCTAGACACAACCCAGGGCACTCTGACCGAGTCCAAGGTCCTCCAGCTCCCAGACGGGACACAGAAATCACCGAGGCCTCCCCTCACTCCAGGCACTTCATGTCAGCGTCCCTTTCCCCTCTTCCTGCGAGGAGAAAGAGAAACCAAAGAAAGTCTGAAAGAACACAGGATATGTCAACAGTGGTAACCACTGGGGGCAAGATTCCAGGTGACTTTAAATCATCCTAATATTCTTTTCTATTTTCTAAACTGTCTATAGTGAATTTCTTCTCCTGTCTGAAAACATTAACAATGTCCTGGTTATACTGAAGTTTCCTGAGTCCCAGGTGAGTTAAGCCCCTGTGAGCACAATTAAGCTCTAATAGCCACTCCTGTTCTGGAATCTCCGACAGAGGAATCCAGCACGACTCTGTGGCCTGGGGACGAAGGATGCTACAATGACTTTGGAACCTTGGGGCCAGAAAGCAGAATCGCTGTAGCCTTTGAGAGGTACCTGAATAAAACCTCCCCCAGTGTAGGCCAAGGCTCATCTAGGGAACCACAGTTGTCTCTATGGCCCGTGCTCCTGGCTAAGAGGATCCTAGGGCGGAGACATGTAATGAAGAAGAGAGAAGGTGATGCTAAGACACTTCATAGAACAGATTTCCAGGGAAATTCACCTTTGTTAAAAGAAAGCAGTGAGAGAACCATTGTTGTTGAGATGCTAAGTCGTGTCTGACTATTTTGTGACCCTATGGACTGGAGCCCACCAGGCTCCTCTGCATTTCCCAGACAAGAATACTGGAATGGGTTGCCATTTCCTTCTCCAGGGGACCTTCCCGACTTCGGGATTGAACTCTCATTTCCTGCATTGGCAGGTGGATTCTTTATCACTGAGACATCTGGGAACCACTGTAACTTGCCAAATCTCATAACGGGTCTTTGGGGCTTAATTAAGAAGCGGTGTGGAAGAACTCTTCCCCTGGTAAAAAACCCCTTTACTGCACCTGGGGTTTGTTCATTCCTTAGCTAACTCACTTATTCATTCATTCACTCACTCATTCATTTATCAGTCACTCATTGAGTTCTTCCAGGTGCCAGGCACTGTGTCTGTGGGGCAGTATGACTAATAAGACCATCTTCCCATCGTTCTCGTCATCACCACCACTCAAGAGGAAATTTTAAGGAATAATAGTGGTTGGGCATTAGTTTTGCTCAGGAATATGGAAATGAAGAGAAGGACAAGCAGAGACAAGTAGAGCTGGCAGGAGAGAAGAACTCTGAAGAAGAGAATCAAAAGATGTCTAGGTAGGATTTTGAAGACATTACGCCCCTCTGTCTTCCCCATGAAAATCCTCAGTAAAATTCATACCCTTCACCAAATGCTTTCAGAGTGGGACTGGGCAGGATCTCAGCTGAAAGCAAAGACAGACCAAGGAGGCCCAATCAGGTCTTTCTCTTCTACCCAAATAAAAAATTCTCTCCCTGCCCTCCGCGAGCCTGCAGTGGGAGGGACCCTGCAAAGACATGAGCCCCTAGGTGTTGGGTGCTAAGAAGGGAATTGCCAGGGCAAACAGGTACAAAATTTAAGGGGCTTCAAAAAACCCAGTAATCAAGACACAACCAATGCAGTAGTTTGCAAAATCAAAATTAGTGCAAAAATGCCTGATGAGCAAAACGTCACAATTTTAAATAAAGACAGATCCATGGAAAGGGATGTGGTTAGGGAGAAATCAACGAGACTGAGTCGTGCAAGGCAGGGTCAGATTCTTCCAAATGCTGACATTTGGTTCAAGGTAGACTTTTTGGAATTACATTTATTTTGTTAAAAACAGTGATTAAGATGTCATTCATCTTGATGACTGTGTTCTTTGGTGCTCTTATATTTCTCACCCTGGCCAGGCCCTAAGAGAACACCTGGGGAGGAGGGAACAATGGCCTGAGAGGCCAGAAAATGCTTGCATTTCTGAGGACCCAGCATTTGAGGTGGATTCTGAAGAATAAATGGAGTCTAACGTTCGCAAAAAAAATTAAAATATAGGCAATCTAGCCTAAGGGCACAGCCCATGGGAGAGTGTGTGTGCTTGAGAAAAGGACCGCCAGCAGCATATACCTGGAGTTCCCTGTCCCGTTTCATCTCTGGGCCTTGTGCTCCTCACAGGTGAAGCTGCAGGTTGAACCAAGTGACTACCAGGTCTGTCGGTCAGCATATACGGAGCAACTCCTACAAGCAGGGTGGCCAAGATTTGAAAATATAGAAAAACACAGAAGACGTGACCCTGTCCCCTGAGAGTTCACATCCAGCCAAGACACTCGATGTCATTTCTGGCTCTTCACAGTCTACGGGTGCTGTTTTTGCTTTTGACATCTGAAAATGTAACCATCGTTACAAAGGCATTATTTAGGAATTGCCCACATGATATTAAAAAATAAATATTCAATTCGATCCAGTGACAGAGTGATGACCTACTTCCAAAAGGGCTTTCACAGGTGAGATCTCTTTTGCTCCCTTCATTTACCTACAGACTGAAGCGCTCTTATCTCTTACCTTCCAAGAATCAGACGCTCAGAGTGTTTAGTGGTTTCCTCAAAGTTTTCAACCATAAGAGCAGAAGTGGGGCTAGAATTCAGGTTCCTAACTCCCGTCCCTTCACTGATCTGTGTAGGGGGAATGAGTGAGCAGAGTGGAGAGCAGCTTTCCCCCAATTCCACATAAACTTTGCTGAGAGTTTCAAGCTGAATTCTGGCCGCCCTGACCGCACACACGGGCCACTCCAGTTCATTCTGAGCTCTCTGCTGAGGGTGAAATCGACAAGCCCCAAAGCTTCATCAGCGAAGGAGACAGAAAAGAATGTTTTCCTCACTCTTCACCGCCCGCTCCAGCAGCCACCTACAGATTCAGCCCCTCAGGCGGAACAAGAGGGCCTGGAAACCTCACGTCCAACCACATTAACTGCACAGCAGGCCCCTGTCAGACGCATCCTCTCCACCCAGGATTTCACTCTGCACAGCGAGGTTCCTGCCAGATCCGAAAGCTGCCTCTTCCCATCCTGAAATTAAAAAACAACACGCCACCAAACCTAAGCCAAGCAGGGCCCTGAGGACGGCAGCAGCCCGGCTGGGAAGAGTGCCATCCCGTGCGGAGATTGGGGGTGATGGGGGGTGAAGTGGGGGAGACGCCGCCTTCCCCAGCCGGGACCTGGGCAGTGCGTGTCGCCATCGTCCATCCTGTACGGCTGCTCTCAGCAGATCAGAGCCCTGGCCAGGTCGGGATGCAGAAGATGAGGTGGGCAAACAGCCTGAGGAACGAAAGGCACAAGGCCTCCGCGTCCCGGCTCACGGGAGCTGGCCCAGGAGCCCAGCAAAGCTGGGGCAGAAGGACACAAGGGTGTCAGAGCTCCGCACAGAGAACAGTCTAGAATGCAGTGACCAGGTCAAGTTAGAGCCCGGGCCCCTTGGGCGCCACCCTTGACCACCCCTCTCAGGTCACCTAGACTTGTCGGCTCCTCTTTACTGCTCTGTCTTGTCAATGTCTCCATCACCATCATCACCACCCCAAGTACGGAGTGTGGTGGGCTCCTCCACAGTGCTGCCCAAAATGCTATATCCACATCCCAGTCCTGGGAGCCTGTGCTGCTGCTGCTAAGTCGCTTTAGTCGTTATGTGACCCCATAGACGGCAGCCCACCAGGCTCCCCCGTCCCTGGGATTCTCCAGGCAAGAACACTGGAGTGGGTTGCCATTTCCTTCTCCAATGCATGAAAGTGAAAAGTGAAAGTGAAGTCGCTCAGTCATGTCTGACTCTTAGCAACCCCATGGACTGCAGCCCACCAGGCTCCTCTGCCCATGGGATGTTCCAGGCAAGAGTACTGGAGTGGGTTGCCATTGCCTTCTCTGGGGAACCTGTGAGTGTTACCTTATTTGGAAGAAAAATTTGTGTTTTCACAGGTGATTTAGTTAGGGATCTTGAGAGGAAGCTCTTAACCCCGACCAACTGAGTGGGCTCTAAATGCAAACCACATGTGTCCTTACAGTTGCGAGGCAGAGGGAGATGAGACAGAGACCCACAGAGAAGACACCGAGGAGAGGAAGAGGCCGGGTGACCGTGGAGGCCGAGGCTGGAGCCACGGGGCCACAGCCGAGGAATTGGGGCAGGCACCAGAGCTGCAAGGAGCGAGGGAGGACCCTCCCCCAGGACCTTCCGAGGCAGCAGGGCCCCGCCCACACTTTGATTTTGGACATCTGGCCTCCAGAACCGGGAGAAAACAAGTGTTTGTGGTTTGAAGTCGCCCAGCATATGGTCCTTTGTAACGACGGTTCCAGGAAACGAGGATGCCAACACCACGCCATCCCCACCGCCTCAGTGCCTCCTGAGCACATCCCAGGCACGGGCTGGCCCAGGCTCCGTGAGTTATTTCCATTTAGCAGATGAGCAAACTGAAGCATCATGATACTAAGGATCGTGCCAGGGTCGTCTGGGGCCCAGCTGAAACACGGCCCCGCTGCCTGCTCTTTCCAGCTAGGAGACCACAACCGCTCTGACAGCGCCTTCCTTGCAGCCGTCTCAGAAGCCGCACAAAGGAGCTGAACACATTTTCAATCCCTGATGATATTTTTACCAGAGTTATCTCTGGGGCTTGGCCTGTTCCAGGAGCCGGGGGATGACTAGCTCTGGGGCAGGGAGACGTCGTTTCAAATGACCTGAGTGTCCTCCCAATGAGTTTGCCAGCACCAGCATGGCTCCGAGGGGCCTGTGGGAATTCCCTGTTCTCCCTCCTAAGTAAGGAGTTGGAAAGCAAGACCCCACCAAGAGACGCCTCGGCCTCGACTGTCAGAGCAGAGAAACCGCTCAGGACTCCTGCCCTCCTTGGGGACAGAGATGAAGGCACAGAAGGAGAACGTCCTAACCTGCCAGCAGTCTCCCTGCCCCAGAGAGCAGAGCCTCAGAGGAAACTCCTGAGTCTCTTCTGTTGGAACAGAGAGGAGAACCTCAGAGGTCAGGGCGAACTCCCTTTCAGGAAGCTAAGGATGCAATCAGCTGCGACAGGCTCACAGAATCCAGTCCGAAGGGGCGGGAGTTGAGGGCCCAATTTCACACCAAAACCTTTAGCTTGTCTCCACAGACTCACCACATACATGGGAAGGGCTGGCCGGCGTGACCCATGGTTTTGCTTGAACAGCAATAAACCTTTCGGCCGGATCTGGTTCCACCTGGAAATGGGTCCGGACAAGCCCATCCTGCAGCCTAGACGCCGGGCCATCTGGTTCCCAGGCCGTGCACAGAGCAGGGCCCCCCAAGGCTTCCAGTGCTGCTGCCCGGGTAACCAGAAATGCTAATCACCACAGGCAGGCCCAGAAACGCAAAGAAACTGCTGTCAGAGAGCTCTGACTGGCTGAGACCTGGCTCTCTACTCCCGGCTTACTCAGAGGAAACCCAACTTCCTCAAGAAGAGCAAATATTAAGTCCGGTTGACAGTACATCCATTCAACCTTCACAGAGGCAAAAAGAAAAGGGGTGGAGGTGGCTGGAGGTAATTCCCACCTTAGAGTGCTTCTCCTCAGCTTCGAGGTGTAAGAAGACCACCTTCTGGTCCATCCCTTGGTGCCCCAGCACCCACCCTAAGCTGCCTGGTAGGGGAAGTACGCCTGTGGCTCAAGACACAATCCCTTGGGTTTTGCCACAGTGTATGTGGTGGGGGGCGAGGGGTGGAAGGGGAGGTCATAGGAAACTCCATAGGTCATGGAGCTGTAAGAAGCATGGATCATCAGCAAGTCCAAGGTTCTGGCATGTTCTATGTGTAACTGGAGACTCTCAGAGCATGGGACCTTGGAGGTCAACTAATTCAATGGCAGTCAATCCAGTGGGAAAGAAAGGCCAGCCCTGCACACCCCTTTATTGCCTCCCAAGAGGACTTGTTCAGTCTCTCCAGGGCCTTTGCCCTCCAGGCACACAGCTCCTGTTTGCAGCTTCCGACCCTAAAGAGCTTTGAGTTTTTCTAAGGCTTTTGGCAGAGAAACGTTGCCTGATCTGAACTGTCTTGAGCCCATTTAGAGTCTTTCTCCATCCTCCTCTTGTAATAGTCGATGTTTTCCTGCCAAAATGTCAATTCATTTGATGACGAGTGGGGTCTGATTACTCCAGAAGTATGTAACACTTCATGTGCATCACTTGACTTTTCTAAAGATCAAAACAAACAAACAAAAAAAGCTGAGTTCTGAATAACACCTGGCCCTGAGGATTCCCTAAGGAACTGTGGATGTGATGTGCATTTCCTAGGTTGGATGTGTCCATGCGCTTCCCCACCAGACCTGGTCCATATCTCCTGTACCCCATCCTGCTGTGAGCTTGCCTGTACTCAGAAGCCTTTCTTCCTTTCTGCATTAGATCTTAGTCGTGGCATGCGAGATCTTTAGTTGCAGCATGTGAACTCTTAGTTGCAGCATGTGGGATCTAGTTCCCCTACCAGGGATCAAACCTGGGCCCCCTGCATCATGAGCACAGGGTCTTAGCCATTGACCATCAGAGAGGTCCCCACGAGCCTTTCTTGAAACTTGGTGACTTTGTTTGGACTTACTGATGCACTTCTTGTGGATGTGTGAGTGTACCATTTTGTCTATTTTTATGTCTCAAATGAATTCCCAAATGGATTAAATTCCCTCTGGGATCTAATACCCGGTTTGGGTCCCCATTAGCCTCATTGCACCAACTCCTCAACCCTGTGCATGGTAAATGGACCAAGATCCTTAGTGTGTGTACCCTTGCCACATTGATTCCTCAATCCTAGACCCTGCAACGGCAGGCATGAGAAGACTAGAAAAGTCTAGAAACAGTAAGAAAATCCAACAAGGTATCAGATTACAAAATTAATATATGAAAATTGTTAGTGCTAGCATATACAAAAATAATAGTTTGAAAGATGCAGTGGAAACCAATACCTCCATTAAAAAATTTTTTTTAAATTTTATATTAGAGCATAGTTGTTTAACAACATTGTATTAGTTTCAGGTGTCCAGTATCTTTGCTTTTAATAAAAACTAAAAAAGATTTTTTTAGGGCCTTCCCTGGTGGTACAGGGGCTTTCCTTGTGGCTCAGCTGGTAAAGAATCTGTCTGCAATGCGGGAGACCTGGGTTCAATCCCTGGGTTGGGAAGATCCCCTGGAGAAGGGAACGGCTAACCACTTCAGTATTCTGGCCTGGAGAATTCCATGGATTGTATAGTCTATGGGGTCACAAAGAGTCAGACACTATTGAGTGACTTTCACTTTCACTTTTACCGGTGGTCCAGTGGTTAAGAATCCGCCCTTCAAGGCAGGGGACGAGGATTCCACCCCCTGACAGGGAATTAAGATCCCAGATGCCACAGAGCAACTAAGCCTGTGCGCTACAACTACTGATCCTACACGCTGTAGACCCCACGGGTCACAAGGAAGTGCCTGCAAGCTGCAACGAAAGATCCTGAATTTGGAGACTAAGACCTAATACAGTCAAATAAGTAAATAAAATTTTTAAAAGATTAAAAAAATTTTTGATATATTGATAGCATATACAGATATAGATAAATATATATGTATTTAATGGGCTTCTTAAGTAGTGCTAGGGGTAAAGAACCTGTCTGCCATTGCAGGAGATACAAGAGACTCAGGTTCTTTCCCTGGGTGGAAGAGATCCCCTGGAGGGCATGGCAACCCACTTCAGTATTCTTGCCTGGAGAATCTCAAGCACAGAGGAGCCTGGCGGGCTGCAGTCTCTGGGGTCACAGAGTCAGACACGACTGAAGTGACTTAGCACAGGTATTCAATAAGAAACATGCCTGACCTATTAGAAGACAACTTTTAAACTCTTGTTAGTTTTTTAGTATAGTAATGGTATTGTGGCTATATTTTTAAATAGCATCTTTGTCTTTTAGAAATACACATTGAAACATTTATAGATGATAATGATGTCACTGATTTGTTTGAAAATAAGACGGGAGGAGTGGGAGTGGAGAGGAGACATGGCCATAGGTTGAGTGAGACAGAGATTGTTTGATGGGTACAGGAAGGCTCATTTCACTGTTCTCTTACTGTTATCACTACTTCTGTGTATGATTTAAATTCTGCATATGAAAAAATTTTTTAAATCTATTGAAGGACTGGAAGAAATTTTTAAGTTCATAAAAAAAGGCTTGCTTACTTTTAGATGAAAAGGTTTGATGATTTTTTTTTCTCTATTAATCTACAAATTCAATGTGAATCCAATTAAAATAGCAACAAGGAGCACTTTTAGAAAATACATATATAATAGCTAGGCAAGTTGTGAAAGATAAGGGGGGTTGAGGGGTTAGGGCAGAGCAAGCCTGATCTTGCATATGTGTGTGCTCAGTCGCGTCAGTCGTGTCCGACTCTGCGATGCTATGGACTGTAGCCCGCCAGGCTCCTCTGTCCATGGGATTCTCTAGGCAAGAATACTGGAGTGGGTTGCCATGCCCTCCTCCAGGGGATCTTACTGATCCAGAAATCGAATCTGCATCTCCTGCATTGCGGGCAGATTCTTTACCCACTGAGCCACCCGGGAAGCCCAATCTTGGTCTTAGAAGCGCTCAAACTTCTTATGAAGTTGCAATAATGAAAGCAGTTGAGCAATGGAGCACATACAGACAGGACAATGGTGCAAAATAAGACTCCAAAAATTGGCTCAGGTGCCTGCCTGCTGGGCACTATTCAAGATGCTGAATAACTACAGAACAGACAAAAATTCTAAACTAAATTCTTTGAGACAACAAATAAGAAAATTCACATAGTGATAGTGCTGCAGAGAAAATAAAGCAAGACAATGAGATGCAGAGCTGTGAGGGAGATACTTGTGTTAAGATCTAAGGAATCGACCATGACAAAGATGCTTGAGAAAAGCCCATTCCAGGCAAAGAGGAGAGCGAAAGCATACACTGTAAGGTGGAAATGAGTTTCAAGTGTTCAAGAGACAGAAAGAAGATCACAGATGACAGGAAAAGAGGCCAGAAAGACAAGCAGGGGCCAGATCCCATAAATCTTGCAGGGGCTGGTGAGGAGGCTGGATTTTAGTCTAATTGAGATGCAAAACCATTAGAGGGTTTTAGTCTGCAGATATGATCTGATTAGCAATTAAAAAAAAATTACTCTGGCCACTGTGTAGAGCAGACTCTCTAAAGACAAGAATGGAAATGGAAATGCGATTTCAGCTTTCCCCAGGAATGTTCTACCCAAGAGGTGATGTTGGCATAAACTAAATCAAAGTGGTGGACATGTTAACAAGAGGTCTGATTTGGGACACGATATTTACCTAGTGCCAGTCTGCAGATGGGCTAGAAGTGGAGGAGGAGAAAAAGGAAAGGAACCTTAATCCGTATGAGGATTATGTACGCTGGTTCTCTGGTCTGAGTCACCAGGTGGAGGATGTTGCCACTACTGGAAAAGAGCAGATGAGCAGGAGCAGGTTTGGCAGTGATGGCAGTAAATCACAGACTCTATTATCATCTCTCTCCCTTGACACACCTATCAGACATCCAACAAGAGCTGGCAGCAGGCCGGTGGCTGATACACAAGGAAGGAGTTCAATGGTGGAGATGTATATTTGCACATAATCAGCATAAGACACAGTGAGCACAGCATTTCAGATCTATGGGGGACACACAGTGTTTGATAACCAGTGTTATTGACCTTGCATTTGGGGAAGAAAAACCCAAATGAATTTCAAACTCAAGCTCAGGACAAAACAATTTCCAAATGGGTGAAAAAAAATTTTTTTTAAACATTGATGAGCCTACATGGAAAGTGGCCCCTCTGTACTGTTGTTGGGAGGGTAAATTTGTGCAACCTTTCTTAGGGACAATAAGGCACTATATTACCAAATTAAAAATGCATGTTTTCAGACTTCCCTGGTGGTCCAGAGGTTAAGAATCCACCTGCCAATGCGGGGGACACAGGTTCAATCCCTGCTCCAGCTCCGGGAAGATTCCACATGCTAGTGGTCACCTGAGCTGGTGTGTCCCAACTACTGAAGCCTGCACCCCTAGAACCCAGGCTCCACAACAAGAAAAGCCACAACAGTGAGAAGCCCACACACCACAACTAGAGAGTAGCCCCAGCTCATGGCAACTAGAGAAAGCCCGTGTGCAGCAAGGAAGGCCTAGAGCAACCAAAAATAAATAGATCATTTTTTTAAAAAAAAGAAGTTGAGGATCCAAAAACCTCTCTTCATTAAAAAAAAAAAAAAAATGCATGTTTTCTTTGTTCCAGTAATCCTATCTTTATTAATCTATCCAACAGATACACATGGAAGAAATTGTGTGTATAAGTATTCTTCATTGCAGTAAAAAATTTAAAAACAAGCTGTGTGTCTCAACAAAGGACTGGTTAAATAAAAGATTATAAGTCTATACAATGAACTATTTTGCAGATGATACAAAAGGTGAAGGAAACCTTTGTGTGCTGACCTCGAACCATCTCTGAGACACATTCAACCAAGTACAGAACCTCTGTGTTTTATTACCCTTCTGTGTAAATATGTGTATGTTTAAGTATAAAGGCTTTCAGTTTCAGTTTTTTATCATTCTGCACTGTTTGAATTTTAAGCATGTACAGTTTTCCACTAAAAAACCACCAAAAGAGATTATCTGAACAGTGAAATTATCAGTCACCTTTTTGTTTTCTTTATACTTCTGTCTATACTTTTTAAAAAGCAACCTAACAAGTATAATTCAAAAAAAAAACAAAAACTTCAAAGAATATGGTTCCACAGCCTACCCTCTAAAACTGTAGACAAATCTATTTAAATCTCCATGAAAATCTTATGACCTTCTTTTCCAAGTTTTTTTTTTTTTTTTTTTAGCATTCTGATCTAACAAGTTTTGTACCTTCAGGCTCTGTTGGAAGCAGCCTGTACCCAAAGCCAAGCTGTAAAGTTGCAGGGGAGCTACAGAGCTGCCAAAGAGGGTGTTTAATGAGCAAAACTTAAGGGTTGATGCAAATTGCTGGCAAACACCAGATGGCAGGGGTCAGGCAGGAGATCACCTCCAAGAGATACAGTCAGAGCATAGGTCAGGTCCAAAGGAAGATAAAGGACTCTCATTTGATTAGAGAATGGGAGAATATCACGGGACTCCCACGGCAAGCTGCACACTCATGCAAAATCAGGACAAGGGGTCTCTCTCCTTCGGCTCACGGACGAGGGATGGGAGGTGGGGAAAGGCAGGAGCAGAGGGTGCAAAGGAATCAGGCAGCTTGTGGTCGATATGGAGTGTCTTGGCCTGTGTGAAATTTACCTGCGGTGCCTCTGAGGCTTAGCTGCTCTGAAATCCCAAAATATCTGAGCTGTGTACACACAGGGCCATAAAATTAAGATTGTGCTAGTTCTATTTAACCATGGAGAAGAGGAAAAAAAAAAAACAAAAAACAGAATTCAATTAAATGGTTATTGAGAATTTTGAAGGGAAAAGGAAGGCACCCAAATTAGTCCTTATTTTTACATTTCGTTACCATTACACACCTCATTTAAATACAAAGTTAGTAGTATTAGTTAGTACTAGGCTTATTTGTTGAAACAAAGCCTTGCTTTCAACAGGAAGTGAGAGTGTAGCATTACACCTCTCCCAAGTGAACACCTTTATAGGAAACTAAGATCACGGCATCCGGTCCCATCAGTTCATGTCAAATAGATGGGGAAACAATGGAAACAGTGAGAGACTTTATATTTTGGGGCTCCAAAATCACTGCAGATGGTAACTGTAGCCATAAAATTAAAAGACGCTTGTCTCTTGGAAGAAAAGCTATGACCAACCTAGACAGCATATAAAAAGCAGAGACATTACTTTGCCAACAAAGGTCTGTCTAGTCAAAGCTATGGTTTTTCCAGTAGTCAGTTATGGATGTAAGAGCTGGACTATAAAGAAAGCTGGGTGCTGAAGAATGGATGTTTTTGAACGGTGGTTGGAGAAGACTCTTGAGAGTCCCTTGGACTGCAAGGAGATCCAACCAGTTCATGCTAAAGGAGATCAGTCCTGAGTGTTCACTGGGAGGACTGATGCTGAAGCTGAAACTCCAATACTTTGGCCACCTAATGAGAAGAACTGACTCATTGGAAAAGACCCTGATGCTGAGAAAGATTGAAGGCAGGAGGAGAAGGGGATGACAAAGAATGAGATGGTTGGATGTCATCACCGACTTGATGGACATGAGTTTGAGTAAGCTCCGGGAGTTGGTGATGAACAGGGAAGTCTGGTGTGCTGCAGTCTATGCGGTCACAGAGAGTTGGACAAGACCAAGCAACCAAACTGAAACTTCAGAATTGAACTGATAGGAATTGGGGCTGCAGGAAAGCCAAGGCTATCACTAAGGCACTGAGACCTCCCAGGGCCCTGCCTATGAATATAGTACTTTGGCAGAAATAAATTTATTTGCATTGGCCTTAAATACTCAAACTTAAGTGACCACAGTCATCAGAATATCCCATTCAAGCACTGACCCCTGTCATTGCCACAGCTAACCTTCACTCTCTGGCTAAGCCTGGCTAGCTCTACCCGCCCTCCTCCTCCTTGGTCATACAGGAAATGTGGAACAGCTGCTTTAGTCCATCACTCCTACCTCTGACTCTTCCCTCCTCTGGTTTAACCAGTCCCGGTTCCTTTCAACTTCCCTCTTGGGTCTAATTTTCCAATCATATAATTATCTCTGTGGGTCTTAGGGAGAAGAAGACATGTGGTGTTCCAAAAAGATTACATCCTTCTTTTAGTCCTATACTCTGCATTTTCTGCCCCTGGTGAAACAATCTAAACTATGTCACTCCAATAGATTTAGTTGGAGTAAGCATCTCTTCAGCATTCTTTCTTGTAAATGTACCATTGCCTTCTTGGGACCTGAACTGCAGCTCAGGGGAGCTGGGTTTGTGAAATGGAGTTTCTGTATTCATCAAAAACATCGTATGCCTTGAGAGCAACAGGGAACAGCCACAATCTGACGTGATAGGAAGAGAGAGTTTTCCAAACACCAAATTACTCAAGCTTGGCCACACTATATATTTCACGGTCAGAAACAAGGATTCAAAGTTTAATGAGGTCAAAATCATCCAGAAAGGAGAACTGAAAAAAATATACACTCCTTGATTCAAACAGTTGTTTAAAAATTAACTTCTAAATATTTCAAAAGTAATTTCTAATCAAACATTTCTTAAGATGAACTTTTTATTATAAGGACTAACTTTTGAAAAGAGTTTTACAGTGTTGAAAACTTCCCACATAGCATTTTATAATACGATATGGTAGGAAACCAGTCAACCTTAAAGGAGATCAGTCCTGGGTGTTCATTGGAAAGACTGATGTTGAAGCTGAAACTCCAATACTTTGGTCACCTGATGTGAAGAACTGACTCATTGGAAAAGACCCTGATGCTGGGGAAGATTGAGGACAGGAGGAGAAGGGGACGACAGAGGATGAGATGGCTGGATGGCATCACTGACTCAGTGACATGAGTATGAGCAAACTCTGAAAGATAATGAAGGACATGGAAGCCTGGCGTACTGCAGTCTATGGGGTTGTGGAGTCAGATGTGACTTAGCTACTGAAGAATGCTGGGCAAATTCTACTATTCCACACTATGGTGGCAAACGAAGGCACAGTCATCACCTTGATGGCTGTGACTGAGCAACTGAAGAACAACAACATATATATGCATATAAAATATATGCATAATATATATATGATATGAGGAACACAAAGTTCAGTTTTAGTTTCTTGAGGTCATAAAACTAATAAAGTGAGGTACCTGGATACAAATCCAAGCAGAACCATGAGTCCTGTGGGAAACCTGTGATCACTACGATGTGAAATAAGTTGATACCATCTGCTGTTCACAACTAAAGATGATACATGACAGTCAAGTTTTAGTTGTAATTAGAAAGGAACCGTATATTTCCTATAAGAGAACCCCATAATCAATGCAATTCACTCTGTTTTGCATTTTTAATGCCCTGACATACTGTGATGTTAAAGGTGTTACTAAATGTACTGGATAGGCTCCTGGAACAGATAAAGGACATTAGGGAAATGTGAATCAAGTGTGAGGCTTAGTTAACAGAAACGTGCCATGTCGGCTTCTTGGTTCTGACTAATGGCCACGGTCATGTAAGGTGTTAATAATGCGGGAACCAGGATGAAGGGTATACAGGAACCCTTACTGTCTTGGCAATGTTTCTGTTTGTCTAAAATTATTCCAGAATAAAAAGCCCATTAAAAATAAACAGATGTTATAGGTATCAATAAACCCACAGTCTTAAACCTTTAATGTTTATCACATGTTAAAGGAAGGAAACAAGTAATTTTCCAGGCAAGTGCTCCATATTCAGAAGCATTTAGTGATAATGTGGCAATGAGCTCCATTCATGGAAAAAGCAAAACCATTTACTTGTAGAGTGGTAATTATTTTGCAGGTGTTGACCTTGAGGGCAAGAAGACTGGGGAAATCCCGGGTAGGAGCTCAGAGGTGGCCAGTCCCCGCAGCTGACATCAACTATAGCCAGAGAAGCCAAGGCTGGCTACAGAAGCGCAGGCCAGTCGCTGCGGTGCATCTCTGTGAACTGCAGGAGCAGGCTGCCTGCACCCACAACAGGAGGTATTTACAAACCAGCCGGGCCTGGCGCCTAGTCAGGGATTTCAAGGACAAGCCCACAGCGTTTCCAAAGAGGAGCCGAGACATTAAGCTCGCAGGTCCAGAAGAGAAGCCTGGCAGCCTCAGGCTGCAGAATGACAGGGTCACTCCTGCCCGCCCAGGAGTGTATTCACACCAGGGTCTGATCACAGAAACGGGACCAGCAGGGAGGTCAGTTCCAGGCAGGATGGGAAGATGTGTCTTCCTGAGGCCGACACAAATGGGGAATAGTTTAAAAAATATACATATTGGTTTTCAAGTACACAGTTCCTCCCGATCCTCAGGAGGCCGAGTTCACAGCTAGCCCACTCTACCACCCACTTGCAGTCAGCCTCAGTGTTTGTATCTGGACCCAGCACTCTTCTGTTTAACTTCCCCAGGAGATGGATGGATGGAAGACTTTCTATGGCATTGTCTGCAAAGCCAAAGTTTGCCCATTTTCAACACCTGCTCTACTGCTTCCATCTGACAAGAGCCTTTGCTGTGAAGGGAAGCTAGAGTTACCATCAGACTTGTACCCAGGATCCAGGCAAATGCTGATGTCAGCAACCAGTGAAGGGTCTTTTCCTCTCCAGACACATCCTCTGTTGACTTCTGCCACAATGCCACAGGTGTGGGCCTTCCACCAAGACCACACAAGCAGAGCCCAGAACCAAGGAGACCTCTGAAGCTAATGGAGCTCCTTTGTAATCAAAAAGCCCCTGATTTTGTTGACAAATGCCCCTCACTAACAAGCTTCCTGACTCTAAATTAGGCAAAGATGCCCACTTCAGCAAACACTGTAAAGCACCTTAACCAATCACCTAATGCTAACCTTCCAGCAGGAATTTTCTTTCTCTTGAGGCTGTTAACAGTTGGCTATTAACCCACAAAGACTGTCAGCTTTCCCTGGCCTGTCAGGAGCTGTTGGCCCGTTACATTCACAGTGCCCACATTATCTCTGCTCTTTGTTCTTAATAAATTCATTCCCTTCTGAAATGACCCGTGTCTGGAAATTCTTTTCCAACTTGAGTTCGGACTGCCTCAACACCCTCACTCGGCTTTTCCATGACATCTACTTCAACAGTGAATGAAAGAAAGAAAGAATGAATGAATGGGGATTGGCAAGTTTTCTCAATCATTTTGTGAATACAAAGCATGTCATAAACGTAAAGCACTCCCTGTCTGACATCTAAGCAAAATGCTATAGAAGACACATTTTTTTTTTTTGGAAGACACATTTAAAACCTGTAGAGCTGAACATTTGGGGGATGCTAATATTTGAGGATTTGATCAAATTCTACATATCTTGTGCTTTTATGTAAGTTTAGGTATTCCACAGAGCTCTTGAAGGTGGATTGACAAACCATGGTTGGTACAGTCTCAGTACTATGAGATCTGAGAGACTTGATAAAAAGAAGAAACTTCAAAAATTTAATATCTGTTCCTGAAAGGAAGTAGATTAAAAATAGATTGGGTGTGTGCTAAGTTGCTTCAGTCTTGTCCGACTCTCTGAGACCCTATGAACTGTAGCCTGCCAGGCTCCTCTGTCCAAGGAGTCTCCAGGTGAGAATGCTGGTCGCTATGCTCTCCTCCAGGGGATCTTCCTGATCCAGGGATCGAGCCCAGATCTCTTAAGTCTCCTGCATTGGCAGGCAAATTCTTTACCACTAGTGCCACCTGGGAAGCCCTAAAAATGGATTAAGCAGCCATAAATACACGAAATTGCCAAAGTTTCAACCCATTAGTTGGAGGTCAGAAATAGCTGCTTTCTCATTTGCTGTTGTCGTTTAGCCACTAAGATATGTCTGATTCTTTTGCCATAGCCTACCAGGCTTCTATGCCCATGGGACTTCCTAGGCAGGAATATTGGAGTGGGTTGCCAGTTCCTTCTCCAGGGGATCTTCCCAACCCAGGGACTGAACCTACGTCTCCTGCATTGGCAGGTAGGTTCCTTACCTATGAGTCATCTGCGAATCCTCTTTCTCAACCATAGAAAGATTCTGTTTCATAGGGATTTCTTTATCATGCATGTGTGCTCAGTTGTGTTCGACTCGTTGCAACCCCATGGATTGTAATTCACACCAGGCTCCTCTGTCCATGGGGTTTTTCAGGCAAGAATGCTGGAGGGAGTTGCCATTTCCTCCTCCAAGGGATCTTCCTGACCCAGAGATCAAACCCTAGTCTCGTGTCTCCTGCACTGGCAGACAGGTTCTTTACCACTGAAACACCTGGGAAGCCCTATTTTATAGGGACGTCACAGAGGAAATTAAATAAGCTTACATTTACAAAGCATGGGGACAATGCTTGGCACATAGTAGGCACTGCCTAAGCACTAGCTACAAAAAATACCATCCAATCCAACACAATGCCCTACCACATGATACAGTGATGAGTATCTTATCAGATCACAGTACCCACCAAGGCACATGTAACAAATCTCAGTGTCCTTCTCAGAGACAGCATCTCTCAAGATGAAAGAGCAGCTGCCTAAAACCTACTTGTGAAAATCCTCCGCTTTTGAGAGGGAGACTTTTGAAAGCATAAGCTCCTGGAAATGTCTTTAAGTATAAGCTGCTTTGCAAAAAATGATGTTTTGCTTTCCACAAGAAAACTTGGGAATCTGTGCCAATCCGGCATGGATACTTCATTCAAGGGCAAGGGAAGTAAGAAGCACCTGTAAAGTCTTCTTAATAGGAAGACAACTTGGGTCATTATGACTCCCACACAGGACAGGAGAGCCCTTCTTGGTTAGTTTGATAGAGGGGGCTTTATAGCCAGAGACCACCATCTCGCCCATTTCTCTGACTCTCAAACAGTCTGGCAGGACTAAAGTTTTTTGAACACCATCAATGTCTTAAAAAAACAACAACAAGAAGAGTTACCTAATTAGGCAGGACCCTCTAGCTAATGCTCCCTTTGACATAATTGAAAAGCAAAACCAAGATTAAGGCTCCCAGACTATAGGGAGTGCTGTGATGCAGGGTTGAAGCTCCAGCGGCGGGGTGTGGGGGGGCGCAGTGTCGGCAGCACACGGCCCTTGGCTCTCAGGGACTTGCCCTCAGCAGCTGCTTCCAGTGTGGGGCATCCGGGTCTGGCTCCTTGATCACAGCTCAGGACAACTTCTAAGGGCCCTGCTTGTCCAGAGCTCATGGGAACTGCCCACATCCTTGGTTGAACCTGCATAGCAGCCCAGCTTCTCCTTCCGTCAGACACACTTCTACCCCGCCATCAGAGTGTCCGATCATGCGAGATCCCCCGCAGGAAATTCCTCTGTGCTGTTACCCTCCCAGGGAATCCAACCCTCAGACCAATACACTCGGGCTCAGGGTGAATGCCTGTTCACCATCTTTCCCATGTGTTTTTATAAAGAGCTTCAAGGTATAACTGATACACAACAAACGACACGTACTTAAAGCATATGATTTTTTAATGATTACTTTTAACTTACTTCAGTACCCTTGCCTGGAGAATCCCATGGACAGAGGGGTCTGGCAGGCAACAGTTCACGGGGTCGCAAGAGTTGGACACGACTTAGTGACTAAAACCAACTACCATATATCCATGAAATCATCATCACAAGTAAGGAGATTCTCACTGATGGGCCTCACACAAATGGAGGGTCTCACACAGACAGTGGTACAGCACAGAATAGTGATTTGGTACCTTCTTGGGCTTTAGACTCCCGAAGTCCCAACTTTGAATCCTCCACACCTCTCGGCTCTGACAAGAAGGGAGTGTCACTTGACCTCTCTCTCCACCCTCCTTCATCATACCGAGGCCACAACGGCACCAACCTCAAAGGACTGCTAAATTGATTAAGTGAAATAATGGAAATAAAACTCACAGGATGCGCCCTCAACAAATCATAGCCATTAATGTTTTATGATGATGATTCCTCAATGTTTCATCCATCACCAGACTCATTCCCTCTCCAACATCCATATTCCTTTAAAAGGTCCCATCATCACCTTCTAAGTTGTCCTCGTTCAATGCATCCAGCCAGTCACAACGTTCTTTGCATTCTTCCTCCATTCTCTCCCCCTCCCATAGTCGCCACCCCCATCCAGACTGCTATCGTCTCTTCCCTTTGCTTGTATAACTGCCTGATCCAGTGGCTTCTAGACATCTGGATTTCACAGGCCAATAAAAATTTTACAAATTATTTTTGGAACTAAAGTAGTTTTAACTTCTTTTGGCCAACAAAGAAACTAAATATCATTGAGGAATAGCATAATTTAATTCACAGCAAGACAGTTTAACCTCTTCTAAACTAAATAGAACCTGGGTATAAAATAGAATCTTATACCCAGGAGGCACTAGTGATAAAGAACCCACCTGCCAATGCAGGAGACGTAAAGAGACACAGGCTCAACCCCTGGGTTGGGGAGATCCCCTGGAGAAGGGAATGGCAACCAACTCCAGTATTCTTACCTGGAGAATCCCATGGACAGAGGAGCCTGGTGGGCTACAGTCCACGGGGTCACAAAGAGTCAGACATGACTGATGCCACTTAGCACACACACAAAGTAAACAGAAGAGCATAGAGCTCTCTTTTTAAAATGAAGAGGCTTAGCTTTAAGAAAAACTCACTGTCTGGATCTGTTTTCCCCATTTCTCACTAGACTGACAGAGGCTCCCACACCGAGCAGCACCTGTCATTTCACAGAGAGAAACTGAAAGCCTCTAGGTCTAAGTCATCTTCTTGACTGTTTTAGTCAGCTTGGGCTGCTAGAGCAGAACATCACAGACTGGGTGGTTTCAACAACAGAAATGTATTCTCACCGTTCTGGAGGCTGGGAATTTCAAGGTCAAGAGGCCAGCCCATTTGGGTCCTGGTGAGGATTCTCTTCCTGGTTATGTTTTCACGGAGCAGCAGGGGGAAGAGAGCAAGCCAGCTCTCTCATGTCTTTTAAGGGCACTAATCCCATCCTGAGGGCTGCACCCTCATGACCTAGGTACCTTCCCAAGGCCCCATCTTGAATACCATCACAATATGGACTAGAGCCTCAGTCCATAACACTAACTAATCTCCCTTCTCTCTATCCCACACAAGTCCTTCCACAATAAGCCTGATGCACATAGCCTTCTTGCTGGAAACCCAAGCATCACATCCTACTGTCTGGTTAAGGATCATCTAACACAGGGCTCCTCCAGGGACTCATTGGTAAAGAATCCGCTGTAGAACAGGAGACCGCCTGTAACGCAGGAGACCCAGGTTCAATCCCTGTCTCAGGAAGATTGCCTGGAGAAGGAAATGGCAGCCCACTCCAGGATTCTTGCCTGGGAAATCCCATGGACAGAGGAGATCGCCGGGCTACAGTCTATGGGCTTGCAAGAGTCAGACACAACTGAGTGACTAAACCAACCCTAATGTCTAATACAACATGCCAAGCTCAGCTGGAGGGAGTCCCCAGTGTAGCAACTTACACTTTTTAAAGCTTGGGATGCATTCTCCCATAGAAACGTGGACACATGTGTGGAGAGAACCCTCACTCCCAACCCCAAAACAGTCTGTACTGAAGGGAACACAGTCCTGTCCTCACAGAACCAGCCGTCACAGGTAAGGGAGCTGCTCTGGACACTTGAGATGTCCCCGTGGGGATCCCAGTCACCCCTATTTGGAGACCAGCATGGCAGTTCCCAGCTGCCCTTCTCCTTCCACCCTTGGGTGGCTTTTTTGGGTGACTTTGGGTGACTTTTCCGGGGCAACAGCCACTTTTATTTCCCCATACTATCTCAAACTTTCTCAGTGAAGTGTGGAGAAAAGGTCTCCTAAGAATTCTTACTGCTACCAACAATAAGAAATAGACAATGGCTAAAAATAACAGCGGGCAAGGTGACAGCATTTCTCGATGTCTACAAAGGGCTCATCGCCAGGGTAATTCCTAGGTTCAGTGCTATGTGAAGGGGCAGCGCCCCCTCCTCCCAGCACCAACCGCCTTAAGCCTTCCCTGCTCCATGATTGCAGCTTCTTTGGCTCTGAGAACCATGCTTTAAACCCCAGTCCCCAGACACTATCTCCTCTCAACCTCCTAAAATTGCAAGCTGACACACCAGGGCTTCTTACCTTCCATAAAGCAGGCTCCCTCCTATTTTCCCCCTCTGAAACTCAAGTTAAAAATAAATAAATGAAAGACAGGACTTCCCCAGTGGTCCAACTGTTAAGAATCCACCTTCCAATGCAGGGGGTGTGGGTTTGTTCCATGGTCAGGGAACTAAGATCCCATATTCTGCGGGGCAATTAAGCCTATGCATTGTAATGAAGACCCTGCAAAGCCAAAAAAAACTCAAAAGGGCAAAGAGGGCCCTTTGAGGACTGAGAGGGCCTTAGTGAGACCCTTGTATGCAACAAAGGCAAACTCAGATCTGCTATCATTCTAAGAGGAAGGCTAACTCCTCCCAGACAAGGACAAGAGACCCCTGGGCTGGAGGAGGGATTGGTGGGGGAGGGGAAGGCAGCAGCCACAGCTTTCATCAACCTGGGGAAGTAAGAGGGGCTGAGAGAGACTGGCCAATCACAAGCAATTGCAGCAACACCTTGAGCCTTTGGGGCCAACCAAAGCCCTTCCCTCACTGGAGTGTGGACTGCTGCTACTCGAAGCATGGTCCCCAACTGGAAGTAACAGCATCACCCAGGAGCTCAGCAGAAATCCTCTCAGGCTTCTCCCCAGATCTACTGAATTAGAACCTGCATTTTAATACGATCCATTAATTCATATGTACAGTGAATTGAGAGGCAGTGTTTAAGAGCATCTTCATCAGTGGTTCTCTAGCTGGGGAGATTTTTGCCTCCAGGGGTCATTTGGTAATGCGTGAAGACATTTCTGGTTGTCACTACTGAGAAATGCTGGGCTTCCCTTGTGGCTCAGATGGTAAAGAATCCTCCTGCAATGCAGCAGACCTGGGTTTGATCCCTGGGGGAAGATCCCTTGGAGGAGTAAGTAGCAACCCATCCCAGTATTCTTACCTGGAGAATTCCATGGACAAAGAAGCCTGGTAGGCTACAGTCCATGGGGTTGCAAAGGATGAGACATGACTGAGCGACTAACACTCACTCACTGAGAAATGCTGCTGGTATCCAGTGGCTAGAGACCAGGGATGCTGCTAAACATCCTACAGTGCACAAGGCCGCCCCCACAACAAAGAATTATCTGGTCCTAAATGTCAAAGAAGAGTGCTGGCACTGAGAAACCCTGATCTAGGTGAAACAGGCCAAGAGGAAGTTGGATGAGAGGTCTTAGAACTTGGCTACTCCAAGTATGGGCTGCAGACTAGCAGCATCAGCAGAGGAGGAGGGTGTCAAATGTAAAATCTCTAACCTGACCCCGTAACTGTGGAATCAGAGCCTCCAGGGGTGGGGCCCAGGTATCTATACTTTAACAAGCGCTCCACGTGAACTGTTTGCAAGCTTTTCCTACTCAAACTCTGCACTGAGAAGTATTAGTGAAGGCCATGGATTCATGCCTTCTGGATGGCTACCAGGAAAGATAGGTTCAGCCAGGGTAGCGACTCGTCCAAGATTTCCCACCAGTAACAACTGCAAAGAAGGGCCAACTCTAGTGGATGTGGAGGGCGGCAGGGCTGGCCCCAGCTTCTTTGCTACACAACTTCAAGACATGGCTTATAGGCTCTAGCCACTGCTGGGCCAGGCCCACGGTCCGGATACTGACCACAAGAGCCTCCTGGAATGACAGGGTGCAGAAAGAAGGAGAATTCAAACAACAAAGGCCAGGCAACACTCAACATGACGTTTCTGTGTTATGCCAGAGCTATGACAATAAGGAAGATGCTGGTGATAGGGATCTATATTTAATATGCTCTCAGCCCTTCAATGTCACCTCCTCTGGGAAGCCTTCCCTGATTTCCCACAATGGAGTCATCATCTCTTTTTTGCCGTCCTCCATTCATTGTGTTTGTTTTCCCATTGTCCTGTTGTTCGGTGAATTCTAACTCCCCTGCCAAGAGCAGAGTGAGTTCCTGAGGACAGGAATTATACTGGAGCAGATGTGGTCACAGCCCCTGGTCCACCCTCCCTGGAGATCATCTGAAAGTGAAAGGGTTAGTCACTCCGCCATGTCTGACTCTCTGTGACCCTATGGACTACAGCCCGCCAGGCTCCTCTGTCCATGGGATTTTCCTGGCAGGAATACTGGGGTGAGTAGCCATTCTCTTCTCCAGGGGATCTTCCAGACCCAGGGATCAACCCGGGTCTCCCGCATCACAGGTAGATTCTTTACCATCTGAACCAACAGGGGAGCCACCCACACAGTCCCATACTTGCCCTGGAGTTCTTCTGGATCCCTGCCTGAGAGAAGTGCCAGGGTGTTTATGAAGGAATGAGTGGAGTGGAAGTCGGTGGATAAAGAACCCAGCATTCACTTGGCCATTTTGCAGGGTGTTTTGCCCAGTCTCTTAGAGACCCATGGAGGGACTGAAGCCCTGTTGTCATGGCAATAACCACCTTGCAAACCCTTTGTCAGCTCTCCTTCCTTCCTCTCGCACCTCCCCTCTCCCCACCACAATTTCTGCACCCAAATAAACTTCCTGAACCCAAATCCTTGCCTCAGGGTTGGCTTTGGGGGGAACCCAAAGTAAGACAGGTATTTTGCTCACTGAATCCCCACTATTTAGCCACCTCCCTAACACAGTAAACGCTCACAAAAATAAGAATTGATGGAAGTTAAATGGAGTACCCGTATGCCTGGGAAATCCAAAGACAACAGCAAGCAAGGAGTGAGCAACACCGCCACTGATGGCCTGGGTGACATAATCCAGAAGAATGTATCTACATTTCTTCTCCTAAAGTTTTGGTTAAAACTCTTAAAACAGTAGTTTAAAAAGTAGTCTTCTGACTATGCATACGTGCTATGTCGCTTCAGTTATGTACGACTCTGTGATCCTATGGATTGTGGCCCTCCAGGCTCCTCTGTCCATGGGATTCTCCAGGAGAGAATACTGGAGTGGCCTGCCATGCCTTCCTCCAGGAGATATTCCTGATCCAGGGTTTGAACCTGCGTCTCCTGTATTGCAGGTGGGTTCTTTACCGGTGAGCCACTGGTAAATGGAGGGAACCCCTCCGGACTACAGTAACAACTTAATCTTTCATCACCATGTATAAAAAGAGGAGAGCTCAGGGGCTGGGAGTTCTAGCTCTGGAGTTCAATAGAACTAGGCTCAAATTTCTGGCCCTAAAACCTTCTAAGTGACCCCGGTCTTAGTTCATCACCTATGAAAGGGGGATAATAATAGTACCTGCCTGCAGGGTTGTGCGGGGAATTTAATGAGATAAAAAAATCTATTGAAGGATTCAGTATAGTCCTTGCCCAGCATAAACCCTCCAAGCACTATAATCCTCTCATCAGGGTTGCATTGCCCATTTTAGGCAGGCTTCCTGTCACTCAGGTGACAGATGGTTGCAGAGTGCCAGGAACATAGCAGACACTCAGCAAACAGTTACTGTAAGAATGAGAAAAGTGCTGATCCAAGAGGAGAATATTAAAAACCTGTAAAAACTCCTTCTGCAAAAACTCCTGGAGGAGGAACAGGGAATTTTTCCTGTTCATTAATCCCACCTCTGTTACAAATTGTGTGAACTTAGGAAAGTCACTCAATCTGTCTGAAGTCCTCCAGGCACTACCTGTGAAGCTTAGATTCATATTAGATCATTTCTAAGCCCCTTCCAGGCCTTCACTGGGAGACAAAGTAACTCCCAGGAAAGGGCGATGAGCCGCTTCACAGCTGGGGGTTGGACAGGGAGCTGCAGGCAGAAAGATGTGTGCTCAGTCTCAGCATCTGGACACATGAGCAGGATAATCCTTCTTTGCGGGGCTGTCCTGGGCATCGTCGGATATTTAGCAGCATCTCTGGAGGCTCAGACAGTAAAGAATCTGCCTGCAATGTTGGAGGCCCAGGTTCGATCCCTGGGTTGGGAAGATCCCCTGGAGAAGGGAACGGCTACCCACTCCAGTATTCTTTCCTGGAGAATCCCATGGACAGAGGAGTCTGGCAGGCTACAGTCCATGGGGTCGCAAAGAGTCAGACACGACTGAGTGACTAGCACACACACATTCTGGCAGCTACTCACTAGGTGCCCAGGGACAACCAGAAATGTGTCCACACATTGCCAAGTGTCCACTGGGGCAAAATCTCCACTGAGGGAGAACCCCTGTGGTACAGGTTTGCTTTCCTCCATGAACCATGGAGCTGCAAGGCCCTGCGATTCAGCCCCAGCCCCACAAGGGGGAGGTGGGCCTCTAACATGCCTCCCTTGCCTCAGATAACCTGCGTTTATTTTTATTTTTGAAAAGCCTCCTTAACCTCCAAGAAACTCCTGAAATGCTGTGACTACTTCTCCCCACTTGTCCTTCATTCTCTACTGCACTTCATTAAAAAGCAGGCCCTTTGGAAGTAACCAAGCACTCACTGCAGATTTTGAATTATTTTGTTTTCCCCAGCCTGTCATTAGCCATATTTGCCTGCAAATAAGATGGATGTTTCTAAAGCTCATCTACTTGCAACCCTGGAACATAATCCCCTCCCGGGTTATTACCATCCGTTTATGACATTAGGAACAGCAGGAGACCGAAACTCCGAAACCCAAATGATCTTGACATGCAAATGCGTCATGAAAACCCAACCACAGCAGAAGATTTCAAAGGATTTATTAGCACTGGAGCCACCATTAACTAGACAGAGCCGAGGGGTTTTCCAGGCGATGGTCGGAAGGGCCGTACAATAGGCCAATTAGACCCAAAGTCCTCTGTTACCTCAGGGCAAGCGCCTGCCGGGCGGTGGGCAGCACCAGGGTCCTGAGGACAGAAAGGAGTGGTTTTATATTCCAGCAGCGTCCAAATGGCTTTCTCCAAACAAGGTTGTCCGAGTTCAGTTCCTTCCTTTGCACCAGAAAGCAAATTCCTGTAAAGACTGGAAGCCACACCTAGGCATCTGCAGCAATCAAAAGGACCCTGATGCTGGGAAAGATTGAGGGCAGGAGGAGCAGGGGATGAAAGAGGAAGAGACGGTTGGATGGCATCACCGACTCAATGGACACGAGTTGGAACAAACTCCGAGATAGTGAAGGACAGGGAAACCTGGTGTGCTGCAGTCCATGGGGTTGCAAAGAGTTGGACACGACTTAGAGACTGAACAACAACCAAAAAAAAGGTAATTCATTGGAGAACTCTGCTCTCCCAACACACTTCCCTTACCTTCCTGGGCAGAGAGGTGAAAGTCTCCTCTAGTAGCATCACCCCCACTGTCTCCTGCCTGCTGGTGATCTGCAGTGGCCCATCCTGGCTATGATCCCACTGCCTCCAGCCCTCTTGGTTTTCTCCTTCAGGGTCCATAGATGTCCCTGCCCTGGGATCAGGACCTGGCTCTATTCCTCGTTTCTCAGGCCTCTGCTCAAACACCACTCTCCAAGCAGCCTTCCCCACCCACATGATCTAACCAAATTCCCTCCATCACTCTCAACCACTTAACCGGCTCTATTTGTCTTCAAGAAGCATATAGTCCCTGAAGTTATACTGCATATCCATTCATTTACTGGTTTTATGCCTGGCCTTCCCCCTCCTAAAATGTGAGTGCTCTGTGGGGCAGAGGTTTTGAAGGCCTTGCTCATCTCTGCATCCTTGGTGCCAAGAAGAGTGCCAAGCAGGTGCTTCTGTTAAGTATTCTGGGAACGAATGCAGGTCTGTACTCGGTTGACAAATCACAAGAAACAGAATGGACCACGTGGGAGGTGGAGAGCCTCAGGGTTGCTAAACAGCTGCTAGTCATGCTCTGCTCCATCCCAACTCAAAGATTTACTCCAGACTATGGATTCTTTGCCTTTGGTTTCTGTACCTAGAGTTATTCTCCCATAATATATTGATCCAGCCCTGGGCTTCACCAAAGTGAGCCTTCCGACTGGAGTGGGGAAGTCCAGAGAAACAAACAGCATTCTGGAAAAAAAAAAAACAAACCCACGGAGTTAACACAGTCTCCTTCCTAAACCATCCTGCCAAGATTTTTTCCTAAGCACCCAGCTTTCAGGTCTGTTTTAGGTCACTCTGATGGTAACCTCAACAATAAAAACAGCCTCATAAATGCAGGATCAGGAGGCCCCTTGCATGTATGAACCTGTCAAGTTAATCACAAGAGGCACTTTTCCTTGAGATCATTACAAATAATTAGGATGAAAATATTTTTCAAACAAGGAGATAAGTCCAGCTGCAGGACAAACATGTTCATTTCTTACATCCAAAAATTAAAACCCCATGTTCTTTTGTAAGATCGGGGCCTGTTGGAACAGAAAGATGCATTCCATCATTGCTTCAATCCAGGAAGGTTCTCCACTCCCTCCGGCCTCTGCTCAGAGACTCAGGCTGGCGGCGTAACCATCTCTTCGTGCTGCTACAAGGATGCTCCCCCAGGGAGGGCCTCTACACTGACTTGAGTGTCCCACTTCTTAACCAGCATTTGGGAAAATTTCTCACCTATTCTCTAGAAATCAGGCCTAAGAGACAACTCCTGAAACCTACCAGCAGCAGTGTAGTTTCCTGAACAGAGGTGGCCTGGAAGCCCCCTGCTGTCTCTCCACCTGCCAAGAGCCGGAGCTCTCAGATCCAAGTGATGGGAAGGGTGTGAAGGTCCTGCCTCCCTCCCCACTCATCTTATGGTCCCCTTACCTCCCTTTCTCCCTCAATGCTCCTTGATCCCCTGAAGTTTATACCACATAAAACAGCCAATTGATTAGGCAGAATGCCTTCCTGGGGGCTCTCAAATCCCAATAAATAAAAATCTCCCAGCTTTGCCTTCACACAGAGCTTGATTTGGTGGTCCAGGAAAGGCTTCTTGGGAGAAACACCTTCCAAGTCTGATGGAATATTAAGTTAGTAAGGAAAAGGGGCAAGGTGAGGTGAGAGAAAAGTTCTAGAGAGAGGAAAGATTGTCACAGCAGCTAACATCACCCTAATACACATGTGCAGGGGTGTGAGAGATACAGACAGTGGCACATTGAGAATTGAAGCCAGGCTCAGGAGGAAGAGAAGAGACAGAGAGAATAAGTGATGGCTCCCTCCCGTACCCTGATCCCAGGTCAGGTGCTTCTCTTCTAAACACCGCCCTCCAATAGAGTACGTATCAGACAGTAGCAGAGGTACCACCCAAACCCTGAAATACCAGAGTCCCCTTCCACCATGTAGACTCATCATGGCCACCTATCCCAGCCCCCTTTGCATCCACACAGGCCCTGTGGTTAGTTCTCACCCACGGGATGTACTACTTTCAAACCAAGACATTTCAGAGGAATGGACCTTCTGCCCCTTTCTCCTCCCCCAGTGAGGGGCAGAGCATACACTTTAGCTCCAGAAAACTGCAGGACACCAGATAGAAAGAGCATGGAGGCCTGGACTCACCATGTAAAGGAGAGCTGCCTGCTGACCAAGAAGTCTTGCATGAGGCTGTTAAGTGACAGAGAAGTAATTTTGTGTTATGTTTTAAACACTAAAGCTTGGGGGGTTCAATTGTCACAGCAGCTAACATCACCCTAATACACAGATTAGGTAGCATTTACTTGTTTAATTGTATGTAATCAAGAGTCGGACACGACTGAGAAACTGAACTGAACTGAATCTCTTTTTGGTGATCAGTCAGTTCTGTCACTCAGTCGTGTCCAACTCTCTGAGACCCCATGGACTGCAGCACACCAGGCTTCCCTGTCCATCACCAACTCCCGGAGCTTGCTCAAACTCATGTCCATCAAGGTGGTGATGTCATCCAACCATCTCATCCTCTGTCACCCCCCTCTCCTTCTGTCTTCAATCTTTCTCAGCATCAGGGTCTTTTCCAGTGAGTCAGTTCTTCACATCAGGTGGCCAAAGTATTGGAGCTTCAGCTTTAGCATCAGTCCTTCCAATGAATATTCAGGACTGATTTCCTTTAGGATTGACTGGCTGGATCTTCTTGCAGTCCAAGGGACTCTCAGGAGTCTTCTCCAACACCACAGCTCAAAAGCATCAATCACCTCTTGGTGATAGGAGCCCCTGTTATCAGCACCCAGCAAAAGGTGGATATTAAACAAACGTTCTTTCAGTGAAAAATGTTTATCGTTCACTTGATTAGAAGGAGGGCCTTCCCAGAATCCCTCAAATCCCTGAAGACAGAAAACAACTTACTTTGCCATAGGGCCAGCACACACTCGGGTACTTACTCACACATACACATACCTGCACGCACACACCCCTAAACATCCACACCAAAGCCACAGACAGTTCATGGCCAAACCTGTCCCAGCTGTCTTGTGATTCATATGACAGCAAAGACCATCCTAGGAACAACCTTCCCGAGATTCTGTTCCCCACCGTGGGTATCATACACAGCCAAATACCGCAAAAGAAAATTAGACTAGGAAAGAAAAAGTCATCATGAAAAATAGTCCAGATTTCTCATGATCTCACCCGTGAGTCAGATTTGCATTTGGGATAACAACTAACCAAGTAGACCAGAACAGTCTGTCTGCACGATGTCAGCCTGCCAATTTCAACAGAGCAGAGAGGGCACACTCCTTCAGTTGGCTTAAAAGGACAAATCTAGTGCACTTGTTTATTATTATTTTTTTCTTTCAAAATTCCAAGGTGGAACAGCCTCCTGTTTAAAAATAACTCTCTTGGAAATCAAACTATAATTTTCTTTTAACTGCTGATTGCCAAGTACCTGCATCTTTCCATTTTGAGCAGTAGGGAGAAATGTCCTACAGGAGGGTCTTTGCTGTGTGACGCTCAGAGAGCCGCCTCACCTCTCTGGGCCTAGATTTGCCCATTTATAAAATCTCAGATTAAAACAGATGATCTCTAACAGTTCATGGAAGAAATAATTGTCAGTAGAAGGGAAACTGGATTTTTCATGCCTTGGAAGCTTTTCAATATTCACGGAAATTATTCCTGACAGAAAAGGGTATTTTTGATGGGTAGCTTGATTTAGAGGAGTTTATTCATTTAGGACAGAATGTGAGCTCCAAGGCATTACAGACATGAGTGGGTCTTTAGTGATGAGAGACAGGAATGGATGATTGTTCTCAAGTAACAGGCAACATGTGGAGTACTGAGCTATGACTGCGTGTCAGGACATTTTCTTCTTTAAGAGATAAAAGAGACTTTAAGAATCATTAGACGCGATTGCTTCATTCCAAGTGTGAAGAATCTAGGATCTGGGACTAGACAGCAGCAGTATCTGAACTAGAGCGGAGTGTTGGCTGCTGGTCAATTACTCTTTTCACTCAACCTTCCCCATCCTGCTTTGCACCTTTCACAATGACAGCAACTATGATTTTGTCACTTGAAAAATCTCTCTGGAAAAAAAAAAAAAGCATTGAGAGAGACGTTGGCTTGGGAATTGTTGCTGGATTTTATTTCCTCAATCCTTGCCTAACCCTCCAGCCTACAGATGAAGAACTCTGAGTACTCAAACAATAAGGTTGGGATCAGGTGAAAGATGAAGAAGTAATCATATACCTTAGAGTGTGTTAAGAGGATAAGTGCTCCTTAGAGCTCTGGGGAGGGCAGCTAGCAAGGCCCACAAAAATATCCACTCACTGGTTATCTGCAAGGCGAGTCTCTATAGCCTGGATTTTAGATTCTCAACTCAACCGTCATCTTTGAGCCCAGGTCCTGCCCAGGCACTGACCTAGACTGACTACCGCTCACTTTGATGTTTATCTGCTGTTTTTATCAGTCTTCTGTTTCTCTCCAGGACACGGTATTAGAGGCAAAAATGAAAATGTAAATATTTGCTTATATTCTTTCTCCACTTCAAGACAGTCCCTCCCTTCCCCAGATATGTGGCATCTCCTCCCTTTCTTTCAAGTTCCTAAAAGAAAACCCAGGATTTCTCTTCAGCATTGGTCACCCAGCAGGTCAGTACTGTGGCAGCAACACAGACCCTCTGCATCTGGGACCTGCATGTCATTACAAACCATTCTAAGTAAATGGAGGCATTAAGCCTTTCTCATTTGCTCCTTCCCAAGACTGGGAAAAGGGCTTCTCTGGTGGCTCAGCGGTAAAGAATCTGCCTGCCAATGCAAGAGACTCAAAAGTGTGATCCCTGAGTCAGGAAGATCTCCTGGAGATGGAAATAGCAACCCACTCCAGTATTCTGGGCTGTAAAATCCCACGGACAGAGGAGCCTGGTGGACTACAGTCCATGGGGGTCACAAAAGAGCCAGACACAACTTAGCACCTAAATAACAACAACGAAGCCTCTAAGAAATGGAGGTGGTGGCCTCGGAAGAAAATTGCATTTGTTTATTAGGATTGCTCATTATAATGATAAAGCATGTGGAGAAACGGAGGGGAAGGTTAATAGACCAATAAATATGGGGACATATTTAAGAAAAATTTAAGTTTCAAATTTATTTAAGCTCTGAATCCAAAAAGAGCTCCTTTCTATTAGCTTCAAAGGTCTACCTGCTTTGTAAGCTGACTACACTCTACTGACATGTGTTTCCAATACCGAATAGAAGGAGGCAGCTTCACACAAACAGAGGGCGGTGGGGACACAAGTCAGTCCCGGAGGCCCGTCCCTGATACGGATCACTCAGCTGGATCACCTTGCGAAATTAGCTGACCCTCAAGCTTCTGATTCCTCATCCGTAAAATGGAGCTAATAATCTACTAGGAAGCAGAAATGAGAAGCTGTGGACAAAGCAGACGGGAAAAATGTATCAGTTGCTGAATTAAACCTCAGAGCTGGTAGAGGCATTAGAAGTCCCCCAGCTCAGCCCTGTAACAGTCCTCCAGCCTCCCCGCTCAGTGCCTGCAATGAAGGAAACTTACCACCCCTCAAGGCAGCCCACGCCACTTTGAGGCTCTAATAGTTAAAAAAAAATCTTCCCAACATGGAGCTGTCTCCCTTAAGATCCATGTCTCCCATGGATCTCTGTCCCTTACTTCAAATGTTTTGGCCTTTGTTCTGGCTTCTGGATCCAAAACAAGACTAAGTCTTAGCAGTCCTACCCAGGAAAGTCATTAAAATTATTTGTTTGGCCACCCTCTGGGTTAGAGTTGCAAACCTCCCATGTGCAAGTATACAGAACCACAGAGAGGTGAGGGTGAGTTCGGATTTCTTGTCTGAGGGCTGGTTGAGGGGGTGCCATTGACCAAGACAGGGAATGGTCAGGGGCTGTGGAGCCAGGCTCAGATGGGAGAGGGGACGAGTTCAGTCTGGGATGTGATGCTCTGGAGTGCCTCAGAGTCCCCAGATGGAGGTGGAAGTGAGGCAGGAGGTAGATGCCCTCACCTCCACCCCCAGGTAAAGCAATTGGAGATTCATTCCCTATGGACCGAAACCTCAAGATAACAGCAGGCCAATTAAGGGATATGGCTAGGCCCTATCCAGACCATATATTTCTCATTTTCAAAGTCAGGAGACCTCCCTGACCACACATGCGCCATGCACAGAAAGGCTTCCTGGAGGTCAAAGGGGAGTGATGCTAAGCTACCTACAGGCCTTTGTGGTAGGATTCATCTCGGCTAAGAAATGCCTGCACACACATAGAAGGATCCTGAGATATACCAAATATGGATGGTGAACCAGGCAGATCAAAGTGATTGGCCAAAGGAAGAAATGCCCCATATAAGTGATTTAAACTGCCATGAGGGGGTAACTAAGGGACTCGCCCCACCCCCAAGTCTGCCCATGTGTTTATCCACACAGGCTGTACTCTTTTTTTCCTCTGAGCAAATACTTTCCATCTTTGTCGGAATTCTTTTCTGCAAAGCTGAAGGGCCAGCGCCCTTGTCACTGACCACTGGTCTGGTGGCTAGGATCTGGTGCTCACCCCCACGACTCAGCCTCAATTTCTCGTTGGGAACCCAAGCCCTGCTCCACACTGTTGTAGGCCAAGGCCACCTGAGATCAGTAGTAGGCACTGGACAAGGAGCTCAGGAGGAGGCTGGAGGCTGAAGGTACAGATTTTGGAGAGATGTGTAGATAGGGGGTGGCTGAAGTGGAAAATGGGGCTGAAACTGCCCAGAGGAGGAATGAGAACATCACTGCCTAAGAGGTAAAGAACAAACCAACCAAAAAGGAAGGGGAAGTCAAAGTTGTTGCAAGAATAAATGAAAGCACTCCATGGAGAGCAGCTCAGTGAGAAGAGTAAGACCAGGCATCCGCTAAAGAGGTAGGAAGAATCCACAGAGGGAGTGGGAGCAGAGACGCTGGAGAACAGTGCTTCATTAAGGAGACACTGGCCAAGCAAATGAAGCACTGAAACATCTCCACTGGATTTGGAATTAGAAGCCCATCAGTTGTCACCAGGGACTTTCAGTGGAGCATTGGGAATGGAAACCAGATTGCCTGGTCCATTGAGGGATCAATGAGAGTTGAAAGAAGTAAAAACAGCCAACACAGACCAAATCTTCAGGTAATTTGGCTGTTAAGGATATAAAGGCAGAGAGGACTTAATTAAAGAGGGGTGAGGTTTGCACAAGGTAGAGAGGAAAGGCTTGTAGGCAGGGGGAGGGTAAAAACAGAGGGGAAAGAGCAGGCTGATTAAGCGTGATCGTTAAGCTGAAGCTGAGGGAAATGTTCAATAAAAGGAGGGATATTCTCTCAGGCAAGAAGGAAAGAGGACAGGTCGGAGGTGGACAGATTGTAAGCGAGGGAGCAGGACTGAGGGAATTTTCATGGATTCTCTCTGTGAAGAAAACATTAAGGTTTTCTTGAAAGGAAGGAGGAGGTCTCTAGGTAGGAGTTTGAGGGGGAGGGGGAGAGGTAGTGCAGGCAGTGGGGGGAATGGCAGGGAAGGATGATGGGGGTCCTGTGAGACTGTCCACCTGCCTGCCTGCCTAGGAGGATGATGATGAGTTCAGAGGCCTTTATCCTGCAGGTGTGCCAATCAAAATAGATGTGGTGGGTTTTTTTCTCTTTCACAGAAATCCTCAGCAGTCAGGATACAGGGGCAGAAAATGACAGTGACTGAGCTTATTTGGTGCAGGGATTTTGGACGGTGAGGACAGCCAAAGGAGATAGAGAGTTTAGAGTGTTGGAAAAGGAGTGAGTGAAGCGATGGTCCACAGGGTCATGGGATGAAGGGGAAAGGACTTGGAAGGCACCATCATCTTTCCTGAAAATCTCTCCCACCACCTCTCGAATCTTGGACCCTTGCTTCTGAAGATGTCACTTTACACCACGTGCTGCCCGGAACAGCGCACAATAGTCTAGATGTGTGGGACCAGAGCAGAGGCTCCGCACTGCTTCTGGCCCCTCACATCTGGGATTTACATTTATTTAACAGTCACATCAGAGTGTTGGTGCACACCGACCATCCAGTCAAACGGACTGCCTAAATCTTTTACAAAAAGATCGTTATGATAGCAGATTCCTGACTGTCCTGTAATAAATGCAGTTGGCTTTTCAGACAGCAGTGAAGGACCTTCACTTGAGCCCTTGGCTGATCTTGCAAAATGTGGCCTATCCTATATGTCACTTTAGATTCTGATTCCGGTGTGAAACGAGGTCACTGTGCTTCCCGGATCTGGGTTATGAGCAAATGGGATAAATGTGTCATCTGCATCTTTACTCAAGTCATCGATAAAAACATTGAACAGCAGCAGGACAAATCCAATGGCAGAACTGTGTCAGACTCTCACTGCCAGAGCCCTCTCTCTGGATGGACATCAATCCGTCAACCTCCTTGCACGGGCATTTAGCCAGTCAGCTACAAATCACCACACTGCACAACTGTCCAGTTCACGTTCCTCCATCTTGCCTACAAAGATATCACAAGGGACCATCCAAACACCTTGTTGAAAAGTCCAGATTCGTTATGTCAACAGCTTTCCCATGATGTACCAATCTAGTAACCTTATCCCCACTGGATAAAAACACAATGCCCTTTTCTTTGCTGTGCCTTATACACCTAATACCAGCTGGAAATCACTTTATGACATTTTACAGCTTTATAACATTTCCTGTCTCACCATGACATCACTTTCCCCCAATCCTAGGGCTTCAAAAGGCCACAAAGGTGTTAAGACCTTAGTTTCTAAACCTTCCTCCTACTCCCATAGATTGGGTTACCTGCTCTCCCAGCCTGCTGAAATGAAGAATGTTAGCCTGAGAATGAGACTATAACAGAAAAGCCACCATTTCAAACAGAGAGAGGAGGGTTCTGCACGGTGCTCTTGTCTCAGAACTAGGAGACAAGGAACTCCAGCCAGCAGTTCCCAAAAGGGAGCTTAAATTTATTTCCTTGAATCTGATTTTGAAAATAAAGGCAAATGTGATTTTATCTGAGCTTTCTTGGGTATGTCATTTTCAACCACGGTACTGTGATCCTAGATTCTAATTCTTATAAGCTATGTATTTAGTCGTTTATGAGATGAGAAAGATACAGATCAATAATGTGTGCTGTGCTGTGACTTCAGTCATGTCCAATTCTTTGCAACCCTATGGACCATAGCCCACCAGGCTCTTCTGTCCATGAGATTTCCCAGGTAAGAATACTGGAGCGGGTTGTCATGCTTGTGGCTCAGATGGTAAAGAATTTCCCTGCAATGCAGGAGACTCAGGTTCAATCCCCGGGTCAGGAAGATCCCCTGGAGAAGGAAATGGCAACTCACTCCAGCATTCTTGTCTGAAAAATCCCATGGACAGAGGAGCCTGGTGGGCTATAGTCTACGGGGTTGCAAGAGGCAGACACGACTTAGCAACTAACACTCCTCCAAGGGATCTTCCTGATCCAGGGATTGAACCCATGTCTCTTCTGTCTCTTGCATTGGCAGGGGGGTTCTTTACTACTAGCGCCACCTGGGAAGCCCACAGATCAACATAACCCAGAGTTTAAAAATGCCAGAGAGCTTATGAAGGGTACAGTCCCTAATTACACCGAGTGACACACTAGCCCCTTGGCAATGGGCCTTAGAAGCTGCCAATACACTTAAAAAGGACAGTGCTGGGGATACAAAGCGACGAGCAGTATGGCCAAGAGCCTGAGAGCGTTTACAGCCTAGCCCGGGAGGGCTAAAACCAAAGGCACTTTCACCTGAAGACTCACCAACCAGGGGAGCGTGTGCTAGATGCCAAGAGAACATGCCAGGCAGCGTGTCTGCCAGACCTTCTGGGAGAGACTGCCAGCGGGGGGTGAGGAGAAACACTCTTCAAAGGGAAGGCGACTTTGCTTGGGTCTTACGCGATGGACAGAATTTAGGCAAGCGGTTGGGGGGCGTTCTGGGTGCAGGGGTGTGAAATAAATGCATAGTCCATGCAGACAAAAGGAGTTAAGCTGGACCCAAATTCCCTCTCACTTTTCAAATACATTCACGGGGCAGAGGTTCCAGGATTGCCGAGGATACCAGGATCAGAATACACTCAAGTTTCTTCTAGGAACTGGCATGGTATTTGCATATAACCCAAGCACATTCTTCCCTAAACTTCAAATCATCTCTGTGTGCTGTGTACTTCATTGCTCAGTCATGTCCGACTCTTTGTGACCCCCATGGACTGTAGCCCGCCAGGCTCCTCAGTCCATGGGGATTCTCCAGGCAAGAATACTGGAGTGGGAGCCATGCCTTCCTCCAGGGGATCTTCCCCACCCAGGGATTGAACTCAGGTCTCCCGCATTGCAGGTGGATTCTTTACTGTCTGAGCCACAAGGGAAGCCCAAATCATCTCTAGACTACTTATAATACCTAATACAGTGTAAATGGTTATAAGTACAATGTAAATACTGGCAAAATCAAGTTTTGTTTTTTGGAGCTTTTCTGGAATTTTCCATCAGCTATGGGCTGAATCTGTAGACACAGTACCCACGGATACATTGATGGTGATAGCTGAGAGTATAAAGAGAAAAGTCCAGTGGGGAAATTAACACAGAAAACACTTAATTCGGCAAGAGGGGGGTTTGTGCCTCCAGGCAAAAGTCAGCAAGGTTATGCAGGGATGAATGTCCACTACATTCCTGCTAAGAAGATGCTCTGATGAAATTTTTACACATAGCACAAACTTCATTAAAATCATCCCCTGAAATTTAAGTCTGGAGACTAATGGACTTTCTAAGAATGAACAACTTATGCCCAGCTCCACATCACAATGACCCAGAGAGGGTTCAGAAAATATCAATGCTGGTGCTCATCCCACCAATTACATCACAGTCCTCGGGGGCATCAATATTTAAGTGAAAAATACCATTGGTTCTACCTCATTCTCTCAGCAGATTGTTTCCTGAGTGCCTGGTGTATGCCAAGCCTTGTTCTCAGTGTTGAAGATATGAGTCAATCACATAGGCTCCCCCCTTCAGAAAAATAGCCTCATAAATTTTTCATTGCAGCGGTGCAGAGCAGGCAGAAAAGCAAATTGAGTCAGTAAAATATATGTTTAAAAAACTGACAAGGTGCGAAGGAGAAAATAAAGCTGAGAAGGGGGATATGAAATCTCAGGCTGGGGAAGGGTGGCACGAAGGCATCACTGAAGGCGACATTTGAATTGAGACCTGAAGGAAGCAGCAAGTCAGCGACGTGAGAGAAGAACCTGTCAGAAAGAGGGAACAGCAGGTGCGGTGGCCCTGAGGCAGAGGTGTGCCAGGGTGGTGTGGGGCTTGAGCAGAGAGGGAGGGAGGGAAGGGCCTGGTAGGTTAAGTAATGAGTTTGGTTTTTACTCTGAGAAGTTTGAACAGAGCACTAATATGATCTGATCTGTATTTTGAATCTGGAATCACTTGGCTGCTCTGCTGAGAATATGCCATACGGTGAAATGGAAGAGGTAAAAATCGAGCAGCGCCTAAGAGCCCACTTGAGAGATGAGGAACCAGGGATGAAGAGAGGCGATGAGGGATGGTCAGATTCTGGGTATACGTTGAAGAACTAACTGAAGACAAAGCATCTGGAAGGGGAAGGGATGGGAATCAGAAACTTACTTTTAGACGTTAAAGTCTGAGATGACTCTTATCAGAGGTGTCAAGTAGGCAATTCTATACGCAGGTGGCACAAGATGGAGATACAGTCGTGTGAATTCTTGGCTGATGGATGGTATTTAAAGCCATGAGAATGACTGACACCACAGATAGTAATCATAGAAAGAAAAGACAAGTGCGAGTAATGAGTGCTGGGCCCTTCAGCAGTGAGAGGTCAGGGAGAAGAGAGAAGGCAGTCAAGAAGTTGGGGAAGGAATGCTGGCTGGTGAGTGAGGAGGAAGGTCTGTACAGCATGGTATGCGGAGAGCCAAGGGAAGGATGCCTTTCAAGGATAAAGCAGGGATGAACTGTATGTATGATCAAATGCTTTGAAGGAGCAAGGGGAAGGCTGAGAATTAGCCCTTAGATTTAGCAATGTAGACGTCACTAGCGACCTTGATAAGAGCAGCTTGGGATGCACAGGAAGGAGGTGAATCACTTCTCTAGGAGGTCATGTTCTTGAACACAGCTTAAAACATACTGAATGCCTGCCTTCCCTAATAGAATGTAAGAGTTCAGCACATAGTAGGTCTGTATCTGATTTACTGAAGAGATGCCTCAGGGCTGTACAAGTGCAATGTTCACGAAATCACCTAAAATGATCAGTGCGTAAAGTGGAAAATCTTTTCATTTGGAAAAATGCTGTGAAGGAAAGATAATTCTCAAGACACTTACATCAGAAGATTCATCTTCCCATGCATCTTAAATCATAACTAGCATGCCTCAGACTTCCTAGCTCTGCTATTAGGTGATAAATTTCTGAAGGGCAGGGCCGTTTCAGGCTTCAGGCTTCATGGATTACCTGTAGGTATGACCTGAAATATGTATTCCAGATTCTTCTCCCCACTCAGCCATGCTGATCTGACAACAGTTTCATTCATTTAAAAAAATCTTTATGAAGGATCTACAATAGGCCTGAGTCACAGCACCAAACAAGACGTGGCTTCTGCCTGGAAGAACTTTCCAGTCTAGTTTCTGACCCACTGCTGACATCAACTCAAGAAGTGGTTCTGGTTTCACTTTGGACTGCGGTTCATATTCCCAGCCACAGATGATAGAGCACAGCATAACATCACCCAGATTTACATAGGCCTAGAAATATATCCAGGAGTAAATATGCCTAAGGGGTTCTTAGCCAGTTCCAAGTCTCCATCAAAAGCAGGGTTCAGGAAACTCACCATGTTCCTGAAGCAATGCTGTCTCCATTGTTTCTCCTCCACCCCCAAAGTTAGTTAAATAATTTGATGGGATTGGTAATTCTAGTAAGCAGAATTTTATTTATTTTTATTCCCCATGCATTGAATATGAAGTGTGCATATCTTTTCTGTATGTGTATGTGCTAAATAAATACTAGTTGGATGAAAAAAGGGGGAAGAAGTTGATTTGCAGTAGTGAGGACAAAGTACAAACTCTAGAAGAGAACAGAGCATCGCTGACCATATCACCTCCTTCAAATGTCTGCTGAGCTTTCATAATTTTCAATGGTTTTATGGGAAGCTACCTACATTCTGTCTGCATGACCACTGTTAGCAAAGTTTACAGGCTGGGTCAAGAGGAAGATGGGGAGTAGCAGTTGAGAAAGAGTTAGGAAAAATAATAAGACCGACTATCCCAGAGTGCAGGTTCCAGCATGGATATCAACCAATGGAAGTCCAGGAACACTCCTTCACCCAGCAAATGAGAGCTGTGGTGGCAGCGCTATTCTACCTCCAAAGAGCACATACAGTTGGACCTGGGCTCCATTGTGACTACCCATCTGCCTCTTAGCACAAACAGTGAGCAGCTCCTCTTCAGTTTACGATTAAAGTAAAGGAGACTGCTAATGAGTGACAGTTTACACGCACAACCCTCCGGGCAGAGTTCTGGTTGCCATAACAAATCCCACTCATTGCAGCAGTGGCAAAGCGCATGACGTATCAAATGGCCAGAGTTTTGCTTCCCTGCAGGAAGGCAACTATATTTGCCAAATATACTCATCAGGCACTATAGTCCTTTCTACAAATAAAAGCCCAACCTACATCTGTGGGTCTTGGCCATTCTCACAATTACTGAAAGAGTAGCTTCTTGTCTGATGTTTACTTATCGGGAAGCTGATGTAATTCTCAAGATGGAATTTACTTTTAAAAAGAGGTCCAAGAGCAGGGAAGGAAATAAATAGCTGCTTTCTAATTTCTCCCAGTCTGCACGATTGGCAGAAGTTCCTCTGAGCCCCACATCTTGGCAAGAATATATTCTTTGGCCTCTTCCATGACTGGCCCAAAACTGGTGACAGAGAAATAGACCAGTGTTTTAGTAAGACCCAATGCAGAGGGTCTTGCTATCAACCAATCTAAAACCGGGGTCCATGTTCTCATCCTAAGGTTTTATCTACTGGAGGAGACAGGGAGGCAGAAAAAAAAAAAAAAAAAAAAAAACTACAAAAAGGTATATGAAAGGAAGACCAGGAGGAGGATGATCTCAGGGCTTCTTGTGAAGGCAAATTCCACCTTTGCATTCTTCCTACGAAGATGATCAGGATGCAACCTGGTCATCTCTGCCTTTCCTGTAAGTATTCAAGGAAGAGGGTTTAAACCATTAATTCTCCAGATGGATCTGAAAACGTCTTGAGCCTAAATTCCTAAGTGGAGAAAAAAAGAAATGAACTTCTTAACTGCTCAAGCTTAAGCCCTAGGGCCAACTTTTCAGGGAAGTAGTATATTGAGAATCTAAATAAGTATATTTCCTCCCTGTGTTTTAACAATCTGTGTCCTGGGTTTCTCAGCAGAAAAATGAATTAGAAAACTCAGAGTTCTATAGAGATCCTGGGCAGTCCCTGCTTCTCAGAGACTTGGTGGAATAATGGATAAGAACACGGGCTTAGGAGACAGCGAGATTTGGATTCGAATTCTTGTTCCAGCTCTTAACAGATATGCAACTTCAGGCGAACAATTTAAACTTTCTAAGCCTACTTTTCATCATCTGGAATGTAAGGATAACTGGGATCAGTGCCTGGAATGTAATAAGTGCTCTATTGGTACAACCAGCTATTTACTGAGGGCCTACTGTATACCAGGCACTGCTGTCAGCACTGGGGACACAGTGAAAAGCACACTGTCCCTGCTTTGATGGAATCTACATCCCAACAGGCGAGATAAACAATAAGCAAATGGAGAAACTTTATTTCTAAAGAAACAAGAGTAACAAGATACAGCACCTGGGGGATGGGGCCATTTTAGATTATACGATTGCAGAGAAGAAGGTCTCTGAAGGTTTGGAGGAAGAAGCTTCCAGAAAGGGGTAAGGCCCTCCTCCGGGATAGAGCCCGCTATGTTCCAAAAAGGACAGCGTGTCTGGGCAGAGAAAGTGAGAGCGCAGAGTGGGAACACAGGACGTCACCTGAGAGGCAGGTGGGAGAAATGGACCTGAGCGATATTCAACTGGCAATGAGAAACCCCCTAGCTGAAGCTGCAGAGTGACTTGACTTGATTGTGTGTTAAGAGCCCCTTCTGGCTGCTCTGAGGAGAAAGGATGGGGGGGGTCAAGAGTCCTTTTCTGGGGAGGCCCAGTTAGAGGACCACGGCAGCAGGGCTTCAGGGAAAAGGGGCGGCGGCCTCAAGTTGGAGCCTGCAGTGGAAGTTGGGAGCAGGAGGCGGATTCTGGAGGAAGGCCCAGCAGGACTCACACACCGACCTGTTGAGTGTGAGGCAGAGAGAAGAAAAAGAGGTAGCTTCTAGTTGAGGGAATGAGCCCCACAAGGGGACGGCGGTGCCATTTACTGAGAAGAGGGGAGAAGGGAAGAACTGGCCTGAAGGGGCAATCTCAAGGCTTCCATTTCAGTCCTGCTAGGTCTAAGCACCCATTCTCTACCTAGGTGGGGATGTCAAGCTGGCAGTGGGGATGTCTAGTTGGCAGTGGGCATGTGGGTCTGGAAGTCAGTAAGCTAGAGACATACATTTGGGAGGCAACATCACACAGATGGTAGATGAGATCTCCTCAGAAGGGAGACTAATAGGAGAGAATAGGACCCAAGGTCAAGTTCTGAGGCAACAGCATAAAAAAATGATTATCTGTTGATGTTGGTATAATTCTCATTATGCTGGTAAGTAGAGTGTTGATCAGTTACTATTATCAGCATCTTTTCACCCATCCACCCATCCTGCCATCCGTTCATACCATGAACAATCAGAGGAGCACATTTACTGAGAGGCAGAGACGACAGATGGTCCCCCAACTTATGATGGTTCAAATTTTTCAACTTTCAGTTCAGTGTCCTACTCTTTGTGATCCCATGAACCGCAGCACACCAGGCCTCCCTGTCCATCACCAACTCCCAGAGCTTACTCAAACTCATGTCCATTGAGTCGGTGATGCCATCTAACCATCTTATCCTCTGTCATCCCCTTCTCCTGTCTTCAATCTTTCCCAACATCAGGGTCTTTTCAAATGAGTCAGCTCTTCGCATCATGTGGCCAAAATATTGGAGTTTCAGCTTCAACATCAGTCCTTCCAATGAATACCCAGGACTGATCTCCTTTAGGATGGACTGGTTGGATCTCCTTGCAGTCCAAGGGACTCTTAAATAAGAGTATTCTCCAACACCACAGTTCAAAAGCATCAATTCTTCTGCGCTCAGCTTTCTTCACCATCCAACTCTCACATCCATACATGACTACTAGAAAAACCATGGCCTTGACTAGACAGACCTTTGTAGACAAAGTAATGTCTCTGCTTTTTAATATGCTGTCTAGGTTGATCATAACTTTCCTTCCAAGGAGTAAGCGTCTTTTCATTTCATGGCTGCAATCACCGTCTGCAGTGATTTTGGAGTCCAAAAAAATAAAGTCTGCCACTGTTTCCACTGTTTCCCCATCTATTTGCCATGAAGTGATGGGACTGGATGCCATGATCTCAGATCTTAGTTTTCAACTTTAGGATGGTACAAAAGTGATACCCAGTCAATGGAAACCACATTTTGAATTTTAATCTTTTCCTGGGCTAGCAATAAGCTGTTACGACACTCTCTGGAGATGCTGGGCAGTGGCAGTGAGCTGCAGCTCCTGGTCAGCCACGCGATCACCAAGGTAAACAACCGATATACTTACAACCATTCTGCACTCTTGCAACCATTCTACTTTCAGTACAGTAGTCAATAAATTACATGAGGTGTTCAACACTTCAAATAAAATAGGTTTTGTGTTAGATGATTTTGCCCAATTTTAGGCTAATGCAAGTGTTCTGAGCACCTTTAAGTTATGCTAGGCTAAGCTGTGATGTTTGGTAAGTTGGGTACATTGAATACATTTTTGACTTATGATATTTGCAATTTTATTATGATGAGTTTCTTACAGTATGTAACCATATTGTCTTACAGGGGTTTCCCTTGTAGCTCAGTGAGTAAAGAATCACCTGCAATGCAGGAGACCCGGGCTCAATTCCTGGGTCAGGAAGATCCCCTGGAGAAGGAAATGGCAAGTACTCCAGTATTCTTGCCTGGGAAATCCCATAGACAGAGGAGCCTGGTGGTCTACAGTCCACAGGGTTCCAAGAGTCGGACGTGACCGAACCACCACTACCACATTGTAAGTCAGGGAAGATCTGCAGTTCAAGAATACAAGCTCTAGAGCCAGACTGCCTTACTTAAATCCTGGTTCCACAAACTCCTGTAACCTTGGAGAATGTGGCTGACCACAATACTCCATCTGCAAAAGGGCACACAGTGGGTTAAATGGTGACTTTGAAAAAGACCTGTGAGTATGACCTTATTTGCAGATATAATTAAATTAAGGATCTTGAAATGAGATCATCCTGAAATATCCGGGTGGCCCAAAATCCAATGACAAGTGTCCTTATGGGAGACATGTTAGACAAAGACATGCAGACATAAGAGAAGACACGAGTGCACAGAGCAGAAGGTGGTGTGAACAGAGATGGAGACAGGAGTGGGCCAGCCACAGGGGTGCTGACAGCTCCCAGAAGCCGGAAGAGACCAGGAAGTCTCCTCCCCGAGAGCCTGCAGGGGGATCATGGCCCTGCCGACACCTGACTCCAGACTTCTGACCCCCAAACTATGAGAGAATAAACTTCTGTTGTTCTAAGCCACCAAGTTTGTAGTCATTTCTCACAGCAGTCTTAGAAAACAAACATGGGGATGACAACAGCGTGAACTTCATCGGATGGTTATGAGAATTAAATGAATTAATACATTTAAAAGTGTCCAGAACTATGCCTGCCAACTAGGGAACATTCAAACAACATTCATTTAGCTCCATGTACTGAATATCATGTCGGATCCTGGGGGCTTCTCTGGTGGCTCAGACGGTAAAGAATCCGCCTGCAATGCAGGAGACCTGGGTTCGATCCCTGGGCTCGGAAGATCTCCTGGAGGAAGGCATTGCAACCCACTCCGGTATTCTTGCCTGGGGAATTCCATGGCCAGAGGAGCCTGGAGGGCCACAGTCTATGGGGTCACAGAGTCAGAGACGACTGAGCGACTAACACACACACACTGAGGAGTGTGGATTCAGAAGAGTATGAAGAAAAGGGCCAATCATCTTCAGAGATCCTCAGGAGATAGACTGTGCCCAGGATGCTGAGCAGGTGAGGGGCCAGAAGGTGAGAAGGGTGCTCAGGTGCCGTGGGTAACTCCTGGGTGCCAGCGCCTGGACGCTGCTCCCCAGCCATCACCATAATGAAAACAATAAGCCTCACATCTGCTCAGGTTTTGAAAGATGAGTAGCAGATCCAGAGAGGAGTTAATGCAATCCTTTTCAGCACCTTCCACTCCCTGAGCTGTCTCACTGCCTGCTGTCATGAGAATCCGTGCTGATGGGGACACTTGGAGCACATTTTCCGGGGACAGCTGTCTCTTCTGTCAGCCTAATGATACTGGGAATAACGGTGATCAGGGCGGGGCTGGAGTGGAGAGTGGGCAGCATAAAACTGGAGGAAAGCGATGCCAAAATTACATGCTGAGTGATTTTGTAATAATATTTGCATGGTTGTGTTAGCCTTAGAAGTTAATTTTCTTACCAAGAGACCCATACAGCACACCCTAGTTTTATCCCAATCTCTATAAAATACACTGTGTCAAAAAGGGGGGTTGGGGAATCCAAGTGAAACGCAGCTGAAATCAGACATTTTATAAGTGTCCATTGGCCAACATGCCAAAATGTAAAGAGTTTGTTGACATCTGGCTTTATTAAAATTGGCTCCATCGTCATCTTCATGGGTATAAAAAAAGAAATGCTCAAACACCAGAAGAGATTTTATAATTATATGTGATCACCTGCATTGCAAATATAAGAAGTGTCAGGAACCACTTAATATTCTTCAGAGGTGAGAGCATTATGGGGTGTTCAGACTTGTTTACACCAACCCCAGACAGCATGGCTAACAGAGAAAGGGTCTTGTGGAATACCGAAATTCCAACAACAACCCAAGATTCATAAACAGGACAAGCAAGTTCGCATTAGAAGGCATCTACAGAGCGCTGGAGGGCTTCCCTGACAGCTCAGTTGGTAAAGAATCTGCCTGCAATGCAGGAGACCCCTGTTCTACTCCTGGGTTGGGAAGATCTGCTGGAGAAGGGATATGCTACCCACTCCAGTATTCTTGGGTTTCCTTTGTGGCTCAGCTGATAAAGAATCCGCCTACAAAGAGGGAGACTTGGGTTCGATCCTTGGGTTGGGAAGATCCCCTGGGGAAAGGAAAGGCTACCCACCCATTCCAATATTCTGGCCTGGAGAATTCCACAGACTGTATAGTCCATGGGGTTGCAAAGAGTTGGACACGACTGAGCGACTCTCACTTTCACAGAGCAGTGGGGGTTTCCCAGGTGGCGCTAGTGGTAAAGAACCCGCCTGCCAATGCAGGAGACGTAGTTTCACGGGTTTGATCTCTGGGTTGGGCAGATCTCCTGGAGGAGGGCACAGCAACCCACTGCAGTATTCTTGCCTGGAGAATCCCAAGCATAGAGGAGCCTGGCGGGCTCCACAGGGTTGCGAAGAGTCAGACATGACTGAGTGACTTAGTATGCATGCATGCACACATGCAGAGCACTAGCCTTTGCTGAAAGGGACAAAAGAGCTGGTGTTTATTCCATCTTCCTCCCCAGGTATCCCCAGCAGCTCATCAGGGGTGACAGCAGCCAGACAGGGCCCCCAGGGAGCCAGTCTCCCAGGCACCATCTCTCTTCCCACCACCTCCTCTAGACGCCCAGAGGCCTCCCCTGTAAGGCAGACTAGTGCCCCCACCCTCTGCTGAGAACATCCTGATCCAAAATTACTCTTCCTCCCAGCCTCCTCCCGGCAGAGCTTGTATTCCTGCAGTGGGCAGGTCTAGCCTGGGAGAGGGCTTTGGATTTCATGGCTCTTGGGTATGGGAGGAATCTTTTCTGCACTGCATCCGTGTATCTTATGTTTAGTAAAGCAGGATGATGAACCCTCGGAAGTCAGAGAATATGTGTTTTAACTCAGACAATTGAGTTAAGGTGGCAGTGTTAGCTAAGGTCCAGCGCAGGCAAGGCCAAGTGCTCGAGGTATCAGGTGATGATAAAAAGGGAAACCATGAGTAGCTCATCCAAATCTACTTCCACTCCTGCCAAAGCCCTCCAGGACCCCAGTCTGGAGCTTCATTCTATTAAGGGCCACACACACACCATGAAAACCCTTCTTCAGGAGGCTGCTCAAATGCCATGGGTCCATTCTGCAACATGCTAAATTTACTTCCACTTGATGGCGAGGGATTAGATTAGGTTCCTTCAGGGATTTGCAAATCCTTCAGGGCATGTGTTTTTTTTTTTTAATCCTCATGTGGATAGCTAAGCATTTCAGGCTGCTTAAGGCAACAAAACTCCCCCATCTCTCTGCTATTATCTCATCTAAAGCCTCGACAAAATGAGTCCTCTTTTTTTCCCAAACCCTGCTTTTCCCAAACCCCTTCTCATGTTAGAGTGTTCGATGAGCCACAGAAACATTTTAAAAGCCACAAGCAAATAATCTAAGAAAAACTCAATCAGCCAGATGTTCCATGCTCGCTGGTTTCATCAGATTGCTTCATAAAGAGAGTTAATTCTGAAGTTTCTGATTCTCTGTGAGTTAACAGACCAGTCACCATTCACTCAGTGTATTTGTGTAGGTAGTACGTGCACCCCGAAGCCAGCAGCTCTCAAAATGGGGACGGTTTCCCAGCCCCAGTGAGAATGTGGGATGGCAGAGACATTATTGGCATTGGAGAGAGGGCCCAGCCAGGGGCAGGCCTCTTCCCGGAGCTGGAAAGACTTAAAAGACAAATGTGTCTTCTCTGCACACTTAGTGCCCCAACAAGCCAGCTCTCTACTCTGCTGCCTTATCAGACCACAAAGGGCCTCTTCAACAATTGAGTTCTCAAACCGTAAATGCTCCCAGTGTTTTCTTGAACACATTTGTAAATAGAATGCTGAGCTCTTTAAATCAGGGGCCATTCAAGTCTAAATCTGATGCCCTACCTGGTTCAAATCCTGTCTCTGCCCAGAGCTGCAGAACCCTGGGGCAAATGTATTCTTTCCCAAGACCAGCTTTTTTTTCCATTTCTAGAAGATGGTTATTATAAAGATCAAGGATGAAAAAGTTTTAAATGCCATAAAAGGATCTATCATTTTGTGTGGAACCTATGCATAAGCCTAACTGACAACATAATCTAGACACAGACTATCCAGTTGGAAAAATAAATCAAGGATAATCTGAGTACATATTTTTATACTTCTCTTTCCTTAAAAAACATTCTGCACATTTCCCCCAAATATCATTTAATTTGGCACACATCTATTGAGTAATTCCTAAATCAAGTTAAGCGCTCCTTAGCCTCCCCTCCTTATGAAGGAGTGAGAATATTTATCTAATCTTTCTAAGTATAATGACAGAGCCATTAATAAAACCAAGGAGGGTACACAGACTGTGAATTCCTCCTCACTCACCTGCATCTTGCATTGAAAGATGATGGTTCCCAGATTGAGCAACTTAGACTGTGATTCTAGCCCTGTGTAGTCTGCTGTCGCTAAATCGTGTGCAAATCTTTGCGACCCTAGGGACTGCAGCCCACCAGGTTCCTCTGTCCATGGAATTCTCCAGGCAAGAATACTGGAGTGGATTGCCATTCCCTTCTCCAGGGAATCTTCCCCACTCACAGATCAAACCCGAGTCTACTGCATTGCAGGCAGATTCTTTATTGTCTGAGCCACCAGGGAAGCCCCCATATGATTCTAGCTCTGGTTGTACTGAAATGAGGTGAGTTTTCTGCTTTTCTGGGCCTCAGCTTCCTGGGATGCAGGAATTAGCAAATCTGAAAGTACTGCCCCTTTCAGAAACCACTGAGGAGAGGAGAGACCCTCCAGGATCCCCTTGCTTTGGGCCCTGCCAACTTCACCATCGAATCAGAGAGGGCGTGATAACATCTTTCACCCAGAGAGAGAGAAAGCTCCTGCTGGGTCTACTAAACAGTCCTGCCTCTGCATTCAATTGGGCTGTCATTGACTCTGGCGAGAGGTTTACCCACTTCTCAACACACCCTCATCGGGACCCAAGACATCCCAGGTGTTATCACTGAGACACATGCATATCTCAGTATCTCTTTTTACTCCTCCTAAGAATAACCCTGAAAAATAGCTCTTCTACCAACTTTGCACATGAAGAAACCACGGCTCCAAAATTTCAAAGCATCTGACCAATTAGAGGCTCCAGCCAAGTCTGTAATCCCAGTTCCACAACCCCTCCTTTCCCTCTGGGCTGTCTTTGCCGGTGCCAGGAGCCAGGTTCATCACCTGGCCAAAGTGTCCTGTCCCCCACGGTCCCAGCCTGACACGGTGGCCTTCTGGTTGTCAGCAGGCATCCCTTCTCTTTTACCAAGGCTGACACTCCCCTCCGCGGTGGTGCAGGCTCCTCCAGAGCCTCGCCCCACCTCTGCTCCCCTCCTACTTTCCAGGGAAGGCAGATGTCAGCTCTTTTCTTTCTCTGCACCTGCTCCTGACGCTTCTGGCCTCTTCCTTCCCGAGGACTCCATTTCTTGACTCCATTCTCTCCCACTTCTCTTTTGTTTACTAAACATGCCTGGGGACTCCCCTGAATAAACCTTCCCTTAAACCTTAAACCTTACCACCTCCTCCAACGAGTCTCCTGTTATTTTCAACCGGCATGCTTCTGGATTCAGCATCTATGCTCCCCACTTGCACTGTCGTGGCAACCGCTCCCTTCTTCGTCCCTTGCAAGCTGGCTACCATGGGCACCCTTCACATATGCTCTGCTCAGTCTCTGTCGGTGGCCGATTCCCATCCTCCTCCTGAGACGCTGGCCTCCTCACACATTCCTGGCTGCACCTGTCCGCCCACTCTCCTCAGGAGACTGCCTGCCGAGCAGCCTACTTGGTAGTTTGGACACATTTCTGAGGGCAGAAGAAAGAGGTTAAAAACTGTCAAGTCTCCAAGTCTGTCCTGTTAATGGGATTCAGCCTCTCCTTGGGCTTGCTCCTCACCTCTTGTGGGTTTGTCTTCTTCGGGATGTTTCTCCTTGTGGACAATGCAGAAAGAGGAGCCTGGGGCCACCTTCCAACAGGAATATCCCCTTTCCTCCCCCCACCCATAGTCTGAGTCACTTGGGCCCACATGATCTAGGCCAGCGAGTATGCACAGTCTGTGTTATCTTGTGCAGCCCACTAGTTCTGGAACTTTCAAGCCGCAGTAGGGACGATACCCTATAGTACAATCAGCTGGCATGATGGAGGTGGGGGGGGGGTGCTGGTGTCTGGAGTGTAGATTCTGTCTCTCTCTTTGTCCAACCTGAGAAAGTTGGGGGGGGGGTGGTGGGTGACAGACTGGTTGAGGCCTTTTCTGGGCATGAATGAGATAAGGTTCTAAAGAAACAGGCCCAGGACTTCCCTGATGGTCTGGTGGTTAGGACTCCGTGCTTCCAAAGCAGGGGGCACAGGTTTGATCCCTGGTTGGGGAACTAAGACCCCACATGCCATGCAGTTTGGCCAAAAGGAAAAAAAAGAAACAGGCCCAGGCAGCATGATGAATGCGCAAAGGGGGCTCTGTAGGAGTGATGGACCAAAGGCAGGACTGCTTTACATCTCCTGGGAGAGGGAGAGGCAGAGAATTCACAGAGGAGGAGGCTTTGAGCTGGATCTTGAAAAATAAAAACTGTTCATCAGGAGGACCAAGGGAGAAAGGATATTCCAGGACCTCAGTTTCCCACCACCACCCAGAAGGACAGCAGCATAGAGGCTGAGAGGAGGACAGGTCAGGAGCACTTTAGCATGTGTGGGTGTGCGGGACATGGCAGGAGAGAAGTCTGAAGATGGGCAGAGGACTGGGAATTCATCCCACAGGTCCTGGAAGCCATGGATGGGTTTTACAAGTGGAGGCCATCAGTAGACCTTTGAGACTGATTAAATGTGGGAGATGTCAAAAAGGAAAAGTCTGAAAGGATTTCTCCAGGTTTCCGGTTTGCTGACTGTTAAAACTCTAAACCCCTCCACTTCAGCCAACTGTGTATTCTGCCCCTCACCTGCAGGTGACCTTTGTTTCTTCTTTACTCCCAGTCTAAGCGGTGCCCATACTCCAAGCCCATCTCTGAGGAGCCTTTCCTTTCTTCCAAGCCCGCTGCCACCCACCAGCTCAGACCTCCAATACATTCTGCCCCCATCTTATTACCACAAGCTCACCCGGCTCCTCACCTCTCACTTCTCCCCAGTCCCAATTCTTCCTGCAAGAGAGCAGACTAATCATCCTAGGGCACACAGCTCCTCCATTAAGCCTGTCAGATCCCCTCAGTCAAAAATGGTTTCTTTCTCCACCATCCTCCCAAAATGTTCCATCAGGATCATTCTTCAGGCACTTTACTCATCAGATCATCCCTTCATCCCATCACCCAACAAGCACAGGGTGTCTATACCTGCCACACGAGCACCGGTTTGCACAGAGCTCATCTCAGTGTCCATCTCACATCTGACAGACTGAAGCTCTGACAGGAAGGAGGGAGCCTCTGTCACCTACACATGTCCCCAGGAACCTCCAAGCCCCTGCGCACAGCAAGCCACCAGTACTCCAAAAATGGCTGAACTGAGTGGAGAAATTATGATGTTTCCTTAAATAGTAAACTGCCTTAAGTGCATGCAAAATCAATTTCAATGATAGAGACTTAAAGCAGAATTCAGTATTTTTCCAGGATCATATTAACTATGTTAGTTAATTCAGTCGCTTCATAACTATGTATGTTAGTGTCAGTCGTTTCAGTCACGTCCACCTCTTTGTGACCCCGTAGACCACAGCCCACCAGGCTCCTCTGTCCATGGGGATTCTCCAGTCAAGAACACTAGAGTGGGTCAGCATGCCCTCCTCCAGGGGATCTTGTTGACCCTGGGTCGAAGCCACAACTCCTATATCTCCTGCCCTGCAGGCAGATTCTTTACCTCTGAGCCACCAGGGCAGCCCTAACTATGTTAACTATGTTAAAGTACATTTATGCACTTTACATGGGGCTTCCCTGGTGGCTCAGAAGGTAAAGCATCTGCCCGCAATGCGGGAGACCCGGGTTCGATCCCTGGATCAGGAAGATCCCCTGGAGAAGGAAATGGCAACCCACTCAGTACTCTTGCCTGGAAAACCCCATGGACGGAGGAACCTGGTAGGCTACAGTCCATGGGGTCTCAAAGAGTCCAACACGACTGAGTGACTTCACTTTCATTTTATGTACTTTCCATGGTTCTGATTCTTCCTTTCTCAGCACCTGCCACTCCCTTACTCCTACATCTCGCTCTGCACTCCGCACCCCCCCACTCCTCACCACTGTGGTTATTAGTGGAACAGCAGCTTTGGGGCCCATTCTAGTGGAAGAAGGAATTGAGGAAGCTAAAACTACCACTTCCAGGCAACGGTATATTCTGGGACACTCTATTCTGCCCCCACAAGCAGACGTCTTACACCACAACTGCCAGTCTGTTCCTACTTGACCCCCCACTCAGAAGTCACAGACCAGAAAAGCTAACCCTAGTGTGGGTAGAAAACCAGGTCCTTAGAGCCCAAGCTCAGAGCAGACTGAGTTGGGGAGGCCTCGCTGGGGAAGGACCAGCAGCATGGAAGGTCCAGCGGGGGCTCTTGTAAAAGCAGACCCAGAGTATGAGTTTCTGCAACTACCTCCATTATGACTTGTCAAGGAAAACACATCCATCCAAAGTGCTTGACCTCTGTGAGAGGCAAGTGTGAGTCGCTCAGTCGTGTCTGGCTCTTTGTGACCCCACGGATTGTAGCCCGCCTGGCTCCTCTGTCTATGGAATTCTCCAGGCAAGAATACCGGAGTGGGTTGCCATTCCTTTCTCCAGGGGATCTTCCAGACCCAGGGATCAAACCCCGGTCTCCCGCATTGCAGGCAGATTTTTTTTTTTTTTTTTTTTTTTTACCATCTGAGCCACCAGGGAATCCCATGGTGGCTCAGATGGTAAGAGGCAAGAGGCTGCGCAAGCTGCAAGAGGCTGCTCCTTTCCCCAGCACTCCTCCACCTCCAGTCCCCGGGCACGTCTGCAGCTGTGGAATGCCCTCGTGCCTGCCATTCCAGCCTGTGCCAGACCTTGTCCTCTTCACACTCCAGTGTCCCCTTATCAAGGTCTTGGCACAGATCAGGGCTGCTGAGGACAAGCTTCTGGAAACTTCAGCCAGGGACCCTAGACCCTCCCGCACCCAATTCAGCACTGCAGTAAGACAACCAGCCCAAAGATCTAAAACCTCAACGCATATCGGAGAGCGAGGGAGAGAGAAAAGAAGAGAAAGAAGGCGAGGTTTGCGGAGGACCTGGACTTCAGCGGGAGAGAAGGCCCAGCAGGATTTTCCCAACCGCAGTTCCCCATCTCTCTGGCAGAAGCCAGTACCTCCCAAAGATGCCCTTGCTCTTCGCGCGCCCTGCCTTGGCGCCGCGTGTCTCTTCTCCAGGCAGGAAGGGGGCAAGAGATGAGTAGGCGCGGGAGGTGCCCAGGTGCTGCCTTGATCGCCAAGGCAGCACCTGAGGCCAGAACCCCTGAGTACATCCGCCCGAGAGGAGGGCACCTGGCGATGGCCGGGGGACGGGGATCCTGGGCGCGCGCCCAGGCAGGGGCTTCAGGCCCTGTCCTGAATGTGCCCGGCAGTGCTTCTCGGGTTGTCCCCGCTGTCCCCAGACCGTTCCGTCGGGCCCTCTTCCCGCGGCCGCGTCCTCCCTGCCCCTGGCCGGATGAGCCCGGAGTTTGCACCGCCCAGTGTGGGACCGTGGTTCCGCGCCCCTACTCACCGCCTGCCTGGGGATGGGATTCCGGCACCTGGATTTGTCACTAAACTTTCCTGGGCGCACGAGATTTCGGGGGTGCCAAGACTCACCTCCCGCCGCCCCCACCCACCCGAAGCCCCACGTCCCGGCCGCAGCAGGACGGTCGCCTCACCTGCACGCGGCTCGGCGGAGGCTGCTCCTCGCGCGTCCGGACCCAGGCGCCGCCCGGTGGGTCCCCACGCCGCTGCCGCCACCGCTGCCACCGCCGGTGCCACCGCCGCGCCGCTGCTCGCCCGCAGCCACCGGAGGCGCAATCTCGGGCGTCCCCGGCCCGGCGGATCCCCGCCGCAGCCACCTCCCGCGCCCAGCTGCCCCGGGTCGCACGCACCGGCGCCGAGAGCCAGCTCCTAGCCCGGCTCTCCCAGCTGCGCGGCGCTGGGGCTCTGCCGAACCTCCTGGATGGGCGGGGATTCCCTCCCTCTGGTAGATTCGAGGGGCGGGAACTCCCTTCCTGGAGTGACAGGGACGGGGGGCGGGGATTCCCCTGCAGGAATGACCAGGTGGGCGGGGATCCCCCGAGCCCCGCACTCCCGCGGGCAGAGTCCCAGCGGGTGAATTCGGAGCCCCCCGGGCGCTGGCTTCGGAAATCTGGGTATCCTGGGGAGGAAAGGATGGAACGAGATGGCAGCTCAAGATTTGCAGATGGCGGGGCTTGGGGCGCCATCTAGGTGGAAGAGCGGGAGCTAGGGCCCTGGAAGTGGCCTTTGCGCAGCACTTTTCACGGCACTGAGAAAAATGCCAAGCGCTGTATAATACAAAAATGAGTCAGAGAGGCCAAAGGAGACGGGAGGTGGGGGGAAGGACTAAGCCACCCCAAGCCACCCTTGGCCTCTGGTCTTTGGGATACCAAAGTTAATTTAACACTCGTAATAAGAATTTCAAGAATTTCAGAGGAACTTCTTGGCACCTCAGAGCTGCTTAATCCCCCAGTTAAATCACTCAAAGAAATACTCAAAGTCCCGTGGCCCCGGGGTGGTGGTCATGTTGAGAAGGGCCAAGAGCCCCTGCTGAGTGAACTGTGACAGTTAATGCCCGCTGCCCTCAGCCTTGTTCCAGGTCACTCCAGGAACAGAAGCCTCTGGCTTTTCGGATTCCTCATTCTCGTGGATTTTCAGGAAGGCCTTCAAATATTTTTTGGTTCTTTTTTTGTCATCCTTGTCATTCTGCCTACCACAGGGAGAGGGTGATAAGAACATAATAGGGAGACTGCATAGCTCTGCAAATTAAGCTCCCTTAAGAGGAAAAAGCTGGTCTTTTTCAAGTGCTAGCAGATAAGAGTAAAAACATATGAAAAATTACAAAACCTGGGATAATGAATAGTTGAGTAATGCTTTTGACATTTTCTGCAGAGCAGTAATTGGAAATCTTTGCTTTGGGGGGGATACAGATGGGTGGGGCAGGGAGTCGCTGCAGCTTTGCCGGGCAAGGCAATAAGCTCTGGTCTCTTGGAAGAGCAGACAGACATAAATCACCTGCAAGGATTCTGCAGAGCTGTCCTGCAGCCTGAGAGGCCACAGTGGCCCCAAGTCATTTTGAGATGGTATATTTGGCAGGGGGCAGGGTAGGGAAGTACTTGAATTCAGCTGGTGTGTAGCATTTATAATTACCAGGTCAGTGAGATCAATGTCTGTACAATCCAAGCTTCATGGATTACAAGCAATGCAGTCTTAGGCACCCAGAGTTTCTCTATCTGTACATAAAAAAACTACCCTTCATGCAGGGGTTTTGTAAGGATCAGCAGTAACATATTGATAGCTAGCGACTCAGCATAGCATTTGGGAGGTGCTCGATGAAATGGCAGCTATTACCTAGAAAGGTATCATTGGAACACCAAAAAAAAAAAAAAAAATCCATCTAGAATCAAATAGGACTGGTGGTTTCCGTCTGGTTTGCAGTCACCGTCCTGTATTCCACCACTCTCTTCCTATCACATGAGCCATGACGGGGCAAGCCACGTCTCCTCTGCCTCTGTACCCAGCGCCTATCTCCTTTAACACCACTGAAAGTTTGCTCAATAAGTCAATATGTACATGAACTTATCATTCAAACCATAAGCACTGCTGTCCCTTACCCAACCCATTCCCAGTCCCTGCATCCCAGCCATGCACTCCTCACCTGTAAATTGTTTCTTCTGCCAGAAGGACACGCCCCACCTCCTATGTCTGCGAAACTCCTGGGGAGGTTAACATTTTCTCAAGGAAGTCTTCTTTTCTGCGAGCGGTTAATATCACCTCTGTCAGGTTGCATGAAGTTGTGGAGATCAGTGATCCTTCTCACATACTTCCAACTTGTGAGTTCCTGGAGGTAAGAGAATGTAGATCTCATTGTTTGTGTTCCCCAAACCCGGCACTGCTTAGTGTCCAACTCAACAGCCACTCAACAAATATCTGCTGAATTAAAAGGAATCACTCAATATATAGACCTGTATGATACATTGTATGCGTGATGTGTAGGCATAAATATTATATGTGCACATGTAATATTTTATCATCTGTCTCATTCAGACATGGCTCCACTGACCAGCTGAAAATACATACTTTTCATTTCAATCACTTTTCGTCCGATATTTTCCAGATAGATTCTGGCAAGTTCTTGCTTGCTAATAATAGCTCACCTCTCAAGGGGTCAGTCAAACGGATGGAAATTTTGTTTTGCCCTTGCAGTCTTGCCAATTTGGAAAGCTCACAATTGAGGGCATTTATTTTCCAGTGTTTGAAGATCAAAATGTAAATTTTTCTGCCCCCTTGTTAAATATTTAGTCACAGATTAGCACGTCTAACCAAGTTGCCGTTTTAATTTATTGCTCATAATATACATGATGGGCAGGAGGAGGTTGGATCTAGAAAACCTAAGGTTTAGGGACAGACAAAGATTAAAATAATGATCTAAGGGGGGAAATGTATGATCCTGGGTTACAGTCATGTCAGCGATAAGGTAAGAGAATGCAGCATTCTCTGGGTGAGTCTGAGTGGATTCCTATGGACTATCATGGCTTTGATTTACCTCTGAGCTTTCCCTTCTATGAAGAAGAATCTACCCTCACCAGGCAGCTGGAATAAAATTGGATGTTTCATCACCAACTCATATGAAATCTTGAAGATTGTTTTCCATCTTTCCTCTTCAGTTGTTCTTCCAAGTATGTTTCCAGGGGGAAGGAGGAGGAGCCTTAGTTAACAACTGGCTTAATTCCCCGTTTCCTCCCAGCCTCTGTGGGTTCATTTGATCTCCAGAACCGATTCTAGCTTCCTGTTTACCTTTCTTCTGCAAATTCCTGGCTACTAAACCTATGGCTGATTCATGTCAATGTATGACAAAACCCACTGCAATGTTGTGAAGTAATTAGCCTCCAACCAATAAAAATAAATGGAAAAAATAAATAAATAAATCTTTCATTTCCGAACTCACCTTGGAATGAGCCATCCCAAGGCCAAGGAAGGGCTTAAATTTAAAGAACCATGATAGTAAAACATTAATTCAGCAGATCTTAATCTGGAATGTGTTTAAGGCACCCCAAGAGATTTGAAAATTTGAATCTGGCCTCGTCCCCACCACTCCCCCCCCCCCCCCACTGTCCCCACCCCAGACCATGAACGCTGAGTCTGTGAAGGGGCTCTGGGTACTGAATTTTAACCAGTACACCAGTGACTGTGACTTGGGTGGCTTCTAGAAGACACTTGTAGAAACACTGATTTAGAGAGACTTTAAAAATGGAAGGGAGGCCAAGTTAGATCACATTCTAGTATTTGGTCATAGTGGTGATAGATTTTATTTTAAACCTAGAGGAAAAATTTGCAATATTTATTCTGTCTCAGGCCAAATCTTTGGTTAGTCAATACACAGAATGGGCCTACGTTTGATGCATCCTATTTTAAAATACTTGTTTGGGGGAAAGGTTTAAGTATCTGTCATCCCATGCCATGCATATTGAAAATCAGGTGTGTAACTGTATCCACGAACACGGCATTAGAGCTTACGCAATTGTGTTTTGTTGTTTTCAGTGTTGTAATAATGATACCACATGGGCAGACTTTATTATTTTCTCCTGGAGGAGAAAACACGGAATATATTATCTCTCCTTCTATTTATTTAGGTGGTTAAATGATCCGTGATTTTATATCTTTGATTCAGCCTTCCATTTATACTAAGTAAGTGTTGGTTGCCAAGGTAATTTTTTTTTTACAGTTTTTGGCAGGAAAAAAATAATTTATACACTTGCAAGTATAGACCAGATATCCTTGTTACTGTCACAATTTATACAGATGATTCAATAATTCTGTCCAGTGCAGAATCCCGTCACGTGTTTAGGGCACCAGGGAAACAAGGCTACTAAAAGAAACAGAGGAAGGGAGAGAGGTAAGGCTTTGATGAAGGTTACCAGTATTTTGCAACCAGCATAACTAAGGAAAAGCTATTTTAGTTCCATATATACATAGGTTTTATTTTATAATGATTTTATTTTGATTCACACAAGAGACAGGATATGAGGTTCTTCTTGGGGCTTAGGGTGTCTACCACCTTGACACAGATGTAAAAGATACTTTCCCCCCAGAAGTTGGGAGCTTGTGTTCCTCTTTCCCTGTTCCCACCTTGTTGCAATTCAGTCAAGTCACTCTGTATCTAAATTTGTAGACCATTTAGGTAAGGTATTTCCCAGCTTCTCATTTTGTACACAACACATTCTCATTCCAAACTCCTAACTCCCCTGCTGATTGCCTCCCTTGTTCTGTTCTGCTCTGCTTACTTATGAAAAGGCATCGTTCTAAGTCAATCAAATGCTATTTTTACTCTTTCCTCAGATACTGCTTCCAGATATCTTCACTTAATAATCACCCAAAAAAGCAATTATAAAAATAAATATATTGCTAGTGTATGTCTTCTGTTTTCTTGTTTTCTTCTTCTAATATTACGTCTTTATGCCTCACTGTCTCTTTTGCCAGTCTTAGCACCTGTCTTGACTGGAACGGCTAAAACGGACACGGAAATAAAAGGCAGGTGGCATGGTGATCCACCCCAGTATTCTTGCCTGGCAAATCCCCACGGATTGAGTAGCCTGGTGGGCTCCAGTTCATGGGGTTGCAAAGAGTTGGACACAACTGAGTGACTGAGCACACACACACAATGATACCCAGCCTAAGAACGCAACAGAGAGGCAGCACCATGTTCTGTGACCAATCACGATAACACAAAGAGGTGCGGAGCAACCTCCCACAAGCTTCTCTACAATGGAATAATAACACTTGCCTCTAAAGGTCTCATTAGGATCTTGAGTTCCCAGTAAGATCATAGATGCAAAAGTACTTTGAAAAAATTTAAAGATCTTTTCAAATAGGAGAAGGTGAGAGCAACACTCTTTGAATGGTGATTTTGGTCTGCCGTTGAATGTCCATGAATAAGATGCTTTATGTTTCATCTCATGGTACAGCAAGGATCATCAAGGGTGGTTGATAAGGCTGTCAATAAATCATCATTAATGACTTACTTTCTTGATATATGAATTAGTGGGCCAGACCTAAGAAATACATTTTGTGTGTCTTCTGTATTCAAGAGCAATGAACCAGTCAGTGAAGTTCCCCAAAAGTAGAGCCTTTGCAGATATGATATAGTGAACTTGAGAAAGCCAGATCCAATGAAAACACCCCATTTTCCAAACATGACCTTGTGCTAAGTCACTTGAGTCATGATCCACTCTTTGTAACCCCATGGACCATCACCCACCATGCTCCTCTGTCCATGGAATTCCCCAGGCAAGAATACTGGAGAGGGATGCCATGGCCCTCCCTAGGGGATTTTCCCGACTCAGGGATTGAACCCTTGTTTCTTAAGTCTCTTGCATCAGCAGGGGGGGGGGTCCTTTACCACTAGTGCCATATTGGAAAATATGAAGAACATCTTCATTTTCTTTGGTTTTAGCAAATGTTGAGTGACTCCTTCCTTCTAATGGCCCATCTGAGCAGGTTCCTCGTAGGGCTGTTGCTTGAAAAGAGCCCCAGGGATCATAGTCTTGGTTGGCTTCTATTTAAGTCACGGTGCCTTCTCATTTCTGATTAATAGAACATTGTTTAAAATAACATTAAATGCCCATTTTCTCAATTTGTTAAAATTTCTCATGAATCCAGGGAGAAGTGAATCATCTTTTCCACTTCACTGTGTACTTACCAACAAAGCAAATAACCTAAATTTCAGTTGAATAATTTGCTTTTGTAACATAGACAATCAGACCATCTGGAAATAAGGACAGGAAAAGAAAAAAGAAACCCACGAATGAATGAAGGCCAAACACAAGATGACAAGATCTCAGAATTCTAGAGCCCAAACGAGACTTGTAGGCATCAGCTTGCCCACTTGACTCTCCTAGAAGTGCTTCCAATGGGGATGCACAGCATACTTTGGAAAGGCGGTGGAAAAAGATCCTGTGGGCTTGGTGGGGTGGCTGTTTTTCTGCCCATCATTTCAGAAATGCTAGTTCTATCTATTGCATAATATAGAACACATGTTTTTCACAATCAAGACACTGTGTCACAGGACTGTGGGCTCTGAGGGTAGGAAAACTGACTTTAGGAATTGAGTATCCATGTTTCCTTGTCATTGAAGAGTGCAAACATATCTTTGTCTCAGGCCAGAGCAGAGGAAATATTCTCCAATGAAGACAGCAGACTTATAAATTAATTCCTTATGATAAATTCCAAATGCTCCTTAAAGAATGATATTTTTCTTATTAAAGTCTTTTGAGGCATCTAGCATCAGTCAGAATGTCATGGGGCTTATCAATATTGTATCTCCAGCATGAATCTGCAAGAAAGGGCTTTTCTTGAGATCAAAAAAGTTCACAGAAAATATAGTAATGCAGAGCGTCACATAGCCAAGTTGTCCAAAGTTCGCTTCTTTGTGCAGGCTTTTTTTTTTTTTTTCTAATAAGGACTCAGAGTTTATTCCAAAACTAAGTTTTCTCCTTAGAATCGCCAATGGCAAACCTTTATCTAAAATCAAAGTGAATGGTCCCATAGATAGCATTTTATCTGAGTTATCTACTGGGCTAGGAACCAGGGTGAGGTTCAGAATTGTAGGAGGCATGCACACGCAGTGTGGTGAAGAAAGGCCTCCTAATTTGTGCCCGAAGCACCTCTCTTGCTTCATCCTAGCCCTGGCTGTGGTTCTCTGACAGCACACATAGAATGCAGAAGGCACCAGAAAAGTCTGGACACTGATTCAGCCAGAAGAAGTAAGGCAATCCTAATTAATAGCACACGTGCTAATGACCAGTTAGTCTTTGCCAATGCCCACAGGGTGACCTTGGGCAAGCTGGCCCAGACGCCGTGCCCTGTGATGCAATGCTGCCAGCCCTCCGCCTCCTAGATGACCACACACATGCCGCCCAGCACAACTGTCAGCACTTCACAGGCGATTAGTGGAAGCAAGCTTGGCACCACTATGGCCCCTTTCTATTTCCTACATCTCAGCTGAGTCCTGGGCGGCTTGAGTGCCCCACAGCCTGCAAGAGACACTGGAGACTTGGCAGGCGCAGTGCCTTCTGCACTAAGCCGTCTTTGGTTTTCTGCTTTTTGCCACGCTCTCATCCCCATGATATTCTGCCACAGGCTCAAAGCAGTTTCCTTTCCCACCCTGTCCCCTGCACTGCCGATCAGCACCCCCACTCCCTCATCAACAAGTATCCCCATTTCCTCAGCACTACCCCATTTCTTCTCTAGATGCTTTTCCCAACCCTAGACTCCGACTTTTGCGGAAGATGCAACTTGCCCCCACAACTCTCTCTAGAAAAGTCTGTTTATTTGGTCATAACAAGCATCACCTATAACCCAAGATCAGGAGCGAAGTGAGGGACCCCCATGCTTTTATTTTACAGCCTATCATTTCCATCATCCCCCTTTTACTTTTTTTCCCCCATTTATTTTTATTAGTTGGAGGCTAGTTACTTTACAATATTGTAGTGGATTTTGCCATACATTGACATGAATCAGCCATGGATTTACATGTGTTCCCTATTCCGATCCCCCCTCCCACCTCCCTCTTCATCCCATCCCTCTGGGTCTTCCCAGTGCATCAGCCCTGAGCACTTGTCTCCATCATCCCCCTTTTAAAAGTATTTATTTATATGGTTTTTCTGGGTCTTAGTAGCAGCCCGCAGGATCTTCAACCTTCTTTGTGGCATGTGGGATCTAGTTCCCTAACCAGGGATGGAACACTGGCCCCCTGCATTGGGAGCTTGGAGTCTTAGCCATTGGATCATCAAGGAAGTCCCCATTTCCATTACTTTCTAACCAAACTGTCTTATGCCTTGGTTGTACCTACCTGGAAAGCCCCAATCCAGGATGAAACTGGCCCTTCCTTGAGCCTATATGTTTACTTCAGTCACTCAGTCGTGTCTGACTCTTGGCGACCCCATGGACTGCACACACCAGACTTGCCTGTCCTTCACCATCTCCAGGAGTTGGTGGAGTCAACTCATGTCCATCTAGTCGGTGATGCCATCCAACCATCTCATCCTCTGTCATCCCCTTCTCCTCCTGCCTTCAATCTTTCCCAGCATCAGGGTCTTTTGCAATGAGCTGGCTCTTCTCATCAGGTGGCCAAAGTATTGGAGCTTCAGCTTTGGCATCAGTCCTTCACATGAATATTCAGGACTGGTTTCCTTTAGGATTGACTGGTTTGATCTCCTTGCAGTCCAAAGGACTTCCTGAGCGTATACCTGACAGTTAAATCATTGATGGGAAAAAAATACACCCAAGTAGATGGTAAGTTTCTCGTGGCCCATCTCAACTGGTTCTAAACAGTGTTCCGTAACCATTTCACTAGTCAACTGACTCTCCCACCTACACAATATTTCAAACCTTCTCCTCTATGTTCAAATTTCTGATTCCTCTTGTCTTATCCTTGTCCTACTCTCTTTTTATTTGAGGTGATCTTGCTTTCTAATTCTCAGATAACATAAAAGTTATGAGACAGGAGCTCCTTTAACTTCCTACCTCCAGATTAATAGATCTTTCCTAAAATCAACACCCCCTTCTTCTTCCTTCTCAGCATTAGTGTCTCTCCACTTGTGTATCTCTTACAATGAGATATCTCAAACAGTGTAAGTACAAAGTGAATTTATGTTCTTTTCCTCCAGATTTCTCATGTGTTCTTTAGCTATCCCAGTAAGCAAGGCTCTGGTATCAGAGCTTGTCCACTTGCCCAAACCAAAAGTCTCATCCCTCATCTCCAAAAAGTACATCCTATCGATCTTTCTCAAGTACCTGTAGGCTCTACCTTCATCTTTTGTCTACCACCAGGAGTTGACAATCAAGTTTTACTGGAACACAACCACACTCAGTTTTTATGGATTACCTATGGCTGCTTGTATTGCAGGAGTAGAGTTGAGGAGTTGCCACAAAAATCATATGGCCCACAAAGCAGAAAATATTTACTTTCTGATCCTTCCCAGAGACAGTTTGTCAATTCAACCCTTGATTTAGGAGGTTTTCTATTGGAAAACCGCCTAAATGAACCCAGCACCAAGATTGTCTCTCTATCCTCAGGCTCGTGCTCCACAGGAAAGCTGATCATTTTCCTAAAAGCTTATACCACTATGCTTGGAACCCTTCAGAGCATGAAGACCATACTTGGGATAACAAGCTGCATCCTTGGCCTGCCTACTCCTCCCCCTCACCTTGTACCTTTCCACCCTTGCTCACCAAAGCCAGTGGCGCTAGCCACCTTTAGGTGCTCCAATTCACAGTGCTCTTTCATTCCACGGAATTCAGAAAATTTTGCTTCCTTGCCTTGGAGGCTCTTTTTCTACCTCAATTTACCCCTCATCCAATTCCTACTTACTCTTCGTGACTCTGCTTAGACCTCCTCTCCTCCAGGAAGCCTTTCCTTTCTCTCAGATTGGATTAGGTGTCATTTCACAATACTATTTACCTTTTTAAAAATTGGGGTATAGTTGCTTTGCAGTCTTGTGTTAGTTTCTGCTGTACAACAGAGTGAATTAGCTAGGTGTGTACATATATCCCCTCCCTCCTGGACGTCCCTCCCACCACCTCCCCCGTCCCACTCATCTAGGTCACAGTAGACCACCGAGCTGAGCTCCCTGTGCTATATGGCAGCTTCCCACTAGGTACCTGTTTTACACACGGCAGTGCACATACATCAATCCCAGTCTCCACATTTGTCCCACGCACCCTCCCCCACCCTCCGTGTCCACCCATCCGTTCCCTGCATCTGCGTCTCTATTCCTGCCCTGCAAATAGTTTCATCTGTCATGGTACTATATGCTTTTAAAGTACTTATCTCAGCTGCTTTTAATTCTTTGTGAAATTGTTTAATGTCTGCTTTTTAAGATAGACTGCAAGCATCATGGTGGAAAATCCATCTATCTTGTTTGGAAATGTGCTCTTCAGTTACTGACACAGTGCCTGGCACAAGACAGGTACTCAGAAAATATTTGTTGAATAAATGAACGAGTAGCAATAGCACAGTAAGGTGGCACTCATGATATTGGGACGTAATATACACAGACCATTTAGTTAATTGCCTGATACTGGCCAACATTAGATAATATTTTAGTATTATTAAGTTTTTACTTTGAATCGCTGCTGGACTTCTTGATTTGGCCAAGAAAGGTACCTAAAAAGCATATTGGTTTTGCAACATGTAGCATGAACCATTCTTCAATCATTCTTCTATTTGGCTGTCTATTAAGAAGCATATCTGACTTTCCATAGTGCAAGACCTCTAAAAAACAAGTGCATCCAATCCTGGAAGCCAAAAGCGATACTAATGTGTGTTTTCCAGACTGGGTAGTCCTACCTGCCTTCCAGATCTGCTTCCCACTCTTCACTACCTTCCTTCTTGCCTCAGGAGGCTGACCTCCTGTTTTGCTCCTTGCCTCCTGCCTTCCAGTTGGGTTTGACAGTGGGTCCCACCAGTCAGAGACCGGAGGCAGGTCAAGGAGGAACCTTTAATCCCTCTGGCTTCTCCTTTGGGCTCTACGCTCACAGTGATTCTACTACTCTATCTAAGGTCTTACTTCCTACCAGAGGATTTTTCTAGTCCATCATATAATCACATGCCCTCTCTCTGTAGATATAGCTTCCTCTTCCCTAGGATAGTTACAGCTCCCTGCTATTGATAGCCTTGGCATGTTTCATTATGCCTTTTGGATTCCCTTAACTTGTCCATACCTTTGTCCATTAAAATCCCAGTTATTCTTGTTTGAGTGTGCTGCCTGTTTTCTTATAAGACCCCAGCTCCTACGATTCCACTGCCTAAGTAAATGTAATGAAAACACATCAAGAGGCTCTTCTGTGCCTCTCTAGATTTCTCACTTACCTCTAAGCAGGTCTGCCAGCTTGGCTGATATGAGCTAAGATGCCATTACCCTCATTTCTCAGGTAAGACAAAGGAGTTTGGAAGCAATCAAAGTAAGGAATGCACTCACACTTCCAGAGCTCAATCAAAGCTGCAGGTCAGCTCTCAACCCTACACACTGAATTCGGACCTTTATCTCGGCCTCTCCCCTCCCAGAGGACCACCTGCTGGGATCTGGACAGCCAGGATCCCAGATGAATCATCCCTGGTGACAGGGCTCTCTGGGGTGAGTCTTATCCAGGTGGAGGCTGGAGCTGGTGGGTGTGTGCAGCTGGCTCGGGGCCCCAGTGTGGAGCAGGGCTGGGAAGCGTTCCCAGATGGCTCCTGGGTGCCATGACTTTTTCTGGCTGCATTCCTGGGGGAGGTGGGAAAACACATATAGGTCTCCTAGCTGCAAATCCAAGCAAAGAGCACGCTGTCGTATCTTTAGCAAGTGATAGCACACAAAATATAGAAAGCCAGAGGACTAGACACAGACATATCCACCCAGCTGAACTAATTCATTCTTTAAGGGATAACCAGTTAGAAGGCTTTCTCTTGTCTTTGTGAATAATTGTCCTTAAAAACAACTGCCGCTGGTCTTGGGAAAAGCACAGACAACCCTTCATCCTATCCTCTCAATTTCCTCCTCTGGAAAATGGAGTCCTGCCAGTTTGTGAAAAGGGGAGCAATTACCCATTAAGGTGAGCAAACATCTCCATGGGTCTTAATTTTAAAACCTCAAATACAAAGCTACTATTGATTTTTTTCCTTTTCGGGGCAGGAGGCAATATGAGTCATAGTTGAGAGCACAGACTCTGGAGCCAGACTACCTAGGTTAAAATCCCAGTTCTAGCCACTAACTAGCTGTGTGATCTTGGGAAAGTAACTTAACCTCTCTGAGCCTCTGTTTCCTTATCTGTAAAGCAGGGATAATGACAGTATCTACCTCACAGGGTTGACATGAAGATTAACTTATTATAAGGAAAGACTTTGAATGATGCCTATGATGTGGTAAAGACTACTTACATAAGGTGGTTGAATAAAGTGGTTTCAGTAATTATCCATGTATCTTTACAGAGACATATGTGGAATACTCATCATCTCACGATTTTTCATAATTTTTTTTTTTGCCTGTAGGCCAAATAACTTCTAGGCTGAAATAACAGATCCAGAAAGTCTTTGCCAGCACTGCCAGTCACTAGATTAAGGGAATTTGGCTTGTGTCCTAACTGCCATCAGGAAGAGACTACCTGGGAGGCTAATAAATTGAAAAGCATATCTTGGTACACAGAGTCAGCCTGGCACATTTGTCAGTTATGCCCCAGGAATGAGGGGGAGCACCAAGTGGCCTTACCTGCAGGACTGATGGAGAATGGAGAATGAAGAGATGCCTTGTAAACAGATTATCCATCACTGATGACTGAAGCCCTAATATGAGCCTGTATCCGTCATTCACCAAAGTCTTTTCATTTAGGCATCAGCCCCACAAGGCAGATACATCTCAGAGGCTGACTGAGTATGGTTTCTTCCCTCTCCTCTCACCTTCTTTAATTTCCTATTAGAAATCAGAGACCAGCCCAGTTTTCCAAAAGCAAGCCTGGTTTTCTCTACTGGCTCTCAACTAAAACACATACTCTCCAGGTCTGAGGAGAGCTCACTGCCTACAGCAGGCTATCCTCCTCTTAGGGAAGTCCTGAGTGAGTGAAGTTCTTAAGGAAAACATTTGTCTTCCCCTGAGAAGTCAAGAGCTCACAAGAGTGACCATTCTTTCCTAACTCAGTAATGGTAGCAAATTTTCATTGAGTTCTTACTTTATGCTGGGCACTATGCCAAACAGTTTGTATAACTAACATTCACATTTAATTCTCACAATCATCCTAGAAGATAGGCACAGTGTCTGTCTGAATCCTGAGGGCAGCGCTGTCCTATAAAAAAGTAATATGAGCCACAGGTGTATCCACTTATATCATTTTGAGTTTTTCTGTTAATAGTAGCCACATCATAAAAAGTAAAAAGAAGTAATTAGGACTCTGAGCTTGCACTTCTGGGGGTTTGACTTCAATCCCTGGTCAGGACTAAGATCCTGCAAGTTGCATCATGTGGTCAAAAAAAGAAAAAGAAACAAGGGAAGCTAATTTTAATAATATGTTTTGTTTAACCCAATATATCTTAAAATTGACATTTCAATAATCAATATAAAAGTTAATGAGATATTTTATATTCTTTTTTTGAGTCTTCAAAATCCAAGTTCCAATTAATAAATGTAGAACAAATGAGGGAAATAGGAAAATTCCCACTTGCCAAGTAATAATTCTTACATGCAAGATACATCTATGGATGCTAAAATTAGAGAATGAACATTTGAAGAAAAATAGGAAAACTCCAGGCTCTGCACATCTCTCTGTCTCAAGATTTTGGTTAATTAAGGAGAAACTGTGACTCTACAGTGGAGAAACCCTGTAGCATCATCTTAACAAACAAACAGCGTTAACATCATCAGTAAGAGAACACATCAATATCATGTAGCCCCAGGCAGGATGCATAGACTCCTGAGATCTCACCAAAAATCTATAACCTCAACTGAATCCTGAGAAAACAACAGAAAGATACCAAATGGAGAGACTGTATACAAAATAAAGGGCTAGTACTGTTCCAGAACGTCAAGGTCATGAATGACAAGGCAAGGCTAAGGAAGCTCACAGATTGGGGGCACTGAATAGACGTAACAACTAAATGCAGTGGGAGCTCCTGGACTGGATACTGACACAGAAAACCGAATATGCATGGAAAAACTGGTGTAGTTTGAATAAAGTTTACAGTTTAGTTAACAATCGTGTGCCAACGTTGATGTTCTGGCTTTGATCATTCACCCTAGCTATGTAAGTTGCTAACATTAGGGGGAAACTGGGTAATGGGTACACAGGAACTCTGGACTGTGTCTACAATTTTTCCATAAGCCTAAAATTTCAAAATAAAAAAAAATGAAAGGATATGGTGCAATACAAGAATGCCAATGGAAAACAATTGCAATTATTTAAAAGGATACAAGAGTCTATAAAGTTGATGGAAGAGAGCAGTATTGCTGAAAATGCATGAAAAATCACTGATGAGCTAGGTAAACCAGCTAACATTTGGAGAAGAAAAATCAGCAGGGATTGTAACAGGATGTAGTGTTCGAAAAACAATAATTTAAATGTCAAGGAATTATGAGAGAGCCTTGGAAAAATGAATGAAGCTTTCTAACATGTTTGCCAAAAAAAATTTTGCTATTAAATTACACATGAAGTGAAGGCTGTTGTATCATGCCACATATCATTTTAGCTTAAAATTATGCCAAAATGTCCACATGAGATTTATTTGTGTTCATCCTAAGAATGAACATAGAGTTGCAACTATAATCTGTGTTCTATTGGATATGATAAAATTTTATTTTTATAACTTGTATCTTCATTTTTTATATTAAAAAGAAGCCTTGCTTAAAATTTTAATTCATCTTAAACGGCTTGACTTTGGTCTATTCCAGTCTCAATTACCCTTGGATCATGCACACTTCCTATCAGTTCGTGAGAGATCCAGGGCTTGAACCCAAGTCATTGGCCCTCTGGTTCATGCTCCATGCTCCAGTCTCATGCAATGAGCCCATGTACTCTGCCCTGTACCCAGATCCCAAGGAGAAGGGCTCAGCTTTGTTTCCATTGAAAGTGTTGAAAGGGTTAGTTGCTCAGTTATGTCCGACTCTTTGCAATACCATGAACTATAGCCTGCCAGGCTCCGCTGTCCATGGAATTCTCCAGGAAAGAAAGAGTGCTGGAGTGGGTTGCCATTCCCTTCTCCAGGAGATCTTCCCGGCCCAGGGATCAAACCCAGGTCTCTTGCACTGTAGGTGGATTCTTTACCATCTAAGCCACCCCATTACCTGATCAAATTTCCTCTAAGTCATTCAAAACCAGTTCCATGCTCTTTGTGAGGATAAGTTACTCTAGAATGTTTTCTACCACTGTCTATGAATTTGTTGAGGATGAGCAACTCTGTAAATCAATGGGAGACAAGGGAGAAATGGACATGAATGAACACATGAACTTCATCAGCCATGTCTGTGTGGCATCAAGCTACCCTTGATCTCCAAGACCCACCAAATCTGTTAAAGATGACACTCACTTTTAAATATGTTTACTGCACCCTAACTCAGAAATCAAACGTATAGGTAATAAGGTTATTCAAAATGCTTAGTGTTCAAAATGATGAAACGGGATCTTTAAAAATGGAAGACTGAAGAAAGGAGATACGACCATCAGAAAGGAGCTTCCAACATTTGAAACTATCAGTAACAAAAGATATGGACATAAGACTAACACATTACAGTGAGCAGATGCAAGAGCAGAGTGGGCGGAAGAGATTGAGTAAGAAAACATTCTCAGGCTCCACAGCATGGCCGGCGACATTAGCTAGCGCTCGCCCTACTCTCTCTAACGGGGAAACAGCGGACTACAGGACACTGAGCTGTATCTGCCTCTATTTCCAACAGACTCACGTTCAACTTTCGCTCACCCACATACACAAAGCCGGGAAAATTTTATTAATCCTTTTTAAAAAAAAGTTAATATAAAATTATAGCAAAAAAAAAAAAAAAAAAGGAACCTGAACTTTAGTAACACAGCTGGAACAATCCGCAGCGGCGGCCGCGGCGGTGGGAGAGGAGATTTAATTTAGTTGATTTTCTGTGGTTGTTGGTTGTTCGCTAGTCTCACGGTGATGGAAGCTGCACATTTTTTCGAAGGGACAGAGAAACTGCTGGAGGTTTGGTTCTCCAGGCAGCAACCCGACGCAAACCAAGGATTTGGGGATCTTCGCACCATCCCAAGATCCGAGTGGGACATACTTTTGAAGGATGTGCAATGTTCAATCATAAGTGTGACAAAAACTGACAAGCAGGAAGCTTATGTACTCAGTGAGAGTAGCATGTTTGTCTCCAAGAGACGTTTCATTTTGAAGACATGTGGTACCACCCTCTTGCTGAAAGCACTGGTTCCACCGTTGAAACTTGCTAGGGATTACAGTGGGTTTGACTCAATTCAAAGCTTCTTTTATTCTCCTAAGAATTTCATGAAGCCTTCTCACCAAGGGTACCCACACCGGAATTTCCAGGAAGAAATAGAGTTCCTTAATGCAATTTTCCCAAATGGAGCAGCATATTGTATGGGACGCATGAATTCTGACTGTTGGTACTTGTATACTTTGGATTTCCCAGAGAGTAGGGTTATCAATCAGCCAGATCAAACCCTGGAAATTTTGATGAGTGAGCTTGACCCAGCAGTTATGGACCAGTTCTACATGAAAGATGGTGTTACTGCAAAGGATGTCACTCGTGAGAGTGGAATTTGTGACCTGATACCAGGTTCTGTCATTGATGCCACAATGTTCAATCCTTGTGGGTATTCAATGAATGGGATGAAATCGGATGGAACTTATTGGACTATTCACATCACTCCAGAACCAGAATTTTCTTATGTTAGCTTTGAAACAAACTTAAGTCAGACCTCCTATGATGACCTGATCAGGAAAGTTGTGGAAGTCTTCAAGCCAGGAAAATTTGTGACCATCCTGTTTGTAAATCAGAGTTCTAAATGTCGCACAGTGCTTTCCTCGCCCCAGAAGATTGAAGGTTTTAAACGTCTTGATTGCCAGAGCGCTTTGTTCAATGATTACAATTTTGTTTTTACCAGTTTTGCTAAGAAGCAGCAACAACAGCAGAGTTGATTAAGAAACATGAAGAAAAAACACAAAAAGAGAACACACATAGAAGGTGGTGGTGGCTGCTATTTAGATACTGATACCAAGGGCCATGCTTTCCATAACCACCACCTTGTAGTTGCAGAAAGCCCTAGATGTAATGGTAGTGTAATCATTTTGAATTGTATGCATTATTATATCAAGGAGTTAGATATCTTGCATGAATGCTCTCTTCTGTATTTAGGTATCCTATGCCACTCTTGCTATGAAATTGAAGTGCATGTAGAAAAAACCTTTTACTATATGAAACTTTACAACACTTGTGAAAACAATTCAATTTGGTTTACACACAGTGTAATATTTCTCCAGGTGTCATCCAAAATTCCCCACAGACAAGGCTTTCGTCCTCATTAGGTGTTGGCCTCAGCCTAGCCATCTGGGACTGTTCTATTAATTGCTGCCAGGATTTTACATCCAGTTACCTCCACTTTCTAGAACCTATTCTCTACTAATGTTATTGAAACCAATTTCTACTTCATACAGATGTTTTTGCAACAGCAATTAAACTTTTTCTTCCACGAAAAAAAAAAAAAAAGAAAACATTCTCAGAAGGGCTCCTCATATCCTGGAGCAAAGCATTGCTTTAGAGTGATACACACACACACACACACACACACACACGGTTGAAACTCTGATGATATTGATAGTCATTATTAAGATGCAATATACTAAGTTACCAGTCCAACCCTGGCCCTGATGACAGCTGAGGTTGGAAGGTTTGCTTAAGAGAGTAGCTTAAAACAGGGGCATTAAACAGGGTATGTTTGCTTTCTTTGGGTGCACCTGTGGGTACACCGGTTCATTCAGATTCATTTTTAAAATTTTCGTTTTCTTATTTGGCTGTGCGGGGGTCTTAGTTGCAGCATGCGGGATCTTCAGTTGAGGCATGTGAACTCGTAGTTGCTGCAGGTGGGATCTATTTCCCTGACCAGGGATTGAACTCGGGCTCCCTGCATTGGCAGGGAGCAGCCTTTGCTATTGGACACCCCGGAACTCCCCAGAAATCCCCGGATTCATCTTTATCCTGAAATAATCTTTAAAACAATTGAAAATTGGACAGTCTTCTAGAAACCTATTGTGCCAGCAGTAGGAAAGATGGCACAATGGGGCCAAGCAAAGTCAGAAAGATGGGCAGAGGGGAGTGGCTTCCCGTATCAGTGTATTGTGAGGTCAAACACTTCTTTGCGGTCCAATCTCTTCTTTTTTTCTGCAAGAAGAGTTGCGTCACTTCCTGTTGGCCTCAGGTGGGCTAAAATCCAGGTCGGGCCACTCTCCTTCCAACCACAGTGAGAGTGCCACAAGAACAAGAAGGGAATGGAGGGACGGATGGGGGCGGGTGACATTGGACTTTTCTTGGTCTAGCCCCACCATCCTTGTAACTCTTGTTAGTTGTTTACTGAGCTTTCAGAGATTTCCTTTTTCCTGCGTGTTCTATTTGTGATTCCTCAAATTGCACAGTGCAGTGGACACTCCCATGCCCTGCTTGCTATGACCACCCTGCTTCAGCGACAGCACTCAGTTGTCATCCCTCATCAGCCAATGACCACCCCTCTAGGAATCTCTCCTTGACATTGACTTCCCAGCCTTGCTGACCCTGGGTCCCTGGTCACGTTGGTCTCCAGTTTCCAGGGAACAGTCCCCCATGCCTTTGTGCACGATTCGCCACCTCCTTCTGCCAAAAGGAAGAAAGATCTGGCCTGCTGTCACCACACATGTTCATCCCTCCTCCACCCAGCCCGGGGACTGTCAGAACCAGGTAGGGGTTGGGAAGGAGTAGCACCAATGTGAGCCTCCATCTCTCTGGTGGTTCAGCCCAGCCCAGGACTCCCAGCTACTAGTAGGCAGGCGATCCTGACGTCAGTCTTTCCTGGGCCAAGGATGATGGGCATTCTTAGGAAGCTTCTACTGTCTATCTTTGGCCAAGATGCTTTCCTGCCTACCTGGGCAGCAGTGACATGTGAGCACAGCAAACCGAGGGCCGTGAGTCCTCCTTTCTGGCCCGCATGTGGCAGCTGCCGGCACCTGGGGAGGCATCAGGGTAGAATTGAGGGGTTGCCTTCATGAGAATCGACTCTGATGGGAATACAAGAGCAAGCAATGGAGGGAGGTGTGTTCAGAGACTCCTCTGGTGTGAAAGCTCTGCAGTCAGAGGGTCAGAGGGAGCATGGAAGGAGGGAGAGCTGAGTTCAAAACCAGGAGAGGCTGGACTGCCTCTGGGCAGAGAGGGCAGGCGAGGGCAGGGAGGTAGGGAAGAGAGAGCCTGAGGTGAATGGCCCAGAGGAGCAGGCACTAGAAGGTGGGAGCAAGATAAGACCTGGGCCAGGCCAGGTGGTTCAGCAAACCAAAACCACAAACCCTGGGCACACAACAGAGTTTCTTCTTCTTTGTCGGAGCCTCTGAGGAATTCTGCTAGGTGTGGGCAACTCTTCAGAGGCCCCCTCAAAACAAAGAACTCCACAGACCTTCCAAACTCAGAACAAGGGCTTGTTTTGAACAGCCTTGGCCAAGGTGCCAGCCGGCGCGGCACCCGACTGTGGGAGGTTTTGACCGTCCCAAACAACGAGGCCCTTGCCCTGACACTTGATTCTCACTGCTGGAAACTGGGGCCTCTCATACTGCTCAGGGGACTGGGGAGCAGTGTATCCTTCCTGGGAGGTAGACACACAAGGATGAGGGATTTACCTGGCAGGCCAGTAGCTAGGACTCTGCACTCCCAATGCGGGGGGCCTGGGTTCGATCCCAGGTCAGGGAGCTGGGTCGTTCATGCTAAAGCTGAGAGTTCCCATACCACAGCTAAAGATGCCACATGCTGCAACTGGAACCTGGTTCAGCTAAATAAGTAAATAATTAAATTGAAAAAAAGATTACCAAGGACGATTCTAGCACCTGGGATGTCCCCATGCCTCCACAGAGCACGGCCCACTATGCCGTGGGAACCTTCCGCACAGCAACTCCTGTCAAAACCCAGGTGTGCAGCCCCGTTGCAGTTTACTCTTGGTCCCCTCAAGAGATAACCTTTGAGCTTCCGTGAGCCTGAGTTCCGGGAGAGCTTCCTAGAGAAAGAGAGAGATGTTGGACGTCCCTAGGCTCGTGGCCTCCTAGAGCAGTTACACAGGTAGGCAAGAATAGCCGCTGGGGCTAAAGTTGTAGCGGCCACGTGCTGAAGCCGTGTCTCACTTGGCTACGTCACGACGCCCTGGGCGGTCTGTCTGTTCTTGGAGCTGTGGGCTTTGCACTGTTCAACGACACTGCTTTTCATGAGCTATTCCCACGGTGGATCATACATGCTCCAAAGGTGTGGGCTGAGGCTTACGCTTTTTCTAGTAATTAAAAATCAAGGCTCCCTACAGGAAAACTGCTGACACAGAAATTACAATGAGGACAATGAGAAGTTTTTTAAAAAAGCATAATTTCTCTCTCCACTTGTCCATTTCCTCACAGTCCGTCCAAGAGTTTTCCATGCAAGAGTTCTGTTGAGGAGTATAAAAAAACATTTTAAAATGGAAGGGAACCAGTGTGGAAATGCCCAAGTCAATTATGCCAGTAGTAACTGCTAAGACTTGTTGCAACCTGAAGTTACAAGTGGGGATGCCTCAATAACTGAAATAGTTTTTAAAATTTTTATTGAATTTATCACAGTATGCTTCTGTCTTATGTTCTGTGTGGGGGTTTTCTTGGCCCTGAGGCATGTGAGAGTTTAGCTTCCTGACTGGGGATCAAACCCCTGCACTGGAAAGTGAAGTTCCAACCACTGGATCGGCAGGAAAGTCCTCTAAAATAATATTTAAAAAGGAATATTTATGCTGCATTATAGTGGAGTGGGAATATCGTCTTGAAGCTAGAGAAAGATTTGTCAGTGCTCTTCTGGCAACTTGGAATCTGGTCGGTGTTTCAACTTTTCTTCTACAGTAATTTCCTACTTACACAGAGGGAAGCTGGCTACTGGTACAGGCATATTTTATCAAGTCAACTTGACAGTTACTGATCTAAGACTAGGTAACATGCAGAGCAGCAAGTCAAAGAGTGAAGTCTGGGGACTTCCCTGGGGGGTCCAGTGGTTAAGACTCTGCACTTTCACTGCAGGGGGCATGGGTTCTAACCCTGGTCAGGGAACAAGATTCTGCATGCCATGTGGCACAGCCAAAAAATGGAAGAGAGAGAAATCTGGTGTGGTAGAGGATGGGACAGTCTTCCTGCTGTCATGGCTCTTTTTCTGAAGGAGACATTCCCTGATGAGCCAGGCTGGCTTAGCCGGGTACTAGAGACACTGTCCCAGCCCCAGAGGCGAGCTCTCCCATCAGACAGAGTGAGGTCTATCTCCCAGGCCCTGTCTCTGTCTCTCCCAGGCCCTCTCTCTCTCTCTCATACACACACACACACACACACACACACACACACACACACACACACAGTCGCTGTAAATCAAGTAACTTCTTGGCAAGGCCGAGCTCTCACATCTCATATTTGCAATGAGACCCTTGGGACTGACTAAACAAAGCCAAACTTCTGAATGAATAAAAACTTACTCAGTGGATGGCCTTCATTTTCCACATGGCTGGCAGTACTTGGGCAGTGATTAGAGAAGCTGAAATTACTCTCCAGTTAAATAGGAAAACAACTCCCTTTCCTGCCCATTTTTGCGAGAAATGAGCCTCCTGAGCTGGCAAAAGCAGGCCAATCAACAGAGTGTTACCAGCTGAAGATGGAAGTTGTCACCTGCATCAGTAGATGAGCTGAGTACCTGGGCCAGTTCTCTCTTATCTTCCCCGTGACATTTCAGGGTCTGCAGTCAAATATCTGTGGGGTGCCTCATATGTGCCAGGCTCTAACTAGGGGGCATATTAAGAAGACCCTCAGTTCTGATTCTGCAACAGGACAGGGAATAGCCTCATAAGCACAAGTGGGACTCTTCCTTACCAAAGGGTGGCCCTGTTGGTTGCCAAGGTGGCCACAGACCAAGTATACAGCCAGTCATGTCACCTGATGGGCCCACCATGAAGTTTTTGCTCACAACGTAGAACAAGGTAGAACTCCTGAGCGCTGAGGGATCTGGGTGTGTCCTCAGCCCCTCACTGACTGTGCGGTCATGAGCAAACCCCTCAACCTCCCTGAGTCATGGGCTCTTCATCTATAAAAAGAGGGTAAAAACTATCCTGAGTCCCATACTGGGGTAGTGTGTGGAAAAATATTTTTAAAACTGTAAGCTCTGTGGGTCAGGAAGATCCCCTGGAGGAAGAAATGGCAACCCACCCCAGTACTCAGCCTGGAGAATCCCATGGACAGAGGAGCCCGGCAGGCTACAGTCCATGGGGTCGCAGAGCTGGACATGACTGAAGCAACTGAGCAAGCACGTATGACTATACAAATTAAATAAATCTGGATTCATCACTTGAATAGATCCTGTCCTTTAATACGTATCTGGCCCCTGACAAGGGCTTTTCATTACATTTCCAAAAAGAGAAATACCAAGGACAGAGGGAGCCTCGTTATAAAGGCTTTTTATTTATTGGCTTGTTTTTGTTTTTAAATTGGAGGATAATTGCTTTCCAATGCTTTATTGGTTTCTGCTGTACAACAGTGTGAATCAGCTATAGATACACATATATTCCCTCCCTCTTCCGTCTCCCTCCCACCCGCTCCATCCCACCCCCCTAGGTCATCACAGAGCACCGAGGTGGGTTCTCTATGGTATACAGCCACTTCCCACTAGCTCTCTAGTTTACACATGGTAGTGTATTTATGTCAGTGCTATTCTCTCAGTTCCTTCCACCCTCTCCTCCCCCAACTGTGTCCACAAGTCTGTTCTCTACATCTGCGTCTCTATTTCTGTCCTGCAAATAGGTACCATTTTTCTAGATTCCACATATATGTGTTAATATATAATATTTGTTTTTCTCTTTCTGACTTACTTTACTCAGTATGACAGTCTCTAAGTTCATTCACGCCTATACAAACGGCCCAATTTCGTTCTTTCCTATGGTGGTGTAATAGTCCATTGTATATATATATACCACATCTTTTTTTTTATCTATCCATCTGTCAATAGATATCCAGATTGCTTCCATGTCCTGGCTATTGTAAATAGTGCTGCAATAGTGAACATTGGGGTGCATGTGTCTTTTTGAAGTAGGGTTTTCTCAGGGTTGTTACAAAGGTTTTGAATATTCTTCTACTTGCCCCTCTCTTAACCTAAATGGGGTCATGCTGTCTGTCACAGATAGCAAGGTGAGTGCAGATCTTCGTGTGCATTCTTGCCTGATTAGCAGAGATCTGACATTATGGAATGAATTAGTACAACTTCTTACATTTCTTTTTATTAGCCACGAATATGGGGGTCCCAGCCCAAAGACATAAAATTACATGTTTTCAGTTCTTCCAGTGTTTTATCTTGTTTGGTTTTACAGATTATATTTAAGTGCAAGTTAACACTGTTACATAATGTGACATGGGGGAGGGGCATAGCTCAAAAGAAAGGTAATTTACGATTTAATAAAACAAACTGACCACAGTCTTCTATGAGATCTAACACGGAAGCACAACTGCAGACACCATGAGTGATTTCTTAGCAATCAGGCCATCATCTATACATCCAAATGAATGTATGGATATTGAATGAATATTCTACAAATATCTGAAGGAAAGAATTTAATGTTGTTTTTAATATGTTCTGAAGAGGAATCATCCAAGAAGACTATTTTCAAGTCTGAGTTGGCGAGTTTGAAAGTATAAATTTGAGTGTGCCTATTAAAATCCACTCCCTTATTTTATACTTCCACCTCAGGCACATATCTATCTTTTGGTAATACAGCAAGGTAAATACCCCCAAATATTCCAATTGGTATAGTTAGTGCACCAGCCAATCAGAACAGATCTAGCCTAAAGGCAGTGCCAGAGCCTGCTGGCTGACTACTAAGCAGTGAAATAGATCAAAGGACTCATACACTTTGAGTAGTTTGGGATATTAATACCCTAGTACTACAGGTGGAGGACAATTCTACCTGAGAACTCTTGATCTTAGGCAGTGTGTAAATTCAGATGAAATGGGAGCAGAGACAAGATCACAAACAGTTTCAGCAAGACTTATTGCCTTCTATCCAGAGAAAAATTAATCCAAGGGCTTATGGTCTTTTCAAATATTAAAGATTCATGTAAACTTATTACCCCACCTATAGTGATACTTTGCAGTTAGGGCTGATGGCTCCGCTTTTCATAATGTCGATAGAAAGATGACTGTTCACTTATGACCAGGTCTACCTAATATACAAAAGTTCACAAAGCAACGTGGCCAAAACCGAGGTTTTGCTTCTATTTCTTGAAGTATTTGTGTAAACTTCATTTGATGGACCTGTTGCATTTTGTGCTGTTCTAGATCACAGCTCCTCACAATTAACCAGTCAGCTCCACTCTTGCTATTTTGAAAGGCTAGTCTATGAACTATTCCTGACACTGAACTGAGGCGCTCCTTTGCCATATGCTGCTCCACACAGCCTAATGCAACCAGCCTCAATAATAGACCCACCTCTTTAGTGTTTCATATTCAGACATATCTAGGTATTAAGATTGATTTCCCATCCACTATTAGTTCTTTCTCAGCTTCATTTCAGGTCTTTTCCTCAGGTGGTTTCAGTCTGGGAGTAGGAAGTTTAGGGCCTATTTCAACACAGGATGATGACCAAAATTAAAACAATAATATTACAGCCTTGGATCTAGCAGCACACCAACATTTTCATTATCCTTATTGTTCTCCATCTTTTTTATAAAGTCAATACCAAGTAAGAGAGGACTTATTATCCACAGTCCCTAAACAATCTCCTCTTATATGTATATATGTCATTCCCCCAATTTTGTATTTCTGTTATTGCATTCTAGGAATCAGTGAACTAAACTGGACTGGAATGGGCAAATTTAATTCAGATGACCATTATATCTACTACTGTGGGCCAGAATTCTTTAGAAGAAATACAGTAGCCCTCATAGTCAACAATGCAGTACTTGGGTGCAATCTCAAAAATGACAGAATGATCTCTGTTCATTTTCAAGGTCAACCATTCAATATCACAGAAATCTAAATCTATGTTCCAACCACTAATGCCAAAGAAGCTGAAGCTGAATAGTTCTATGAAGACCTACAAGACCTTCTAGAACTAAAACCCCAAAAGATGTCCTTTTCATTATAGGGGACTAGAATGCAAAAGTAGGAAGTCAAGAAACACCTGGAGTAACAGGCAAATTTGGCCTTGGAGTACGTAATGAAGCAAGGCAAAGGCTGATAGAGTTTTGCCAAGAGAATGCATGGTCATAGCAAACACCCTCTTCCAACAACACAAGAGAAGACTCTACACATGGACATCATCAGATGGTCGACACTGAAATCAGATTGACTATATTCTTTGCAGCCAAAGATGGAGAAGCTCTATACAGTCAGCAAAAACAAGACTGGGGGCTGACTGTGGCTCAGATCATGAACTCCTTATTGTCAAATTCACACTTAAATTGAAGAAAGTAGGGAAAACTGCTAAGTTGAAGAAAGTAGGGAAAACCACTAAATTGAAGAAAGTAGGGAAAGTAGGAAAGCCTAGTGGTTTTCATTCATACCTAAATGGTATAACCTAAATCAAATCCCTTATGATTGTATAGTGAAAGTAACAAATAGATTCAAGGGATTAGATCTGATACATAGAGTGCCTGAAGAACTATGGATGGAGGTTCGTGACATTGTAAGGGACGCAGTGATCAAGACCATCCCCAAGAAAATGAAATGCAAAAAGCAAAATGGTTGTCTGAGGAGGCCTTACAAACAGCTGAGAAAAGAAGAGAAGCTAAAGGCAAAGGAGAAAAGGAAAGATATACCCATTTGAATGCAGAGTTCCAAAGAATAGCAAGGAGAGATAAGAAAGCCTTCCTCAGTGATCAGTGGAAAGAAATAGAGGAAAACAATAGAATGGGAAAGACTAGAGATCTCTTCAAGAAAATTAGAGATACCAAGGCAACATTTCATGCAAAGATGGGCACAATAAAGGACAGAAATGGTATGGACCTACCAGAAGCAGAAGATATTAAGTATAGGTGGCAAGAATACACACAAGAGCTATACAAAAAGATCTTCATGACCCAGATAGTCACAATGGTGTAATCACTCACCTAGCCAGATATCCTGGAGTGCAAAGTCAAGTAGGCCTAAGGAAGCATCACTATGAACAAAGCTAGTGGAGGTGATGGAATTCCAGTTGAGCTGTTTCACATCCTAAAGATTATGCTGTTAGAGTGCTGCACTCAATACAGCAGCAAATTTGGAAAACTCAGCAGTGGCCACAGGACTGGAAAAGTCAGTTTTCATTCCAATCCTAAAGCAGGGAAATGCCAGAGAACGTTCAAACTACCACACAATTGCACTCATTTCACATGCTAGCAAAGTAATGCTCAAAATTCTCCAAGCTAGGCTTCAACATACATTAACCAAGAACTTCCAGATATTCAAGCTGGATTTAGAAAAAGCAAAGGAACCAGAGATCAAATCTCCAACATCCATTGGGTCATAGAAAAAGCAAGAAAATTCCAGAAAAACATCTACTTCTGCTTCGTTGACTATGCTAAAGCCTTTGACTGTATGGACCACGACAAACTGAAAAATTCTTCAAGAGATGGGAATACCATACCACCTTACCTGCCTCCTGAGAAACTGGTATGCAGATTAAGAAGCAAGCATTAGAACTGGACATGGAACAACAGACTGGTTCCAAATTGGGAAAGGAGTACATCAAGGCTATATATTGTCATCTTGTTTATTTAACTTATATGCAGAGTATATCATGCAAAATTCCAGGCTGGATGAAGCACAAGCTGGAATCAAGATTGTCAGGAGAAATATCAATCACCTCAGATATGCAGATGATACCATCTTTATGGCAGAAAGCAAAGAGGAACTAAAGAGCCTCTTGATGAAAGTGAAAAAGAAAAGTGAAAAAGCTGGTTTAAAAAAAAAAAAGCTGGCTTAAAACTCAACATTCAAAAAACTAAGATCATGGTATCTGATCCCATTGCTTCATGGCAAATAGATGGGGAAACAATGGAAACTGTGACAGACTTTATTTTCTTGGATTCCAAAATCACTTCAGATGGTAACTGCAGTCATGAAATTAAATGATGCTTGTTCCTTGGAAGAAAAGTTATGACATACCTAGACAGCATATTAAAAAGCAGAGACTTTACTTTGCCAACAAAGGTCTGTCTAGTCAAAGCTATGGTTTTTCCAGTAGTTATGTATGGATGTGAGAGTTGGACCACAAAAAAGGCTTAGTGCCCAAGAATTGATGCTTTTAAACTGTGGTGTTGGAGAAGACTCTGGACTGCAAGGAGATCAAACCAGTCAATCCTAAAGGAAATCAATCCTGAATTTTCACTGGAAGGACTGAGGTTGAAGCTGAAGCTCCAATATTTGGGCTACCTGATGCGAATAACTGACTCACTGGAAAAGACCCTGATGCTGGGAAAGATTGAAGGCAGGAGGAGAAGGGGATGACAGAGGACGAGATGGTTGGATGGCATCACTGACTCAACAGATGTGAATTTGAGCAATCTCTGGGAGATGGTGAAGGACAGGGAAGCCTGGCATGCTGCAGTCCATGGGGTGGCAAAGAGTTGGACAACACTCAGTGACTGAACACAATAACATCACATGATTATTGTTTACTGATAGAATTTCCCTTCTAGAATATGAGTTCCTCAAGGGTAAGTTCTGTGTTTTATCGATATTTTGTCCATACCACCTAACCCAGCCTGGCATGTCTTTCATATAGATTATAAACATAGACGTGTGTGAGAGAGAGAAAGTGACTCAAGCCACTGTGGCATTTATTGTGTGCAAGTCATTCATTGATGCTGAATCAATAGGCCTGGCTGCCATTTCCATAAAGGAGGTGGTTCATGCTATGAGGTAAGATTAGATAACCAGAATTTGCAGTCCTGAAAGGAGGACCAGCCGCAAAACTCCCAGAATTAAGTCCCTTAGTCATGACTCCTTAACACTATCAGAGATATGTAACCATTACCAAGATAAGGACTCAAGTACTTACTGCATTCCAGAAGCAACTCCAGCCTTTATTATCATTATCCTAAGAGCCATACGGAGACTTTAATATACCCAATCAGATTTATGCTACAGACAAAAAATAAGTTAACTTGCTGGACCATTTTAAAATCCAACCCATATGTCCCTGAGGAATTTATTAACTGTTCATGATTAGAGACTTCTAGGCACCAAGCCATTCCACCCTCTGAATGGCCACATTTACTCCCACCTTGCATCCAGTAATTATTTATCACTAAGCTCCAGCTTCCCCGGTGGCTTAGACGGTAAAGGGTCTGCCTGCAATACAGGAGACCCGGGCTCGATTCCTGGGTCAGGAAGATCCCCTGGAGAAGGGAATGGCAATCCACTCCAGTATTCTTACCTGGAGAATTCCATGAACAGTGGAGCCTGGCAAGCTACAGTCCATGGGGTCACAAAGAGTTGGACTTGACTGAGCAACCAACATTTTCACTTTTCACTTTCAAGCTTGGTCATACCTTAACATTATCCAACAATGCTTTCTCTAGGTTATTTTATGATTTTTGTACCTAAACACATGCTTCTTTATTTAGGATGTTCTGATTCTCAAGAGTTTCAGTTTCTGTACAAATTTAAAAGTTTGTATATAACTCCAAGGCCTGAAGGCCCTTGACTTTAGGGTTCTTTCTCTCTTGTCTAATCCCACTGGATTTTTATCCTACTGCATGCCATTTGAATAGGAGCGAGAAGCATGGACTGACTGTTGTGGAGTGACTGTGTAGAATGTTGTTCTGATGTCACACCACTGGGCAGAGTGTCACATCTCCACCTAGTACAGTCAGATCAAAACCCATCACCAGACATCTACAATTTTCAGCAAAGAGAAACTGCTCTGGTGTTAGCCATCGCTGCCTTTATCTTCTTCTTTTTAAATCATTAAGCTCCATTACATATTCCAAAAAACATGTCTCAACCTAATGAAAGCTATTGCATTCAAAAGGGGAGCACCCGAGAATTAAAAGGGGAAAGTAGACTGAAAACTAAAGGTGATATTATACCCCAGAATAGAGCTCTTGGAAGCTGCCCAAGCCAATTTTTTAACCTTACTCCATTCCATGAATAATTTAAAAACACAAAGCAGAGTGCTTGGCAGGTAGAAGGCACTGAATAAATATTTGCCCAACGATTGCACTGAATACTTTTGCACTTAAAAATATCTCCATATCTACTAATTAATTTGCATTAGGTTAAGCATCACTCTTTTTCAGGGCATAGATCTATGTGGACAATTTAGAAGTTTTTTCTATACTAACAATTACTACCCCCTAGAAATATCAGAATCCCACATGAATGGTTTAAAAAGTCTACAAAGCTCTCTTGATTTTAGTATATGCTCTCTCTACTTGGGCTGTCTAATAGAAGTTCCTGCAATGGTGAATTTCCTCTATGTGTACTGTCTGAGGAGTCACAAGCCACATGTGGCTACTTAGTACTTGAAATGTGGTTAGTGCATCTAAGGATGACCTGAGTTTTACATTTTTCAAGATTTTACTTTGAATTTAAGTAGCTGCACATGGCTAGCGGTTACTATATTAGAATGCAGAGCTCTCTTAAAAAGATCAGGAAGACAAAATTTGAAACATGGGAGACTCGTTTTAAAAAAAGTATTCCTGTAAGTCTTCACTATGTTTGCTCTCCATGGGGACAGTTTGTTCATTTCTCTTCTGACTCCCTTTATTGTGATCGATTTTTAATTTCGTAGTTTTAAAGATGGTAAATGCTGTTGCATCAACCATTCTTTGCTCTTGTGGTTCTTAAACTTGGCTGGACATCAGCGTCACCCCCAGAGATGTGATTCAGCCAGTTTTGGGAGGGGACCGGGCATCTGTGTTTTTTAAGCTCCACAGATGATTCTGATCTGCAGCCAGGCTTGGGAACGACGATTTTACACCAGAGATCCCAAACCGGTACCCCTTGGGCCAAATACACCCTCGAAACATATGTTCATCCCACACAGTGTTTTAAAATGTTTTGAATTAGTTGCCAACTTCTACAAATCCTATTTTTTTTTTTCCATCCAAAAAAGTGGAGTTGACTAAAGACTGCCCCCTTTGGATAGAGAGCATAACTTCTTTGGTTCAGCATTATTTGCCCATCTCATAAAAGCCTAGGTCCCAAATACCAAAAGGCATTTGAGTTTGAGACCCCTTCCTTACCCCGTATCTGTGTAACACTTGCCCAAACAGACAACAATTCCTTTATATCAATATACCATTCCTAGCATGGACTACATGTTATTCTATCCATGCCTGTAGTCATTTTGGCAGGCTCACAAACATTGTCCTACCATCTTGTATTTATTTGGAAAGAAATAGGATGAAAGTCTCAAAAAGAGAATGGATCCAGGATCATTAGACCAATTCTGTTCAGGGACACGTCATTAGAATCAGGGAAAGACTATCTTACTTTTTATTTTTTACATCCCAAAGTCTTCACCTAAAGCACCGTAAAACCAGCCAACAAGACTGTCAGAGAGGGTGTCTTTGTTGTAAATCCTATCTCTTTGAAAAAAAAAAAATCTATTTAGAGCTCTCTCATCTTTCACCCAGTTTCCCTTGTAGTAGATTTGTATTCAGCCATGGTTCTTAAAAGCAGTTGATCACACATGTGCATCTTTTCTCTCTCTTGAGAATCCTCTATAATGATAGTTAATAAATGAAAATATGTAAACCCAAACGAAGAGATAAAAGGTAGATGGGCCATTAGTTAATGAAAACTGGATGAGGAATGCTAATTAATTTAAGAAGGCAAAGGAAGGCACAGCTTTGGAGAATCTGTGAAACCATAGATTTTCTTCCTAGAAAAATGTATGTGTGCCAAACACTTTGCAATCAATTTTAGGGGTTTCACAGGCCCCTGAATCCTAGTAGATTCACTATCCTATCCACTGATTCCTAGTAGAAAAAGTCATCAACCTGAAATAAGACACATGGCTTGATAAGTATTTATACTGACACAGAGCACCAAAATGTCAGGCATAGCTTTGCTGAGTGGGACATAATTTTGAATCATATGCTAAGATCAGTCGTTATTATTAATAAAAGAGAAAGCTGCCTGGCATACCATTAGGCTTTAAGTAAAAGACAAGGAATATATACTCTCACTCTGAGGATCATATTAAACTAAGTGTCATCTAGAGCTTATAACTGAAGGCACAGTGGATTTCCCAGCATAAAATAAATAAATCTGCGGCATTTGAATTTTTTAAAGAAATCCTTAGAGACATCCATGACAAGGCTGAGACATTTTCTGAAATTGCACTCTTGCACACATTGAAAACTGTCCTTGTTACTTTAGCCTGGTGGGTTCCACTAGTTCAGAGCTATTTTGCCATCTCTTTCCTCTGAGTGGCAATTGGTTCCATCATCAAAGTGATAAACTAGGAGACACCTTAATAAGGCGCAGAACATGCAATATGAAACAACCTGCTTTCTAACTGGGAAGGCTTGCATTTCTATCCTCATCTATTTCTACATATGACAGGCATCAAATGTAAAGAAAAAAATTTTTTTTTACAAGATGGCTTGCAGTTTCTTGTTTTAGCCACTTATCATTGAGAATGTTTAGACTTTTCACACATATTGATTTTCCCCAAAGTAATGCAACAAGTCAACTCATTGGAAAAGACCCTGGGAAAGATTGAAGGCAAAAGGAGAAGAGGGCAGCAGAGGATAAGATGGTTGGATAGCATCACCAACTCAATGGACATGAACTTGGGCAAACTCTGGGAAATAAAGAGGGACAGGGAGGCCTGGCAATGGGGTTGCAAAGCATTGGGCATGACAGCGACTGGACAACAACAAATGCAACAAGTATTTCTTAAAGTCTTCACATGTTGATCATTCTCCTTTTGCTCCCTGGAGCTGTGCTCTCCACCTTGTTCTGGGGCCCAGGAAGCTGACCTGTGTAGATGGCATGATTCAGGCTCCCTTGACAACTGGCTTCCAGCAGCCAAGGGGAACTGAAGATGGGAGAAGAAAGGCATGCTGGGTTACTTCTTCCTCTCTTCCTTTCTGTTTTGCTAAGCCTCAGACATTTGCTACCTTCCTCCATTGGCTGGGGTTCTGTTGAGTGGTTCTTCCTCCCCATCTCAGCTCCCCCGGGGGTCCAGTCCTTCTATTCCTCCCCTTTGGCCCTCTTGTCCTTGACGTGGTAATGGTCACCCAGTGTGACTGCCAGCCTCTGGGTGCCTCAGTATCCTGTGCGTGTGTCCTGAAGGAGTCCCCTTGTTAAAGTCCCTTCTTTGGAACTGTTTGAGGTGAAGTCAGCTTCCTGCTGGGACCATGGGTGACACACTTCATCCATCTTCTTTTCAAACAGGTAAGACTTATGAGACAGAAAGAAGAGATGGGGAAAATTCTTGAGGAAGAGATCAAGCAGGATGGTTTTTAAAGACAAGACTTAACTGGATAATAGTCTAAAACCCCTCAAAACGAAAATGTTCTTTTCTTTACAATAGATTTCCTAGTACAATGTCGGTAAGCAAAAGGATCATTAACCTACTCTTCAAATCTAATTGACCAATCTTGATGCACATTTCACTAATTTCCAATTTTATTTATTCATTTCAAAGCAAAAATGAAACAGATTTATTAAGCACATTGAATGTGTTTATAATGCTTAAAAATAATTAAGGTATTATTAATCCTATTTAGAGAAGAGGAAATTGAGATTCTGAGAGATCCAATAATTTGCCCCATATAATATGACTAGCAGGTGGTAAAGCCAGCATTAATAACTGAGCATATCTGATTTGATACAGAATCTTGCTTTCTTATATTATTGCAAAGTATTTCTCTTTAATTTGGTCATAATCTTAAGATGCTTTTGACTCTCTGCAAAAAGATCTAATTGTGCCTACATATTTTTCATTAAAGAGTTGATCACACTTGTTTATTTTTAATCTCTCTTGAGACATCTCTATGGTTATAATTAATGAATGAAAAAATATATAAACTCAAATAATGAAATAAGAGATAAATAGTCCATCAGTTGATGAAAACAAGATAGATGAGATTTCAAAAGGCAGAGAAAGACATATCTTTAAAGGACTCCAAAGGAAGATGGTTTTTCCAATAGTTATGTATGGATGTGAGAGTTAGACTATAAAGAAAGCTGAGCGCTAAAGAATTGATGCTTTTTAACTGTGGTGTTGGATAAAACTCTTGAGAGTCCCTTGGACTGCAAGGAGATCCAACCAGTCAATCCTGAAGGAAATCCTGAAGTACTGAATATTCATTGGAAGGATTAACGCTGAAGCTGAAACTCCAATACTTTATCCACCTGATGTGAAGAACTGATTCTTTGGAAAAGGCCCTGATGCTGGGAAAGATTGAAGGTGGGAGGAGAAGGGGATGACAGAGGATGAGATGGTTGGATGGCATCACCGACTCGATGGACTTGAGTTTGAGCAAGCTCCAGGAGTTGGTGATGGACAAGGAAGCCTGGTGTGCTGCAGTCCATGGGGTTTCAAAGAGTCAGACACGACTGAGTGCTGAACTGACTGAAAGGAAGACTAGGGTAAGAAGGAAGATTTGACTTCTAGAACCCTAGAGAACTTGGAGACCAAAAACCTGACGTATGTTGGTAGGCAAAAATGAGATGTAGGACTGAAAACAGAACTGATGGAAAAACAGATGTTTGGGGATCCTTGTTATGTTTCTATTTTCTAGTAAGGCACTGAAAAGATAATTGGGAAATCTGAGTCTGTTACCAGGATTTATCATTTTGTCTCCCTTGTGCAGGATAAGCCAGAAGAAGGATGATCATCACTGCTTCTGTCTCCACCACCAGTCATTCTCTCTGAAAATACCTGCAGCAAGATAGCTACCACGTGGTCAAGAAACTAGAGGTCTCTCTGTTGAGAAATTGAACAGTCCTAGAGAAAAGATTGCTACATTTTGGCCTTTGAGGGTTCCCTGATATGATCTTATTGTTCTCACCTGATCACTCTATAGCCAAGTTGACAAACTTGTTCACAAATAAAAACTTTCTGTGTCCCATTCTAAAATATATAATTCCTGAGGGGACACAATTCAGTTCAAGACAACCAGATTCACGAATTTGTCTTTCAACTATTTATTATGTAAACTACCCCCAAATTTAATGTCTTAATGAAACAATAATTCAATATTTCTCATGATTCTATAGGTCGACCAGGTGGTTCTTCTGCTTTATGTGGTGTTCGTTGGTAATAATCTTGCCAACTTTTCACTAGCACAAGACATGGTTTACCATCCTTCCAGACTTCAATAGTAGTTTCCTGGACTTCCCTGGTGGTTCAGTAAGAGTCCACCAGCCAATTCAGGGGACACGAGAAGATCCCACAGACCGCAGGGCAACTAAGCCCATGTGCCTCACTACTGAAGCCTGCGTGCACCGAGAGCCCATGCTCCACAAGAGAAGCCACTGCAGTGAGAAGCCCCTGCACTGCAACTAGAGAGTAGCCCCCACTCGCCGAAACTTGAGAAAGCCCGAGTGCAGCAGCAAAGATTCAGCACAGCCAAAAAATAAATAAATAAAATAAAATAAAAAATAGTAGCTCTCTCACTGACTTTCCAGCTTCTACTAGTAGCCTTCTTGATACCCTTCCAGCTCCTATCTACTACCCAGTGTCAAGACCACGACACGTGTTAGGTTTCTATTGCAACTGCACCTCATTTTTAGGTACCAGTTTCTCTTTAAACTAGCCTTTGCATGTGTGTGCGCTAAGTTGCTTCAGTCGTGTCCAACTCTCTGCAACCCTATGGACTATAAACTGTAAGGCTCCTCTGTCCATGGGATTCTCCATGTAAGGATACTGGAGTGAGTTGCCATGCCGTCCTCTAGGGGGTCTTCACGACTCAGGGATTGAATCTGCGTCTCTTATGTCTCCTGCATTGGCAGGTGGGTTGTTTACCACTAGTGCCACCGGGGAAGCCCTGACTAGTCTTTGTTGTTGAATAAAACACCCCAAAACTTAACAGCTTAAATCAATGGCATCTCATGTAATTCTCTGGGTTGGTTGAGCAGTTCTCTGCTGCTTTCATTGACGCGCATACACACAGCTGCCTTCAGCTGGCAGGTCAGCTGGCGGGCTGCTGAACCTAGCTGGGACAGCTGAGGTTCTCTTCCATAGACCCTTTTGTCCCAGGCTTCTTTATGGTATGATGGTCTCAAGGCAGCATTCCAAGAAGATGAAGGCAGACACCACATCACTTTATTTGTCCCAAGCTCTGAAACTTGCAAGATGTCACTTCTGCTACATTCTGTTGGATAAGAGTGGAGAGCAAATTTAGCCCAGATTCAAGAGGTGGCAGAATAGACTCTACCTCTTAATAGAAGGAGCTGCAAATAAGGTAGAGTCATATTTAATTTACCACAGAAAGTTATGCTGTGTCCCTAGACAGACTCAATATCATAAAGATGTCAGTTCCTTCTAATAAATCTCTGTACAATCAATGTCATACCAATCAAAATCCCAATAGGATGGCTCAAGAAACTCGATGTTCCTAAAATTATATAGAAGACCAAAGGGCTCAGAATCACCAGGGCAATTTTGTGGAAGGACAGGTCCTCCCAGATATTGGGATTTATTATAAAGCTATGGTAACAGCTGTGTATTGATACAGCAATTCTAGGAGTGATTCAGGTGAAGTCCACACTATACATAGCATCAATAGATGTACATAATCCAATTAGCTTTATGGAGCAATTCACTTTTATGACTTAATAGTGAAAATATATGATAAGATTATAGAAAGAAAAAATTTTCTCACTTCATTGAAACACGACTGACATACAACAGTATGGAGGTTTAAGGTGTGCAAGCTATTGCTCTGATACACTCAAGTACTGCAAAGTGATGACCACCATGCGTGTGTGCTAAATTGCTTCAGTCCTGTCTGACTCTTTGTGACCCTATGGACTGTAGCCCACCAGGCTCTTCTGTCCACGGGGTTTCTCCAGGCAAGAATACTGGAGTGTGTTGCCATCCTCTTCTCCAGGGGATCTTCCTGAGCCAGGGATCGAAGCTGCGTCTCTAACATCTCCTGCATTTGGCAAGTGGGTTCTTTACCACTAGCACCACCTGGGAAGTCCTGATGACAACCATAGCCTTAGATAATACCTCTATCACATGGTTACCCCATTTCTGTTTTGTGGTGAGAACATTTAAGATCTCCTCTCTTAGAAACTTTCAAGTAAATAATACAATATTATTAACTATAATCACCAAGCTGTACATTAGATCTCCAGAACTCATTCATCTTATGGAAGCTTGTAATTTTTGACCAACATCTCCCCATCTCCCCTACTCTCAGCCCCTGGTAATCTAGTCACTGTTTCCATGAGTTTGGCTTTTTTAGAAACTATATATAAGTGATATACAATATGTGTCTTCCTCTGACTCATTTCACTTAGCTTAATACCAACAAAAAAACTGTTAAGGCATGTATCTTGACTGAACTTTGCCAAAATATACCTAATATGTACAGCCTTTTACTTTTGGTGAGTTAAGAATATAGAAGAACCTGTACTTGTGGACAAACTTAAACTCAAGAGATGCTAATGATGTGCTTTTGAAGCTGGAGGTAGTTTAAAGAAAAGATATCTGCACCCTAATGTTCATATCAGTGCTATGACATGGAAGCCAAGACATGAAAGCAACCTGAAAGGTCCACTGACAGTGAAGTATATAAAGAAGATGTGGTACATACACACAATGAAATATTACTTAGCCATAAAAAAGAATGAAAAAACCTATGTCAGCAACATGGGTGGACCTAGAGACTATCACACTAAGTGAAGTAAATCAGACAGAGAAAGACAAATATCATATTGCTTATTGTGGACTCTAAAAAAAAAATGATCCAAGTGAACTTACTTTACAAAACAGAAATAGACCCACAAACACAGAAAACAAACTTATGGCTACCAAGGGGGTAGTGAGAGGTAAATTAGGAGGTTGGTATTAACAGATGGGGACTTCTGTGGTAGCTCAGTTGGTGAAGAATCTAGCTGTAATGCAGGAGACCCTGGTTCGAATCCTGGGTCTGGAAGATCCGCTGAAGAAAGGATAGACTAGCCACTCCCGTATTCTTGGGCTTCCCTGGTGGCTCAGCTGGTAAAGAATCTGCCTCCAATGCAGGAGACCAGGGTTTGATCCCTGGGAAGAGAAAGGCTACCCTCTCCAGTATTCTGGCCTGGAGAATTCCATGGACTGTATAGTCCTTGGGGTCGCAAGAAGTCAGACACTACTGAGCGACCTTCACTTTCAGTTTCACTTTATTAACATATACACACTATTACATATAAAATAATCCACCAGGACCTACTGTATAACACAGGGAACTATATTTAGCATTTTACAATAACATATAAGAAAAAAGAATCTGAAAATAACATATATGTGCAACTGAATCACTTTGTTGCACACCTGAAACTAACACAACACTGTAAGTCAACTGTACTTTAATTTTTAAAAATTTGCAAAAAAAACCCCCCCAAACCCAAAAAGCAACAACAAAACATTGGAGGTAGTTTGAAAGTAAACACAACAAAAATCCAAAACTTGTTACAGTAAGAATAGCAACTCTCTTGAACTCAAGAAGGAATGAAATGCCAAAAGGCAGTAAAACTTTCTGTCTTCTAAACCTGAACAGAAAGTTCTCTCATACCCACAGCTTCTTGCATGCACACACCCACAACAGGAAAAGCCACCCACCATTTCATGAAACAGAAGCCAGTTACAGTATGGGAAGTACAAACTGCAGAAAACCAGAAGTCCGAGAAGAAAAACGACTGGTTCCCGAGAGAGAAAGGGGGACGCGTGGCTCGGGGCAGGGTCACTTGGTGAAGGCCGCCACCACCGCCCACAGCACCTCGTTGGTCCCGGCCTTCAGGCACTCCACCTCAGGGTCCAAGTCCAGGAGCTGCCGCACCCGCTTGGTGGCTACATCGTACTGCTCGTCCAGCAGGGGCGCGAACGCGTTCTCCAGGACGTCGGAGGCGTGGGCCAGGTAGATGAGGGCCAGCAGGCGCTTGTCCATGCGGTGAGGGTCGTTCACCCACTTGTCGAGGACGGCTTCCTGCACCCTCTTGATGAGGCGCTGCTTAATGTTGCTGTTGGTGAGGGGGTGCGTCGTCATGTCAAAGAGGAGGAAGTTCTGTTTCTCTGTGGTCAGCACGCCCTTTTCTACCAGGTTTTTAGCTAATCGTTCCCGCACGTTTCTTAACTGATAATGCAATTTTAATGGATTCCACGTCTCACCTATACAAAAGAGTTCGAAACCTAGAGAAGAATTTCAGCTATTATTTTCTTCGTACTTGTAAGGCGTGCGTGTGCTCAGCCTCTCAATCGTGTCCGACTCTTTGTGAGCCCATGGACTGTAGCCCACCAGGCTCCTCTGTCCATGGGATTATCCCAGGAAGAATATTGGACTGCGTTGCCATAGGGATAGCAAAATATGTTCATTGTAGCTGGTTTGCTTCCAGAGAAATAGAAGATAAGAAGTGTTCTAGGACAGTCTGTGTTTCCAGAAAGCAAATTTCTTGTGGGATAGGAATCATATTTTATTAATCTCTGTGGCTTGGTACCAGGTTTACTTCCTGGAACATAGTACTTGCTCAAAAAATATTTGAAAAGGAGAATGAATGAAGTATTCAAATACATGAATTGGAACAGATTGCTAGTAGTTTTGGTTGATATGAGTCAAATTGTAAAATGGTAATTTCTGGTACCTTTCTGTCAGCATAGCGGTGTCAATAAATACCCAAAGTATAAATGAGAGATTAATTTACTTTTAATTTAAAAGAATTTTGGCTGTTATGCATCTTCACTGTGGCACATGGGGTTCGCTAGTGCAGCGCTTGGCTCCTCTGTAGTTGTGGCATGCAGGCTCAGTAGTTGTAGCATGAAGGCTTAGTTGCCCCATAGCATGTGGAATCTTAGTTCTCCGACCAGGGATCAAACCCATGTCCCCTGCATTGGAAGGCAGATTCTTAACCAATGGACCACCAGGGAAGTTCCCTAATAAATTTAATAAAGTTTTAAAAGGAATACTTTTAACATCTATAGAAAAGTTGCAAAGATAGTAAAAGAATTCCCACATGTCCCACTGCTGTTTCCCCATTAATATAGTTCGTACATTTGTCACAATTAGTGAACATTGCTACATAAATATTGAGCAACTAACACTTTCTACTTTTTTCTACACTACCTAGTGGTTTCCCTGGTGGCTCAGACGGTAAAGAATCCACCTGCAATGCAGGACACCCAGGTTCGATCCCTGGTTTGGGAAGATCCTCTGGAGAAGGAAATGACAACCCACTCCATTATTTCTGCTTGGAGAATTCTATGGACAGAAGAGCCTGGTGGGCTACATACAGTCCATGGAGTCTTAAAGAGTCAGATATGATGGAGCAACTAACACACACAAAGTCCATACACTATTCAGATTTCCTTGGATTTTGCCCGATGCTCTTTTTTTGTTGTTGTTATTCCAGGATCCTACCCAGGTTACTATATTACCTTTATTTGTCATATTATCTTAGGTTTCTCCTAGTAATGACAGTTCTCCAGTCTTTTCTTGCTTTTGATGACTTTGACAGTTTTGAAAAGTAGCGTGTGCATGCTCAATCACGTCAGTCCAACTCTTTACAACTCCACAGCCTGCCAGGCTTCTCTGCCATGGGATTCTCTAGGCAAAAATACTGGAGTGGGTTGCCATGCCCTCCTCCAGGGGATCTTCTCGACCCAGGGATCAAACCTTTAGCTTCTGCAGCTCCTGCACTGCAGGCGGATTCTTTACCACTGAGCCACTGGGGAAGCCCCTTGAGAAGTAGTGGTCAGGTACTTTGTAGATTGTCCCTTGATTGGGATTTATCTGATGTTCTCATGATTAGACTGAGGTTACAGGTTTGGGGGAGTGGGACCACGAAGGGTAAATACTATCTGCATGACTCATCACTGTTGATGTAGACCTTGATCATCTGGCTGTGGGAGGGTTTATCAGGTGTCTCCACTATAAAGCCCTTCCTCCCTCACCCCTGCTTCCTGCTCTGTGCTCTTGGACAGAAGTTGCTATGTGTAGCACAGTTAAGGAGTGGAGGCTTATGCAGCACTTCCTTGAGGGTGAGGTATTTTCATAAATTATTTGGAATTCGAAGTTGCATTTTTCATGAAAGAATTAAATTGTGATTCTCATTAAAGATGGCTGGTTGAATAAATACTGTCTTCCCAATGAAAATGCTATGAAAATGAGAGTAAAAGGATTTTTATAGAAGCATAAATCCATGATGAAAATAGGAAAGAACACAATAGCAGTAAAATGCTGGATACTGCAAAGAAGATGGAAAAGTGGTAGATGGATTAGCGGGTCCTAGAAAGTTAATCCTAAACTTGCAGTGGGTGAAGCTGGGAGGTATCCTGCTTTATAGAGCAGAACCCTGGAGCCTCAGAAATTGGCACCAGATAACTGTGGGAATGGCAGTGGGGCGGGGGGGGGGGGGGGGCTGCAGATAATGGTAGGGCTAAAAATAGAGAGACTATTTGAAAGTCTATTTGAAAAGCATCTCCAGATCTCCTCCTCTACTCTGGGAGCTGCCCCAGTAAAAGATACTAAAACAGAGGGTCTCTGGACTCAGGGACACAAGGCACAATTTGAAAGAGGCAGGAATCTCCCACTGATAATAGAGGGATCAAGTAAGAGTTATGTCCTAGAATTTGGGACTTCTCAGCCTTCTCCCTCCTTTCAACTCTCAGAATACTGGAAGCTAGAATTATACCCTCCAGCCAAGACATCGGCAGAGCCTTTTCTGGAAAATTCCACCAGCCCAAGAGAAAAGGATGAAAACCACTGATACGAGGATTTCCCCAAAGAATTACAACAAAGCCCTTTACCACCTCCCACCATGTACACAGACAGCTTCCAAGTAACTTTTTTGGCCTTCCTTTCTAAGTATGAGCAGACTGCTAGAGAATGTCATACATTTGGGGGAAAAAAAATCCTCTAATGTGAAATGCAGAGTTCAAAATAAAATATTAAAATGACAAAAAGATGTTTCTAATTCCTCCAAAGTGGAAACAACCCAAATGTCTAGTCAACTGCTGATTGTCCAAACAAAATGTGATCCATCGGCACAAGGGAACACTCTGCAGCAACAAAGAGGAATGAGCTCCTGATGCTGCAAAAAGACGGCCTGCAAAAACAGCACGGAACATGAAAAAGCAGACACGGAAGGGCATACACTGTGGTTCTATTTATACGGAATGCCTAGAAAAGGGAAAAGCATACGGACAGAAGCCAGAGTACTGGTTGACTGGGACTAGGGTTAGGAATGAAGATGCAAGCAGGCACCAAAGACCTTTGTGGGGTGGTGGAAATGTTCTGAAATTAGACTGAAGTGATGGTTGACTGACTCAAGAAATATGCTAAACATGAGTGAATTAGACACAGCGTGTGAATTTTATGGCATACAAATTACACCTCTGATAAACCTGTATAGTAAAAAAAAAAAAAAAGGACACTGAAACTATGGAGGAAGAACAAAAATGGGGTTGGGGTGGGAAGTCATTATAGTTCTCAGAGAAATAAGGGAAAATATTGTATTTGTAAGACAGGAACAAAATGGTAGTTTTGACAGGAATAATCTTTAGAGAATGACAACAACAAAAATACTAGGAAAATAAAAATTAGATGGCAGAAATGCAAAATCTAGTAGAAAAGCAGAGGATATAGCTAGGGAATCCAAAACTTAGGGCAAAGTGGCAAATAATTGGACAGTAAGAGAAAAAAACTTAAGAAATTAGTTGACCAATTCAGGAGGCCTCATAACTAAATAACAGGAGCTCCAGAAAAAGAGAACAGAAAAGATGATGAAGAAAGGTGTTAATAAAATAAGAGAATTTTCCGAAGCTGAAGAATATCAGCCTTTTTTTTTCCCTCATAAAATTCTCATAAAATAAATTTATTTCTCATAAAATAAAATTGAATATTTAAGCCCACTGAATAAAAGACAAAAAACAAATTTAAAACCATTGAACAATTAAAAAAAGCCAAAAGACTCATCATCATAAAAATTTCAAACACTGGTGAAAACCAGAAGATTGTAAAAATCCCGTTGGGGGTGGAGGTGGAGGCTGGGGGAGGTGGTAATGAGCACAAAAGTGTGAGTGAGAATGCCATCAAACTGGGACTTCCCTGGTGGTCCAGTGGTTAAGACTCTGTGCTTCCACTGCACGGGGCGGGGTTCCATCTGTGGTCAGGGAACTGAGATCCTGCATGCTCTGGGCTGCAGGCAAAGCTTAAACAAAAAACAAGAATGGCATCATATTTCTCAAATGGAAGGAAGAACATAATGAAGCTAGCCCTTCACATTTCCAAGGGAAAATTTTACTCTCCATCAAGTGAGAGGGTAGAAAAGAGACAGTTTAGACAGGGAGGACCTCCAGGCATGTCCTTTCCAACCAGCCTTCCTAGGAAGCTGTTTGTGGATGGTTCGGACCGTATAGAATCTGCCTGCAATGCCAGAGACCTGAGTTTGGTCCCTGGGTTGGGAAAATCTCCTGAAGGAGGGCATGGCAACCCATTCCAGTAGTTTTGCCTAGAGAATCCCCATGGACAGAGGAGCCGGCAGGCTGTGTCTGTAAGGTTGTAAAGCTTCAGACACGACTCAGAGACTAAGTGCATACATTATACACACAGCACACTCACACGAAAGGACTCGCTTTAGCAGGAGGACACTGGGGCACAGGAGACTGAGGAAACAGGACCTAAGGCAGGCGGACGGAACCCGCAGGGTGATGGTGAATGGAAATTCCAACAAAGCAGAATAGCAACAGGCCCATGGTGGAGGCATCCAGATTGTAACAGGAGGGTGGAGACACAAGGATTAAATTGGCCTGAAAGGGGCTGAGGGCCTGGGATGTAGTTCTTCAGTGATTTAACAGTTATTTAACTAATAAATAGTTATTTAAAATGTTTAACAGCCATTTAAAATCCAATGACAGACATTTTACAGAGCTGTTGAGGATGTGGGAATATTTAGTCAGGTATTCAAAGAAAATTAAAAAAATGTCTTTAAATGAGGCAATTACTAATTACAGGAAAAAAACAAGTTATATAAGAAAGGATATATAATCATGCTACTTGATGCAAAAATATGCTACATGCTATACATATGTAGCCAAAATTATGGAAACACTGAACATCAATTTAACAGATATTGAAGACATAATTTTATTGAGAAGATGGTGGAAAAGAAAGAGGGGCTATAAATAAGCTGAAAGGCTTGGCATCTGTAATAGGAGATCAATAGGTGAGTCTATTCAGATGAGTCAAGGATAGCAGTATAGACATATTAGTTAGAAATAAGAGAACTTCCCTGGTGGTGCAGTAGATAAGAATCTGCCTGCTAAAGTAGGGGACACGGGTTCAGTCTCTGGTCTGAGAAGATTCTACATGCCAAGGAGCAACTAAGCCCATGCACCCCAATTACGGAGCCCACACTCATAAACCCAGGAGTCACCTATGGAGCCCATTAGCTGCCACTGCTGAAGCCTGTGTGCCTAGATTCTGTGTTCTGCAGCAAGAGAAGCCACTGCAATGAGAAGCCCCCACAAACCATGAACACCCAGTGCAACCAAAAATAAATGAATAATTTTTAAAAAAATGAAATAAGAAAAAAAAAATGAAATAAGAAAGTAAAATTAGAGAAAATAGCTTAAAAAGTTGAAATTGATTACTTGGCAGATGATTGGGATGGAAAGGTAAAGAAAAGAGACTGTTGTTTTATAGAAGTTACTTTTAGCAATATTTGATCTTTTATACTATGCAAACAGCAGTTTGATAAAAACGAAAGTTGATTCAAAGGGCTACTTATAGTCATTTTACTGACTATGTATAGCTAAAATTATTCAATAACAAGAAACAGGAAACTTTCAGTTATGGTATTAATACTCAATTTAATATACATAAAATTTTATTTGATCATATGAATTATACCAAAAAGAATACCCTACTTGGAAAAGCCATTTTGCACTTTATGATTTGCTTTATGAAATTGGAGTTTTAAAATTGTGATAATTAATTCATGAAAAGTTGAGGATTTGATTCCTGCTTTCTGAAGTTATTAATATTTGAAGCCTGAGCCTGTATTTGAAGTATAAAGAGCTTTATCAGATTAAAGAATGGCAAATCATTCCTCTTTGAAGAAAAACATTACAATCTGCATTCAAATTCCTTATCTTTTTAAAAGAGGAAAGCCAGCATTTATTTTGGGCCTCACGATATTTATTATCCTAAGACTTTGTAAGTGGAAATTATACCCAAATGATGAATGTAATCCTGACTCTTTCTTTCTGGGTTAAACCTAAGTTCACACACCCATACTTAAATATTAAGGAATCCTAAAACAGATAACTAAAAAGGACCTACTGTGTAGCACAGGAAACTCTACTCAGTACTTTGTAATGGACTATATGGGGAAAGAATCTAAAACAGAGTAGATATATGCATATATATAACTGGTTCACTTTGCCATAAAGCAGAAACTAACACAACATTGTAAATTAACTGCTGCTGCTGCTGCTGCTAAGTCGTTTCAGTCGTGTCTGACTCTGTGCGACCCCATAGATGGCAGCCCACCAGGCTTCCCCGTCACTGGGATTCTCCAGGCAAGAACATTGGAGTGCGTTGCCATTTCCTTCTCCGATGCATGACAGGAAAAGTGAAAGTGAAGTCGCTCAGTCGTGTCCGACTCTTAGCGACCCCATGGACTGCAGCCTACGAGCCTCCTCCGTCCATGGGATTTTCCAGACGAGAGTACTGGAGTGGGGTGCCATTGCCTTCTCCGGTAAATCAACTAGAGGCCAATAAAAATTAATTTTATCATATTAATTAATAAAAAATATTAAGAAATCAGCAGCAGTTATTTTGCTCATCTGTAGTGTGAGTTCAGTGATGAGACAGTCTTCTGCCTCCCCACCTTTCGGAAACATTTACTTTGTTCCTAGTATTGGCTGGGGGTTGAGGATACAAAAAAAGAATAAAATACAATCTTTCCACAGGGAAGTTACAAGCCAGTGCCACTTTATACAACTGACCGTAAAACAACATGAAAAGGGTGAGAGGAACAAAGTTCTACAAGCATAGAGCGGAATCAGAATTTACAGGGTGTCTGGGGACAGTGTTCTGAAAGAAACTCTCCAAAAACGGACCCGTTCTCTCTCTGACTTGGAGAACTGGACAAGCCAAGGGAGAGGCCCAGTGCCCTGGGGCAGAAGGAGCAGCAAGCACAAAGCACAAAGGGCCACGCAAGTGCAGAGCAACCTGGAAACCCTGCCTCCCAAAGCGGTCTGCCGGTGGTCCCCGTTACCCTGACCACGCGCATGTGCACACTCAGTCGCGTCAGTCGTGTCTGACTCTTTGCTATCCTTGGACTGTAACCCGCCAAGCTCTCCTGTCCACGGGATTCTCCTGGCAAGAATACTGGAGTGGCTTGCATTTCCTTCTCCAGGGGATCTTTCCTACCCAGGACTTGAATCCACATCTCTTGCATCTCCTGTACCGCAGGCAGATTCTGTACTGCTGAGCCATCGGGGAAGCCTGTACCCAGACCATGCACTCCCCTAAAGTCACCCACACACACTGGAAGGAGGAGAGGCACCTGGAGTGTTTCGTTAGAACTGGATCCACCTGGGTGGAGGGCAGGGCAGGCTCCACAGAACAAGCCATGGCTGTTCCGTTTCTAGCACAAAGAATGCATGGTAAGTGCATTTGAATTAACGAGGACTCTATGAATAGTGCTAAATTCAAAATTCTTCGGCAAAAGGATTTTCTTCAAGTTCCAGATGATTCAGGTTAATGTGAGAAAAGACTTGACAAACAATTTATATATGCAAATTGGACATGAGATATTCTTTCGTTTAACAAAATCTACTGGGTGCCTGCTATGGGCTGCTGTCAGTGTTCAAGGCACCAAGAACAAAAAAGTCCTCACACTTGTGACACATTATAGTCGTTTCAATTCATTTATAGTTTATATTTCTGGATTAAAAAAATCACTGCCGGAAATCAAATTAAAAATTAATTAAAAACATCAGGGATTAATTGTATAGCACAGGGAACTATATTCAGTATCTTGTAAAAACCTATAATGGAAAAGAATAAAAAAGAATATATAGATGTATGTGTGTGTGTGTGTGTATATATATATATATATATATATATGCTGCTGTTTAGTTGCTAACTTGTGTTAGCAACTTTTTGACCCCATGGACTGTAGCCCAACAGGCTCCTCTGTCCATGGGATTTCCAGGCAAGAACACTGGAGTGGGTTGCCATGCCTTTCTCCAGGGGATCTTTCCGATCCAGGGATCAAACCCATGTCTCTTGCTTGGCAGGTGGATTCTTTACCACTGAGCCATCTGGAAAGTCCACATATATACAAACATATGACCAAACCACTTTGCAGTATACATGAAACTAATACAGTGTTGTAAATCAACTACACATCAAGTAAAAAAAAATAATGAAGGCCAATTTAAGGGATTTGCCAACAATACTGAAGAAGACTTAGGTGCAAATGTGATGAGATGATTTAAAAACCTGTATTAGAATAAAATTGTATCACTGCCTTTGTGGGTGTTAATTTCTCAGTCGTGTCCAACTCATTGCAACCCCATGGACTTGGAATTCTCCAGGCGAGAATACTGGAGTGGGTTGCCATGCCCTTCTCCAGGAGATCTTCCTGACTCAGGGATCAAACCCGGGCTCCTCTATTGCAGGCAGATTCTTTATAGCTCAAGCCACCAGGGAAGTCACCCTTGCCCTTAGTACCACGAAAATGAGAGGACTTCTTTGACAAATCTGGTACTCTAGTGCCACCTTGTGTTCAAACTGCTCGATTACAATGTGATTTAATAGCGAAGGGTCTGTATTTCTTCCTATTGCAGCTGTAACAAATTGCCACAAATTTAGGGGCTTTAAAGCAATACAAATTTATCATTTTATAATCCTATAGGTCATAAGTGTATGGATCTCAATGGCTAACCTCAAGGGGTCAGCAGGGCTGCATTTCTTTAACATCCTAGAGAAGAATCTGTTTTCTTAGAGGCTGTTTGAATTGCTTAGCTGCTGGCGTCCTTGGAGTCAGTAATGTCTAGCTGAGCCTTCTCTTGGTGAATCACTCTGACACTGCCTCTCCTCTTTCACTTATAAGAACCTTTGTTACTACACAGGCCTCCTTGAATAATCCAGGCTAATCGCCCCAACTGATTTACTCATAATTAAAATCAGTTAATTAGCAAACTTAATTCCATCTGCTACCTTACTTCTCCCTTGTCACATATATTCACAAGTTTTGGGGATTATGATGAACACCTCTTTGGGAGGGGGGTATTATTCCACCTACCACAGAGTCTGTTTGTTTCTGTGGGCAAATATGCTACTTTTTATGTTTCAATTGAATGGTAAAGACATTAAATTAAACTGTTCTTTCCCCCTTATTTATAACTTGGGATTGATGAATAGAAAAAAACCTTTTGCTAATTTCTATAATATAAACCAAGCATTTAGAAACCACCCCTCCCCACCCCCAGTGAATTTTTTACTAATTAGCTTTACTAATCTAAGCTAGGAAAACCCAAACTAAATATAAAAAGTTCTTAAATTAACTTTAAATAATTTTGAGTTGACAAAGGCAAGTCCAAATATTGCTTAATACTACACAAAGTATTCAAGTACAGTTTCTTTTGTTTGTTAACAGGGCAAATGGCTTTGTTTGAAGACTGGTCAGAATTAAACTCACAAAAAACTCAAAAATGGAAACCAGAGGTAGATGGTGGTTCTTTGCATGTACCTACCTCTGTTGCATGAGCAAGTGAGCACCCTACTTTTTATGGGTCATTTTCCAGCCAGGGCTAGAGGGACTGCTCTGCACCCACAGGTTTCAGTGGGCTGCCCCTGGAGTGGCTTTCAGAGTTGCTGGATGATGGCGAGTTGAGGATGATGTAGGCAGGGTATACTAATCAAACACGGAAGGAAAAGCAACAAGATACAATGCTTGGGTTTTCAGTAGGGCTTCCCCTGGAATACCGTGTATAGCGTGCTGTGAGAAGGGCACATAAATATTATTCAGGTGGGAAGAGGAAAAAACTTAATAATTGCAGACTTTTTTATTCTGTTATAAAAATTTTAACCAACAACTAGTTGGACTGAGTAATAGTAAGGCAAATCTTTCCAGGGGCCTGCAAATCTTTCCAGGGATATTGCTTTTTGTCCAGCTTGAGGAAGGCTTCCTCAAAACATTGAAATGCCTGCAACAGAATCTCCTTACAAAGCATTTTAATAGATAGCAGTCATTAAATTGCAGCTCAAGTCTTGGCAGTAATGTGTTACAGTTTCCACTGCAGAGGTTTTAGGTATCTTTTGTTAAATTTGTTTCTAAGTATTTTGTGAATTTTAATGCTTGTTTCAATGGTAAGGATTTTATTTCTTCCTTTGTAATATGTATGACTTTTATATCTTTTTCTTACCTTTTAACGTTGACTAGGGCCTCCAGTATAATACCGATAAAAAAGTGATGAGAGTAAACATCTTAACTTTGGTCATAATCTTGAGGGAAGAATATTTAATATGTCATCTTTAAGTATGATATTATCTTTAGACTTTTCCTAGGTGCCTTTTAAATTCAACAAAAATTTCTCTCATGTCCTACTTTGCAGAGAGATTTTTATCTTAAAATCATGATGACTATTGAATTTTAGGAGGCAACTTTGCATTTATTGGTATGATCTTACAGTTTTTCTCCTTATTTCTATTAAGTTGTCAGATAACACCAATTGATTTTCATATGTTAAGGCCACCTTGCATTCCTAGAATACACCTACTTAATTATTGCTGCTTTGACTTGCTAATATCTTCCGGAAAGATTTTTGCAACTTAGAGATTGGTCTCCAGTTTTCTTATAGCGTTTCTGTCAAGTTTTTGGCAGTGTTATCTTGGCTTCATAAAATGAATTGGGAACACTTTCTTTTTCTAAAGGAGTTTGTGTAAGATTAGTATAATTTCTTCCTTAAATGTTTGATAGAATTCCCGAAGAAAACCATCTGGACCTGTAGTTTTCTTTGCAGGAAGGCAAAGATCATCAATTCAACTTTAAAAATAGTTACACAAAATTTCTGTTTCTTTTTGTATTAGTTTGGTAAGTTGTCTTGTTCAAAGAACTCTTCCTTTTAACCAACTTGTCAAGTTTATTGGCATAAAGTTATTCACTTCATTCCTTTATTTGCCTTTTAACATATGTAGAGTCTGTGGTGATATCCTTTCCTTCATTTTTAATGTTGGTAACATGTGATTTCCCTCCTTTTTTTCTTGATCATCTGCAGCATTCCCCAAAGTATGTCATATCAATTTCCTTTTTCCCCAGAACAAGCAAAAAGGACGATCTTTTCTCAAAATGAAGAGGTAGCACCCTCTTATTTTTCTATTACTCATCATATACCACAATATACATACACGAACATATACACTTATTGATAAGGCAGACTATATCTATGAGATCCTCATTATCCTAATAAATTCCTCAAAATGGTCTTTGGACAACTAGAATATATAAACTTTGGGGGATATAAACAAAATTTTTAAATGTCTCTAATGGTTAATTACTTTGATTATATGTCCGTATTTAAAATCAAATGCTTTATTGAGTTTTTTGGGATGTAATTTAATTTTTTCTTTTAGTTGAGTATATTTGACATACAATAGCATATGAATTTCATGTATAGTATTGAGCTTTTGTGTTAAAATATATGTATCATATAAAAACTGAAAATTTACATATGTGCCATTTATTATGTGTGTTACATCTCAATAAAACTTAAAGAAAAAATACATATGTATTGTAAAATTTACCATTTTAACCATTTTGTGAATGCATTAAGTGCATTCACAATGTGGTATGACCAACACTACTATCCATTTCCAGAACTTTAAAAATCATCCTAAACAGAAACTCTGTGCCCATTAAACAACAACTCCACATTGCTCACCCCTCCCAGGCCCTGGTAATCTCTATTCTACTTGCTGTCACTGAATTTGACTTTTCTAGGTACCCCATGGGCTTCCCTGGTGGCTCAGATAGTAAAGAATCTGCCTGCAATGCAGGAGACCCAGGTTCAGTCCCAGATACCTCATATAAGTAGAATCACACAACAGTTGTCCTTTTGTGTTTGGCTTATTTCTCTTAGCAAAATGTTTTCAAGGTTCCTCCGTGTCACAGCATGTAGCAGAATTTCATCCTTTTTATGGTTGAATAATATCCCATTGTATGTATATACCACATCTTGTTTATGCATTCACCTGTTGTTGGACATTTGGGTTGTATCCACCTTTTGACTATTGTAAATAATGCTATGTACACTGCGTGTACAAGTGTCTGAGTCCCTGCTTTCAGTTTTTCGAGGTATATAGATTGGAGTGAAATTGTGGGTCATATGGTAATTCTATATTTAACTTTTTGAGGAACTACTAAACTATTTTCTACAGCAGCTGAACCATTTTCCATTTTTACAGCAATACATGGAAATTCCAGTTTCTCCAAAGCCTTGCCAACACTTGTTATTTTCCTTTTTTGTTTGTTTATCTTTTGAATCATAGCCATCCTAATGGGCATAGAGTGGTATCACATTGTGGTTTTCATTTGCATTTTCCTAATGATTAATGATGTTGAACATCTTTTCATGTGCTTATTTTCTAGTTATATATCTTCTTGGGAGAAATGCCTATCAAGACCTTTTCCTATTTTCGAATTGAGGGTTGGTAGTTGTTGTTGTTTTTTTTTTCTGTTGCATCGTTGGAATTATTTATATATTCTGGATTAACATCTTTTATAAGTTAGATGGTTTGCAAATATTTTCTCCTGTTCTGTAAGCTGTCTTTTTACTTTCTTGCTAATATTCTTTAGTGTACAGATGCCTTTGATTTGGGGTTTTTAGTTTGTTTTTTGCCTGTGCCTCACAGCTTGTGGGATCTTAGTTCCTTGACCAGGGATTGAACCCATGCCCCTGCACTGGAAGCCTGGAGTCTTAACCACTGGACCACCAGGCAAGTCCCAAATGTCTCTGATTTTAATGAAGTCCAGTTCTTCTGCTTTTCCTTTGTTGCCTATGCTTTTAGTGTCAGCCAAAAAAGATTGTCCTCTATGTTTTCATTTTAGAGTTCTATAGTTTTAGCTCTTAAACTTAGGCCTTTGACCTATTTTGGGCTAGTTTTTTGTATATGGTATAAGGTAAAGATCCTGCTTCACTCTTTTGCATGGGAATATTCAGTTTTCTCTGGAGAAGGCAATGGCAACCCACTCCGGTACTCTTGCCTGGAAAATCCCATGGACGGAGGAGCCTGGTAGGCTGCAGTGCATGGGGTCGCTAAGAGTCGAACACAACTGAGCGACTTCACTTTCACTTTTCACTTTCATGCATTGGAGAAGGAAATGGCAACCCAGTCCAGTGTTCTTGCCTGGAGAACAGGGATGGGGGAGCCTGGTGGGCTGCCGTCTATGGGGTCGCACAGAGTCGGACACGACTGAAGCGACTTAGCAGCAGCAGCAGCAGCATTCAGTTTTCTCAGTATCACTTGTTAAAAGTTTGTTCTTTCCCCATGGTCTTGGCACTCTTATTGAAAAATCAACTGACTAGATGTGCTTGGGTTTATTCGAAAGTGAAGGTGAAGTCGCTCAGTCGTGTCTGACTCCGCATTTATTTGGGAGTTCTCTAATCTATTGCTTTGGTCGATATGCCTGTCCTTATGCCAGTATCACATTGTTTAGATAACTGAAGGTATATAATAAGTTTTGAAATCAGAAATTGTTTTGGTTACTGCAAGCTTGTATTGATTTTTAAATACTGATTTTTACCCCCTCTTATATTTCATGATTCCACTGTAATCAAAGATTTCACATGCAACTTCAGCATAGTGTGGGGCTTCCCTAGTAGCTCAGATGGTAAAGAATCTGTCTGCAATGCAGGAGACCTGGGTTTATTCGCTGGATCGGGAAGATCCCCTGGAGAAGGGGATGGCAACCCACTCTAGTATTATTGCCTGGAGAATTCCATGGACTGAGGAGTCTGGCGGTCTACATAGCCCAAGGAGTAGCAAAGAGTCAACACTGTCTATCCTGCTATAAGTCTTTAATGTGAATTCAGTCACATGAGATTGGAGAGTAGGGAAATGAGGGCAGTATGCCATGGAAACTATACTGGTTCATCTGCAAAACTTCCCAGCATGTAATATTTTGTGCCATCAAGTAGAGCAGGGAGATGAAAGCATTGGCAGGGTTGAATACAGCAACTACAAAGGAGTAGAGTATTGAGCACAATGCTCTTTATATTCTCTTATTCTTTTGAAATACTTTTCCACTTGGAGGAAAGTTGCAAAAATAGCACAAATAGTTTACATATGCCTTTCTCCCAGCTTCCCATAATTTTTACAATTCCATAACCATTATACAATTATTAATACCAAACCAGAAAAATAGCACTGGTAAATGCTGCTAACCAAACACAGATTTTATTTAAATTTCACTCATTTTCCCATTAATGTTCTTTTTCTGCTTCAGGATTCAATCCAAATTGCCCTCCCTTTGGTTTCCTGTAATCTGTGATGGTTTCTCAGCCTTTCCTTGTCTTTCTTGACCTTGATAATTTGCAGAATGTCTTTTAACTTGGGTTTGTCTGATGTTTTCTTGTGATTAGGTGTCTGATGTTTTCATGTGATTAGGTGTTGTATTTTCAAGATTGCCGGGAGAAATATCAATAATGCAGATGACACTCCACTTATGGCAGAAAGTGAAGAACTAAAGAGCCCCTTGATGAAAGTGGAACAGGAGAGTGAAAAAGCTGGCTTAAAACTCAACATTCAGGAAACTAAGATCATGGCATCTGGTTCCATCACTATATGTAAAATAGATGGGGAAACAATGGAAACAGTGAGAAAATTTAATTTTGGGCTCCAAAATCACTGCAGATGGTGACTGCAGCTATGAAATCAAAAGACGGTTGCTCCTTCAAAGAAAAGCTATGACCAACCTAGACAGCATATTAAAAAGCAGAGACATTACTTTGCCAACAAAGGTCTGTCTAGCCAAAGACAGTTTTTCCAGGAGTCATGTATGGATGTGAGAATTGGACTATAAAGAAAGCTGAGCACCAAAGAATTGATGCTTTTAAACTGTGGTGTTGGAGAAGACTCTTCAGAGTCCCTTGGACTGCAAGGAGATCCAACTAGTCCATCCTAAAGGAAATCAGCCCTGAATATTCATTGGAAGGACTGATGCTGAAGCCGAAACTCCAATACTCTCGCCACCTGATTCGAACAACTGCCTCACTGGAAAAGACCCTGATGCTGGGAAAGATTGAAGGCAGGAGGAGAAGGGGATGATGGAGGACGAGATGTTTGGATGCCATCACCAACTCAGTGGACATGAGTTTGAGTAAACTCCGGGAGTTGGTGATGGACAGGGAGGCTTGGCGTGCTGCAGTCCATGGGGTCGCAGAGTCAGACATGACTGAGTGACTGAACTGAACTTCCAGAAATGATATTGTGTCCCTCTCATTCATGAGACATTCATTTCTATGTGATCTATTGCTGGTGATCACTTAGCTAAGGTGTCTACAGAGCTTCTCCACAGTAAAGTTAGTGTTTTCCCTATGTAATTGACAAATATCCTAGAGAAATAATTTGAGACTATGAAATATCTTATTTCTTCCCAAACACTCATAGCTGATTTTAACATCCATCAAATTGACCAGGCCTGCAATATTTATTATGGTGGTATCTGCCTGGTGGTAATTTTTTAATTTCTCTAATTTCTTCTATGTCTATTAGAATATTTTTGTAAGAAGAGATACAGTTTCCCCCATCCATGTATTTATTCAATTCCTTTTTGTATATTGGTATGGATTCATAAAAATTTATTTTATTCTGAGCTCAAATCCAATACTATTATTTTTAATTTTGTTGCTCAAACTGTTCCAACTTTGTCCATTGGGAACTTCTTCACATTGGTTCCTGTGTCTTTTTGACATGTTTCCACCATCTTTTTTTCAAGTACCTTAAGTACCTCCTTATTTTCTGGTACAACAGGCCATTCCATGCTTATCTTGTATTTTCCAAAGGTCTCATTCCTTTCATTGAGGAATGGTGTTTCGAATCCAAGATCTAGGTAGTAGGTGAGCTCATTGTCATAAGAGTACCATTGCTTCTCGGCCTTCTTAGCAGATTGAACTAGGAGATATATGTGTGTGTACTAACCCACACATTGTTGTGTTTTAGTTGCTAAGTCGTGTCCAAGTCTTTGTGAACCCATGGACTGTAGCCCTCCAGGCTTCTCTGTCTATGGAATTTCACAGTAAAGAACGTTGGAGTGGGTTTCCATCTCCTTCTCCAGGGGATCTTCCTGACCCAAGGATTGAACCCACACATAATACACACTCATCTAAATGTATAGATGGGTGTGTGTTGTGTGTGTCTGGCGTGCATATTAGATATGTACTAAAAATAATGATTTCAGTGCTGATACCTCTGATTCCAGTTAATCACCAGGGTTCCTTCTAGCCATGCCCTCCTCCATTCTTACTTGTAACATTTCTCTGAGACCAAGAATCCTGGCCCTCAGGTACAGTGTATTCACTTACTTGTTCAGTATTAGTATACACACAACATAGATACCGAATTGCTAATCTATACACCATGAGAAACAAACTTACTAGCTAGGGTAAGTAATTATAAGCTGCTCTTTTTCTCTAGGCTTTCAGTATCCAGTTAATATACTGTTTTCCAAAGTTAGTTTGGTTAGTTTTTTTCTTCCTCATCTTCTTCAGTATGGTTATGTTAGTCATTTGCAATATATTTAGCGTGCTAATTTGTAACTATTTATATTCTATTTGCTGGTTCTTCTCCCATCCTGGTTGATTTTAATAGTTCATTTTTTGGTTATATGAGACATTAGCAAGGTTTTCAAAGTACACAACCTGTACTTAGAAAAGCATCATTCCCTCCTCACCCCTGTCACTCACTTCTAGTTTCCCCATCTTTTCACCCCTTTGCTATCCACATCCTGTAGGTAACCCACCTCTTTAGTTTCTTGTTTATCTTTCCTGTATAGATGATCCCTGATTTAAGATTTTTTTTTTACTTATGACTTCCTGATATTATGATGGTATAAAAGTTATACACATTCATACTTCAAATTTTGGTCTTTTCCAGGCTAGCAATATGCAGTAGATACTCTTGGGATGCTGGGTGGGTACAGCAAGCTGCCACTCCATCAGCCGTGCCACTCCAACACTCCATGTTTACCCAAGGGTAAACAACCAATATACACACAACTATTATGTACCCAGTCTTTCACTTTTAGCATAGAATAGTATTCAATATTCCTTGAGATACTCGACACTTTCTTATAAAATTGGTTTTGTGTTAGATGATTTTGTTCAGCTGTAGGCTAATGCTAGTATTCTGAATACATTTAAGGTAGGCTAGGCTAAGCTATGATATTCGGTAATTTAGGTGTATTACATGCATTTTCAACTTTAAGATAGGTTTATTGGGAGGGAACTCCATTGTAAATCACAGGAAATCTGTATATCTTTCATAAAGAAGATACATGTGTATTTTCTTGTATCTTCTTCTTGCTATGTGAAGAGTAATATACCATAAACTCTTTAGATACTCTTTTGTACTTTGTTTCTTCTCCACCCATCCCCATCTCCCCGACTGCTTCCTCCTTTGGGCTCAGTTTGGTTACATGTTTTGTCTTGGAAGAGCAGAGTACTTCCTTTTCAGCATCTTTGTGCATTTTGATTGTTGCGGGTACCCCAGAAGCCCAATATATTTTTTGTATCTTCTTTCATCAAGCTACTTTCAGCTTTTTTTTTTTTTCTTAAAAGGTAAGACTCTAATCTTACTGTAGTATTTCTTTATTAAGAGTTTAACTTGTCACTTGTTACTATGCCAGCATTTCTCACTGGATACTTCTTTTAAGAAAAATTCTCTGACCAAAATGCTATGAGACTAGAAATCAATGACAAGAAAATAAACTGCAAAAACCACACACATGTACAGGCTAAACAATATGCTATTGAACAAGCAGTATATCACTGAAGAAATCAAAGAGGAAATTAAAAAATGCCTACAGACAAAAGAAAACGAGAACATGACCATCCAAAGCCTATTGGACACAGCACAGCAGCAAGTTTACAGTGATAGAAGCTTGCCTTAGGAAACAAGAAAAACTGCAGATAAATAACCCACTCACACCTAATGCAACTGGAGAAAGAAAAACAAACAAAAATCAAAGTTAATGCAAGGAAAGAAATCATAAAGATCAGAGCAGAAATAAGTGAAACAGAAATTAAAATAAACAATAGAAAGGATCAATGAAACCAAAAGCTGGTTCTTTGAAAAGATAAACAAAACTGATAAACCTTTAACCAGACTTATCAAGATGAAAAGGGAAATGACCCAAATCAATAAAGTCAGAAATTAAAAAGAAGTTATAAACTATGCCACAGAAATACAAAGGATCATAGGAACCACTAAAATGGGTGAGCCAGAACAAATGGAGAATCATCCAAAACTGAACCTAGAAGAAATAGAAAATATGAACAGATCAATTCCCAGTACTGATTAAATCAACAACCTAAAAACTCCCAACAAAGTCCAGAACAAGATGACTTTATAGGTGAATTCTACCAAACATTTAAAGAGTTAACATTCATCCTTCTGAAACTATTCCAAAACATTGCAGAGAAGGGAACACTTCTAAACTCATTCTAGCCACCATAATCCTGATGCAAAAAACAGACAAAGATATCACAAAAAAAGAATATTACTGGCCAGTATCACTGATAAACATTCATGTAAAAACCCTCAACAAAATACTATACAACCAACTCGAACAATACATTGAAAGGATCATGCATGATGATCAAGTGGGATTTATCCCTTGGATGAAAGGATTTTTTATCTGCAAGTCAATCAATGTGATAAACCAATTAGCAAATTGAAGGATAAAAACCATACAATCATCTCAATAGATGAATAAAATATTTGCAAATGATGTGAATGACAAGGAATTAATTTCCAAAGTATACAAACAGCTCATACAGCTCAATTTAAAAAAAAAAATGAAAAAAATGGCAGAAGACCTAAATAGGCCTTTCTCCAAAGAAGACATACAGGTGGTCAACAGGCACACAAAGAGCCTCAGCATCACTAATTATTAGAGAAATGCAAATCAAAATTACAATGAGGTATCCTCACACTTCAGAATGGCTATCATCAAGAAGTCTAGAAATAATAAATACTGGAGAGGGTATGGAGGAAAGTGAACCCTCTTACACAGTTGGTGGCACACAGTCACTATGGAGCACAGTATTGAGGTTCCTTAAAGAACTAAAAATAGAGTTACCATATGATCCAGCAATCCCATTCTTGGGCATATACCCAGAGAAAACTCCAACTGGAAAAGGTACATGCACCACAGAGTTCATAGCAGCAGTATTTACAATAGCCAAGACATGGAAGCAACCTAAATGTCCATCAACAGATGAAGGGATAAAGAAAATGTGGTATATACATATATATATATACACACACACACAATGGACTATCACTCAGCTATAAAAAGAATGAAATAATGCCATTTGCAGCAACATGGATGGACCTAGAGATAATCATATAAGTAAAGCATGTTAGAGAAAAACAAATATCATATGATATCACTTATATTTGGAATTTAAAAAGTGATACAAATGAACTTATATGGAAAACAGAAATAGACTCACAGACACAGATAATGAGCTTATGTTACAAGGGGAAAGTAGGGTGAGGGATACATCTGGAATCCGGGATTAACAGATCAGTCAGTCAATTTGGTTGCTCAGTTGTGTCCTACTCTCTGCAACCCCACAGACTGCAGCACGCCAGGCTTCCCTGTTCTTCACTATCTCCTGGAGCTTACTCAAACTCATATTCATAGAGTCGGTGATGCCATCCAACCATCTCATCCTCTGTCATCCCCTTCTCCTCCCGCCTTCAATCTTTCCCAGCATCAGGGTCTTTTCCAATGAGTCAGTTCTTCACATCAGGTGGCCAAAGTATTGGAGTCACAGGCTACCATATATAAAATAAACAACAATAAAAACTACTGTATAGCACAAGGAACTATATTCAATATCTTAAAATAACCTATAATGGAAAAGAATCTGAAAAAGAATCTATCTGTGCATTCATATATATGAAACACTGCTGTACTCCTGAAACATCATAAATCAACTAGACTTCAATAAAAATAAATGATTTTTTAAGTTCTCTTGTTACATAATGCATTTGCTTTGAGTGGTCTGCTTCAACACTCCCCTCCAAACCAACCTCCTGGCCTGTAAGTGCTGTTATTTTTAGTGTGCAAGTTTTCAGAAGAAAATTTGGCTTTTTCAAAAAATTGTTCAGTAGCAGAAATGCCTGTATCAATAGATTCATCATTGCTTTTTGAGTTTTCTAACACATTTCAAGAGGATATCATCTTCAATTCTATCTATATTCTCAAGAAAGTGGCAATTTTGATTTTGTAAGTGATGCTGTTACAGCAAATTTTATTCTGAGCCGAGCACCCATATACTGTTTTGTTATCTGCAGAACCACTTACCGTATTTCTTTTCAAATCTCTTGTTGATAATATCTTGCAACTGTGAAGCATCCTTTAAGAATAATTAGTAAATGTGTATATTTCTTTACCTCCTTAAAAAAATAGGTTCCGTCCTACAAGCACCCCAAAATTTAAAAACTCATTTAATTAAGGAAATTCAAACCAAAATGCTACTGCTTGATAACCAGTGGGTAATGGCCCAGCTTTTATGAATGTAAAGTCTTTTACCAGGCACTGAGGGAAGAACAGCTGAAGTGACTTCTCACTGTTGGTGATGATGGTGCTAGTATCACTGCAGATTAAAGCAGAGCTTTTAAATCTTCCTGATCATACAATTATCCAAAGACTTTGTTGAAATGTAGATTTTGGTTTGCTAAGTCATGGGGGTGGGGGGGGGGTGGAAACCCAGGATTCTGCATTTCTCACAAGCTCCTAGCAGCAGATGCTGGTTTAGGGACCCCTCCTTGAAAAGGACCGTTGTATAACAGGTATTAAGACTCTTGGCAGCGTTCGGTAGAGTCCTCTGCAATAACAGAGGTGCTCTGTACCTGCGCCCACAGTTCAGTAGCCACAGACTACACGTTGCTACTGAGCACTTGAATTGTGGCTGGTGAGACCGAAAAACTGAATTTTAAAATTAATTTTACATTAACTTAAATGTAACTTTATATAGCTCCATGTGGCTTGTGATGACTCTCCCGGGCAGTGAATATCTTAAAAAAATTAATGTGTAACCACACGTTTGTATCTGTACAAGTGTTTAACATTGTTTTGTGGTGTTTCATATTTTTCATAAGTGGAGGGATGCTATTGAATTCAGTATTCTAAACCTTGTTTTTTATTCTTTTCATGTCAGTTGATATTGATTTACATCATTCTTCTAAATTACTACATAATGTTTCTCAGTAGGGATTTACCATGGCTTGTGTAGCCATTCATGAATGCATCGATGGGTGTTTAGGTTGTTGTCCTTTCCTTCTTTTCTTTGCAACTGTGAATGATAGATAAGAATATCTTTGTGCATGCCACTTAAAATGTATGATTGATGCATATAGGATAGATATTGAGAAATGGAATTGCTGGGCCATCGAGAATGAATAATTACCATTTTCATAGTTCCTGCAAAGTTGTTTTTCAGAGAAACTTAAATAGAAATAAATGATTTCTATCAGTCAAGTGAGAGAATATCATTTCCTCACACTCTTGATTGGCAGTGTCAACATTTTTGATTTCTTTTTTTTTGCCAATTAAGTGGTGAAAAGTTACATCTTATTTAATTTACATGTCTGTAATGACTAGGAAGAACAATATTGAGTTTTATGTTTACTGATCATTTAATTTCTCCTTCCTCCATAATTGCCTAAGCTACTTACAGCCTTCCTTGTGAATTCTTGAATAAGCTTGTTAAACCATATACTAAACGCTACTAGGATTAGGGGATTACATTGTCTTTATGGGACAATTTGGAGAGCACTGGCATCATGAAACATTGAGACCATAAATATTCTCCATTTACTTAGGTCTTCATCTATGTCCTATAGTTTACTTTTTCCCTTGTAAAGATCTTAGACATTTATTGCTATGTTTATTTTTAGGTGTTTTATACTTAGGTTTCTGTTGGAAATTCCTTTCGATTACATTTTTTATCTATTACTGGTGAATAGGAAAACTACCAATTGTGAATGACTATTTGCTATCTAGTCACTTCGCTGTACTCTGTTATTATTTGTCAGTTTTCATCATACATGTTTTCACAGTCTGTCCTTTGGTGGACTAATATTACCCTGGAGCCACCACCTCTTATCCTGAATACCCAGGTATAACAGAAAGTTACAAGAAGAGTAAAATACATAGCATGTAGAAATCTCCTAGAGATAGTTTGTAGATATACAAACACTTTCTTTTAGCACTTATTCATACCATAGTATACTGAATACACCATTAATCATTTTATATTTTCTGCTACCTCCTGGTAAGTGTTCAATGTCAATGCACAGAGGGGATCCCATTCTGTTTAAGGGTGCCACTTAAAGAATGAATGTACAATAATTTACCCAGTGTCCTGTGGAGGACCCCTCTGCCCAATCCTCTACAACTACAATGAAGATACTTGTATGAAAGACTTTGCACCAATATCTGCAGGGTCGATTCCTAGCAGTGAAAGTTCTAAACCTGGATGGAAAATTATGTACGTCTTCAATATGGACAGCTACCATCCAACTGCCCTTCACAGACGCTGTATCCACACACATTTTGAACAACCGTACGTCAAATGTGCGGTTTCCCCACACCCTCAGCAATACAGCAGATGCTGTTTAAAAGTGCTTGGAAGGAACATAGACAGCATCGGTGCCTTATTCTTGCTATAGCACATGCTGTTGGTGCTTAACCAGTGACTTTGCCTGCAGTCATACGAAACAGTTCCTGTGCATTCTGACAGCATCCAACTACGTCTAGATCTTTCTGTTTCTCCTCCTGAGTCATCCAGTGGTCATCTATGGCACATGGTCCACTCTGCAAGGGTGGGCTTCCAAGGGTGGCTGGGAAGAAGCATGTCAGGTTCTCAGAGGCAACCTCCAGTCAATAAAGAGGAAATTGGTGCAGAAATATGTAAGCTTCTCCATCTCTTCAGTGGGCAATTCTTGGCAGCACCTCAGAGTGAATTCAGCTCTTGTTGATTGTAGCAGTAATCCTCTCTTTGATGTATTTTTTTTTACTGACTTTTCTTCTTTCTCTATCTCATTTTCCCCATGCCCTCTCTTCCTGACATCACCTCCCCAATAAACTACCTGCCCTGTAATTCTTGCTTCCAGGTCTGCTTTTGGGGGAAACTGAACTGAAAGATGAGAGAGATGGCTATGGAAAGTTGACCCTCGAGAATGTGACTACAGAATTTGCTCCCTCTCGATGCCAGAAGCCCTCAAGAGCCTCACTGCTGGCCTGAGTTCTGTTCAGTTGCTCAGTCGTGTCCGACTCATTGTGACCCCATAAGCCGCAGCACGCCAGGCCTCCCTGTCCATCACCAACTGCTGGAGTCTACCCAAACCCATGTCCATCAAGTTGGTGATGCCATCCAACCATCTCATCCTCTGTTGTCCCCTTCTTCTCCTGCCCTCAGTCTTTCCCAGCATCAGGGTCTTTTCAAATGAGTCAGCTCTTTGCATCAGGTGGCCAAAGTACTGGAGTTTCAGCTTCAGCATCAGTCCTTCCAGTGAATATTCAGAACTGATTTCCTTTAGGATGGACTGGTTGGATCTCCTTGCAGTCCAAGGCACTCTCAAGAGTCTTCTCCAACACCACAGTTCAAAAGCATCAATTCTTCAGTGCTCAGCTTTCTTTGTAGTCCAACTCACATCCATACAGGACTACTAGAAAAACCATAGCCTTGACTAGATGGACCTTTGTTGACAAAGTAGTGTCTTTTCTTTTTAATATGCTGTCTAGGTTGGTCATAACTTTCCTTCCAGGCCTGAGGAGGGATAGTGATAACCCACAGCATGCTGGAGGCATGGAGCATGCGAACACCTCTGATTGTTTAAGAATGAGGGAATGTTTAGAGCCAGGCTCGGGAGTACAGAGTAGCTCTTGAAAGGTATGGGGCAATGGTTTTATTATAAGGATTGTAGAGGTGGCTGACTGTCGCTAACTCTCCTGGAAGCTCTGAAGAAAGACCCTGACACACCAGGGCAGCCAGCTCTCAACTCGGGGCATGTCATGAAAGCCAGAAGGCTGTGATGGTGGATTTTAATTAGATGCTTACCTCTTGCAGTAGGAGGGCAGGCTCTGCTGAATATTAGCCTCAGAGCTTGAATAATAAAAATGCCAGGGCTACAATGCCAAATGTGAGCCAAAGCAGATGTTCTTTGTTAATGTAAGGGCCCTGAAAAGCAAGAAATACGATTGTGAAACTTGGGATAGTTGTGTTTGGGTGAATGCACTACACAGTCCTAACCCCACACTTCCTTGAGTCTTCTACACAGGCATTTTGCTGTTGTTCAGTTGCTAAGTTGTGTCTCTTTTTGTGATCCCATAGGCTGCAGCATGCCAGGCTCCTCTGTCCTCCACTATCTCCCAGAGTTTGCTCAGATTCATGTCCATTAAGTCAGTGATGCTATAACCATCTCATCCTCTGCCACCCTCTTCTTTTGCCCTCAATCTTTCCCAGCAACAGTGTCTTTTCCTATTAGTTGGCTCTTGGCATCAAGTGGCCAAATTATTGGAGCTTCAGCTTCAGCATCAGTTCACACAGGCATGCTTCTTTTATAAAAAAAGGCCTTCCCTTTTCTCCTGTGTTTTCTAATAGTCTCCTTCCTTTTTTTTTTTTTCTCATTCAAATTTGATTTAACTGAAGTTTGTTATAAGGAGTGAATTGGGAATCCAACACATTTTGAGATAGCTATCCAGTTCTTCAGCATCATCAATTGAATAATTCATATCTCACTATTGATACTGAACACCACCCTGGTGACATATTAAATTTCATGTGTATTGGGGTCATGTGGAGAGAATGCTACGTATTCATTAAAGCTCTTCCTTCATTTCTCTGGGTGCACAACAGGGTAATTTCCCAGTTTCAGTTGCTGATGGGCCTGGCCTATCACAGCCTCCCATACAGTATCCTCCATCCTCTTTGTCTTTTGCCAGATGGAGTAAAGATACCCTCCAGAAAAATGGGAAGCCGCATGTTGAGGGTGGCAGAACTAAAGATGGAAGGAGCATGAGCTCCAGAGTCCTTGTCTGGAGGAGAGCCTGCCAAGCAGGAGCACCTGTTTTTGGACATTATGAAAATGAGAAATAATATTTCATTTTATATGAGTCACTCATTTTTCCCCCTTTCTTGCATTAAACCAGTTTCCCTTACTTTATCTAGTGTAGGTGTACTTCTGGACTCTATTCTATCCTATTCACCTGTCTGCCGGCTCATGTGCCAGTAATACGGTTTTAATTCATATAATTTTATAACGTGCTTTGGTACATTGTGGTTAGTCACTCATTGTGTCTGACTCTTTGGACTGTAGCTCCCTGGTTCCTCTGTCCATGGGATTCTCCAGGCAAGAATACTGGCGTGGGTTGCCATTTCCTCCTCCAGGGGATCTTCCCGACCCAGGGATCAAACTTAAGTCTCCCGTGTTTCCTGCATTGCAAGCAAATTCTTGAGCCAATCCCTTCATTAAGTTTTACTTTACATTTTTTCCCCTGGCTTCCCTCATTTTTCTATATGAATTTTAGAACTAGTGCTACTAGTTAAATCTCCTTGGTATGCTTATTGAAATTGCATTATAGGTAGGGTTTGATATGGGAAGCATTGATATCTTTATAATGTTGAATCTTCTTAGATAAACATTTAGCTCAGTTCAGTTGCTCAGTTGTGTCCAACTCTTTGCAACCCCATGGATACCAGGATTCCCTGTACATCACCAACTCCTGGAGTTTACTCAAACTCACGTCCATCACGTTGGTGATGCCATCCAACCATCTCATCCTGCCGTCCCCTTCTCCTCCCGCCTTCAATCTTTCCCAGAATCAGGGTCTTTTCCAGTGAGTCAGTTCTTCGCATCAGGTGACCAAAGGATTGGGGTTTCAGCTTCAGCATCAGTCCTTCCAATGAATATTCAGGACTGATTTCCTTTAGGATTGACTGGTTGGATCTCCTTGCAGTCTAAGGGACTCTCAAGAGTCTTTTCCAACACAATTCAAAAGCATCAGTTCTTTGGTGCTAAGCTTCCTTTATAGTTCAACTCTCACATCCATACATGACTATTGGAAAAACCATAGCTTTGACTAAATGGACCTTTATTGGCAAAGTAATGTCTCTGCTTTTTAATATGCTGTCTAGGGTGGTCATAGCTTTTCTTTCAAGGAGCAAGCATCTTTTAATTTCATGGCTATACATATCATAGATAAACATGGCTAAACATTTCAGATAAACATATCTTTCCATAAATTTTCAGGCCTTCATTTATATTCTTCAACACTTTTGTAAAGTTTTTCTTGTTTACTTGGTAATTTTTTCATGTAGTTTATTCATAGGTATCTTTTTCTGGTGAAGTTATGTTATTATAAATAAGATCTTTTCTTCTGTTATATTTTATAATTGGTCATTGCTTATGTAGGAAATCTACTAGGGTGTTGTGCTGCCGGTCTTAGCATGATGTCAAATAAAAATAAAACACCAGTCTGCCATCCAAGAAAAGCACTGAAAAGAAAAAAAAGAAGCCTTTAAAAGTTTTTAATGCAAAATATATCTTAAAAGAAATTTCAAATGTCTATATTGCATAGCAGAAAAACAGATTGTTTAAAGGGAAGGTATGTTGTGGGTTTATTCAGAATGGTCAGAGAATGTCCATTCTTTTGGATTGGAATTCCAAGAGCTACCTGCATTTATAAATGTTCCATGGTATGTAACAAGTAAGCATTGTCAAGCTGGGGTTTGAGGAAGGTCAATAACATCACCATTCTCCAGCTCCTAAACAACTTGGAAACAGGTACAGACATTCAGGCAGACTGGAGATAAAAATGTCATCATCATTGATAAAAACTGATATTGGAGAACATGGCTTAAATCTGTAGTAACAACTTGTCTCCTACACCGCACCCCAGAAATACAGACTTTGCCACTCACTGGCACCACTGGACCACTGTGCCTGTTCTTACAAATGCGTGGCATGGAAGGGCAAGGCACAACAACCTTCTGTAAAAAGGCATCCTGTGATTCCCTCCTTTCACTCTGCCTAACCTGGGAAGGAGTGAACGAAAGGGCAGAGCAAGGCCAGAACTGTACTGGATGGTGACTCCATGTAGAAAGAAAATCAGAAGTAAAGGACAGTGCTGCTACTCCAAGAGTCAGCAAAGATATACTCTGAGAGTAATATTCTTTTTAGAGACCAAAAGTTCATATCTATGGCTTCTGAAGAGCAATGTCAAATGTTAGATTTCAATTTTAGGTAGAAAATCAAATTACATGGATTTTTAAAAGCAACTTTTAATTGAAGGATAATTGCTTTACAGAAATTGTGTGGTTTTCTGTCACACATCAACAAGAATCAGGCATAGGTACACCATGTCCTCTCCCTCCCAAACCTCCCTTCCATCTCCCTCCCCATTCCACCCTTCAGCCTGTCCCAGAGCCCCTCTTTAAGTTCCCTGAGTCATACAGAAAATTCCCATTGGCTATCTATTTCACATACGGTATTGTAAAGTTCCATGTTACTCTCTCTATACATCTGTTCTTCTCCTTCCTCCCCCCCACCCCCATGTCCACAGATCTGTTGTTTCTCCATTGCTGATCTCAAAATAAATTCATCAGTGCCGTCTTTTCAGATTCCATATATACGCATCAGTATATGATACTCGTGTTTCTTTTTCTGACTTACTTCACTGTGTAATAGGCTCTAGGTTCATCCACCTCATTAGAACTGACTCAAATGTGTTCCCTTTTATGGTTGAGTATTCCATTGTATATATGTACCACAGCTTCTTTACCCATTCATCTGTCGATGGACATCTAGGTTGCTTCCATGTTCTAGCTATTGTAAACAGTGCTGCAATGAACATTGGGGTACGTGTGTCTTCTTCAATTTTGGTTTCCTCAGGGTATATGCCTAGGAGTGGGATTGCTGGGTCACATGATGGCTTTTTTTTTTCCCATGATGGTTTTATTCCTAGCTTTTTAAGGAATCTCCACACCATCTCCCATTGTGGCTGTATCAGTTTACATTCCCACCAGCAATGCAAGAAGTTTCCCTTTTCTCCACACACTTTCCAGCATTTTTTGTTTGTAGGCTTTTTGATGATGACCATTCTGACTGGTATGAGGTGGTATCTCATTGTAGTTTTGATTTGCATTTCTCTAATAATGAGTGATGTTGAGCATCTTTTCACGTGCTTGTTAGCCATCTGTGTGTCTTCTTTGAAGAAATGTATCTTCAGGTCCCTTTCCCACTTTTTGATTGGGTTGTTTGCTTTTTTGGTATTAAGTTGTATGAGCTGCTTGTATATTTTGGAAAATAATTCTTTGTCAGTTTTTTCCTTTGCTATTTTCTCCCATTCTGAGAATTGTCTTTTCTCCTTGTTTGTAGTTCCCTTTGCTGTGCAAAAGCTTTTAAGTTTAATTAGGTCCCACTTGTTTATTTTTATTTCCATTACTCTAGAAGGTGGACCATAAAAGATCTTGCTTTATGTCGAGTGCTCTGCCTATGTTTTCTTAGCTTCTGGTCTTACAGTTAGGTCTTTAATCCATTTTGAGTTAATCTTTGTGTATGACATTAGGTAGTGTTCTAATTTTATTCTTTTGCATGTAGTTGTCCAGTTTCCCCAGCACCACTTATTGAAGAGGCCATCTTTGCCCCATTGTATATTCTTGCTTCCTTTGTCAAAATTAAGGTACCCATAGGTGCATGGCTTCATCTCTGTGTTATCTTGTTCCACTCATCTGTATTTGTTTTTGTGTCAGTACCATACTGTCTTGATGACTATAGCTTTGTAGTGTAGTCTGAAGTCAGGAAGGTTGATTCCTTCAGCTCCATTCTTTTTCAAAGAATGCTGTGGCTATTCAGGATCTTTTGTGTTTCTGTATGAATTACGAAATTTTTTGTTTTAGTTCTGTGAAAAATGCCATTGTTAATTTGATAGGGATCACATTGAATCTGGTAATATAGTCATTTTCACATTATTGATTCTTCCTACTCAGGAACATGGAATATCTCTCCATCTGTTTATGTCATCTTTGATTTCTTATAATCAGTGTCTTATAATTTTCTGTATACAGGTCTTTTGTCTCCTTAGGTAGGCTCACTCCAGATATTTTATTCTTTCTGTTGCAATGGTGAATGGGATTGATTCCTTAATTTTTCTGATTTTTCATTGTTACTATATAGGAAACCAAGTGATTTCTGTGTATTGACCTTGTATCCCGTGACTGCTGAATTCACTGATTAGTTCTAGTAATTTTCTGTTAGTTTCTTTTGGGTTTTCTATGTATAGTATCATGTCACCTGTAAACAGTGTGAGAGTTTTACTTCTTTTCCAATCTGGATTCCTTTTATTTCTTTTTCTTCTCTAATGGCTGTAGTTAGGACTTCCAATACTATGTTGAATAATAGTGGTTAAGAGCAGACACCCTTGTCTTGTTCCTGATTTTAGAGGGAATGCTTTCAGTTTTTCACCATTGAGAATAATGTTTGCTGTGGGCTTTTCATATATGGCCTTTACTAGTTGAGGTAGGTTCTTTCTATGCCCATTTTGAAGTGTTTTTTTTTTATCATAAATGGATGCTGAACTTTGTTGAAGGCTTTTTCTGCATCTATTGAGATGATCATATGGTTTTGATCTTTCAATTTATTAATATAGTGTATCAGGTTGATTGATTTATGTATATTAAAGATTCCTTGGATCCCTGGAATAAACCTGACTTGAATATGGTGTATGAGATGGTGTATGAGCTTTTAAATGTGTTGTTCAATTCTGTTTGCTAGAATTTTGTTGAGAATTTTTGCATCTATGTTCATCAGTGATATTGGCCTGCAATGAACTAAATGGATTTTTATGTCATGTTGACACCAGCATTGTGGAACTTGGTTTATCAGGTTTATCTATAAGAGAACAGATCACAAAAGAAGCTGAAAAACTGACATGACTGCCTTTCCTTTGTTTATAACTAAGCTATTCTATGGACATAATCATTATAGACTACAGTTATTATCTTGTAGGTCTTTTGGGCTCAGGTGTTTAACACACCTAATCCTTGGAAAATGTTTGTTCCTATATCAATACCTGTATTTGTTCAATTTGCTCTCAAAGACAGCATGCTTACAAGCTGATAAGAGGTGTTACCCCTTTCTCTAATGATGCCACTTCGCTTAACCTTCTACAAGTGGAGGCTGCTCTGTCAAAATGCTGAGGCCCAGAGGAAGGGAATGTTTGTGGATGGTTTAGAAATGACAGTGAATTGCTTGTAGATACTCTACTCCCACCTCCCTGTCATGCCCTGGTTGGTTCATGAGGGGCTTTGCTGCTGGACGTCACCTATAAATAAATAAGCAATGTCAAAAGTGGCTCTATGAAGGTACCTTATAATTGGCTGGGTGTAGAACTTCCAAGCATTGTCTCCATCACAGTTTTGCCCCACAGATTCTAGCTTTATCTACTAGCAGCAGGAGGGGTAGGGTAGAGGGAGACTGCAGCAGGCTTTCACATCCCAGACCCTCTTAACTGCACAAGTTTTACATTGTGAATAAATGGATGCTTGCACCAATTCAAGACAAGAGTTTTAAGTATCTCTGCTTAAAGCCCTCTGTTACTTTTTTCCTTATGGGCAAGGACCTGCCTTCTTTGAATAAAGAAAGTGAAATTCCACTATTCACAAGAATACAGTGGAAGCTAACATGGGGTTTAAAAAGACCAGGGTTTAGGAGGCATGAGAAGAGCAGTTGAGACTTGGAATAGCCCTCACAAAATATCATAAGTAGGACTGGATTTGCAAATGAAAGCCAATGTTTGCTGAATGGCTTTTGTGCTAAGGGCTTTACACATGTTATTTCTCACACTATCACTGTAAATGGGAAGCTGAGGCTGAGGTCCCACAGCTGGAAGAAGGGGGCACTGGAGCCGGGCAGACACCCCCTCGGAAGCTCACACTCCTACCACGATGCGCTGTTTCAGTCGTGACACCTCTTGTCTAAACCTTGACATGATTCACATCAACTAGGGTGGTAAGGCTTCCAAACAGTGCTGATGCCTGATCAGGCAGCTTCAGAGATCTGCTTGCTGGTGAAGGCCGTCTAAAGTTACAGACATGGTAGGAATGCTGGAGCTGGAGGCTGGCTGCCTAGTCAAAAAGGAAGGTCTTTGATGGAAGTGAAACTGTACAGCCTCAGCCTTTGAAACGCACTCTTGCTTCTGAATCACAGGAACTGAACTCACAAGATACTAATGTACAGAATGCCAGCTTACTACTCTGTAATGATAAGCTACACCCTTCCAGTGTGTGCCCAGAGTGTTCACTGTTCAGAGAACTCTCTCCTAAGAATTACAGTCCACAGAAACCTTTGTAGTCACTCTTAACTTCATTTGTTGAACTCAAATGAGAATAAAGGAAAAGAAGGTATTGATGTTTGGAATTCCATGAGGGCAGCCAGATCTACAAAACCAGAGGTGGTCCAGGACCAGTTAGTTCACAAACAAGCATTTTAAGAGAGTGCTGCAATGCAGGATGACCAGGTGGTACAGAACAGTCCCATAGTGAGTATTTTCACACATGACCCTCAGGTATCTTGAGCATTTCTGAAAGATGTCTAACAAAAATTTTGTAACTTTTATGAAAGTGGTTTCTATTAAGTTTGGTAAATGAGAAATCTTACACTAAGAAATATACTATAAACTATTTGCAGTGTGATGCATATACTGTCAGCAATCTGGGGCCACTACTACTAAAATGAAGATTTGGAGAGGACATCATATAAAGAGTGAAGGCCTTTGACTAAGAGTTTCCTGGGAACCTAGAAGACAATGATGTCTACAAAAAAATTTCTAGATTAAGAAAATTTCCCCCTAGATACTGGGAAATATATACTTGTCAGTTACCAAAGTTACGGCCTAATCTAACATTTAAGTCACATTTTTCAAAAAGTTGCTCAAAATCCCATGCCTGAGTGATATTCGTACATAATTCAAAGCACTGTACTGTGGTATTCCTTATTGGTACTTAGAATAGAATAGAAATGATGGATGTCTTGATAAACTAAGTACCTTCCTGTTTGAAATGTGCAGAGACATAATTTACTAACTTGGTTCCACTTAACAAGTAGGAACTGAATTTTATTCTTCAAAGAGAATGACAGAGCATGAGAACAATGTGAGTATTCTTGAAAAGGAAACTGATGCCCTTTCATTCTACCCGAGTTAAAAACAATGATGAACGTCATCTGAGTTCATGAGACCCATAATAAATGACTATTAAACCAGACTTACAAGATCAATGCTAGGAACACCCCAAGACCAAATACGATTAATTAGTTCTATAGTTTGGTTTTAAATTTTTAAAACCTCAACACACTTTTTAATTTATTTTATCAGACAAAATAATTTACTTATAAAAGCAATCTCACTTACAGAACTGTAATAAAATTTTTTCAACACGAAAAATAAATAGCACTTTTTGCAATTCTGATTTTACAGGGAAATTACTTTCTGGCATACAATGTTCTATCAAAATGGAAGGCTAAATCATTTTGCTTTGCTTTTCACAACAGAAATAAGCATGTATACTTATCAGTCTTGGGAAATCAGCTTAGGGACAAGAAAGGTTTGCTGTAAAATATAATCATTGGAAAAAGGGAATCTGGTGCCATCTACTGAGTGGCAATGGCAACATGACCTTGGGTATTAAGTTAGGAAACACTGTAATTTCAGCTACATGCAACTCAACAGAAACACCTGTGCAAGTACTGAAAGATATGTGCAAAGATGAAAACGACTGCTGTGTTAAAAGTGAGGGCTGGGTGGTTTTTTTCTTTAAGTGACATCCTACTTTTTAAAGGAAACCAAGCAGGCAGTTAAAAAATGATTAGTGAACATGAGGAATACTGAAGAGAGCAAGACTTAGGCAAATTATGTAAACAAAAAGTTTCATGATCAAGAGTAGCTTAGGTAGGCTCTCTTACTCATGGAGAGATTGGTGGAAGGCAGTTACATCCTTGGGTATTTATGATATCAGAATCAAGGACTTAAGTTTTTCCCTACTATTTACATAAAAAGCTAGTTTATTTGGAAAAACTATCAACCAAGACTGCCAATAAAGTGGCACTTAGGAATTATAAGGTTATTTGACTCCCATACTCACCATCTGGAGGAATAAAAACCCTGGGGGATTTTATTGATTAGCAAAGAAAAGTTGCTTTTTGTTTGATTGAATTTACTCAAATAGACCTCCTTAACACCAACAATGTTGAAAGCATTCCGTAAGAGCTGGGCCAGAATCCTAAATCCTGGAAATATTCATGGACTGGCTAATTTATTTATTTATTTACTTTTTTTGGTAGTAGCTTTTGAGAATGTTACTTTCCTGTAAGGCCAGGATGCCCTGAGTACTAATAGTACACTTAAACATGTTTGTGGTTCTTTCCTTTATAACATGTCTCACAATCCTTAATATGCTTCTTAGCTGTCCACCAGGAGGGCAGGGGCCTTGTCTATTCTGTTTGTAACCATATAATCAGCACTAAATTATGACCAGCACATGTGTGAGTTCAAAAAATGTCAGTTGGCTGAATGAAAGAATAAATGAATGAGTGAATCTCATATAGTCCAACTGACCTAAGAAGAGGGGAAAAGCAGAAAAACCCATCACAAAAGTGAAGATGACAGTGATGGATAAAAAGAAAGATGAGCATCAGATCCGTCACTTAGGGGTAAGCTTGATGCCAAAAAAATTTGCCATCATTCAACAACTGGTGATATCTGTTTGGAGATTCAAAATACCTGAAAAATTTTAAATGGAAAGTTATTCAATAATATTAAAGTATTCTCTGGAAGACTCATTTGAAAATAAGTCAATGAAAACCCTGTTACTACATCAAGCTGTAACAGAAGCCTAGTGCTGTGATACTTCAAGATGCAGTGGACTCTGCTGAATACACCAGGTGAATGTCTAGAGTCCCATAGAGGGAGCGTAGTACACTGAGGACTTTTTCTTGAATGGTTTCAACTTGCTCAGAAGGACAGTAATCATCCAGACTTGACCTGGAACCGAGAAGAGAAAGAGAAAGGAAAGAAAAGAAAAATATACATAAGTAGAATGAGATCATACTGGGCAGTGAGGAAAAGCCTGTGTGTGTTGAATTCAATGTAAAGTAAAAATGAAGCTGTATTGAAAGCTACTAAACCTTGACTATATGTCAGGTGTGTTACATGTATTATGTTCTTTAACTTTCTCAGCAACTCTATGAAATAGATACCTTTACCATCCCTTTAAAGGAGTCAGAGAAAGATTAACCTGCAGGGGTATGTGCTGATGACGGGATTCAACACCATAAAGCACATCTCCAAAGCCTCAGTGCTTAATACTAGGCCCTTGTTTCCGTAAGAGGGAGATGTTGCTTGGGAACACTGGTGCTAATTATATTAGTGACTGGGCATCATGTTTCACATTCTTTAATTATGTGGACAAACAGGATAGAAATTATGAGGGTGGAGGCTTTCCAACTGATAAAAGGGTTCTGCCTCTATAAATAATCTGCTCACCACACAAGTGTACAAGATCATCCAAAATGAAATGTGTGGATGTGCTGGTGTTGGGATTAGTCTCCTAGGTAGTATTAAGGAGGAAAGAGCAAAGAGGTATGGGGCAGGAATCTGTATTTTGAGTCTTTCTAGAATCACTGACTACAATTTGGGTGGTACCAGCCAGTAACAATGTTGCTGACAATTTTAGCTGGGTTAGTATCTAAAATGATTTTACCAGTACCTCCTGGTTCTGGACTAGGGTGAGGAAAACCACTGGAAATTCCACTAGATTGGAAAATGGCATGGAAATGTTTATAGAAGGGAATGAAATTAGTTATCTAGCCTACTCCTTATTCAAGTATTTTAGACCTAAAGAAATAATCTGTAAGACTTCTGATGAGCTCATTTCATTCTATGATGATTAGGCTATATCTGAGGCTTGATATAAACATGTAACACATGACAAATGACACAGAGCAATTTTAAATTATTAAATACTGTCAAACACATACATATGGATAAAGACCTTGCAGAAAGCATGATATGTAAAAGCTTAATTTATTAGCCTTAACAAATATGGGACACTTCGATGCTTTCACACAGATTTCTGTCTTCTTGAAAACAGTATTAGAGTAGCTCTTGATGGGAGAAACCCCCAGGAGGGAGTTTTAGAAATCTGCAGGTACATTTTTGTCAGAATAACAATTAGGAGAGAGGGTCTGCATATTTTGAGTGTTTGCAATATGTAGGATACTACTGCAATATGAATATGAATATGAATTTTCCTGTGTCCTGCAGTTTCCAAATAAAGTGGAGCACTTAAACAAGTGAAAAATTTGGTTTTAATTTTTTGAGCCTATTTTTAATAGTCTTCTACAAATAGTCTGCTGTGTTTTTGAAATGGTTTAAACTAAATTTTCCAGGAATGCAGATACTCTGTGAACTGAGGGAAGATTAGACTTTAAGTTCAGAACTTTATCAAGAGTTTGCTGTGACTAGAATAACCATGTTTCTATAGCAGTGCTGTTCACGGTATTTGGGCAATACAACCGGCTGGATCTGTCTGCATTTTTAACTGTTACATTTAGTGACTCTTTGTAAAGATTCCAGTTTGGTGTGGCATTTTAATATGTATTATTTTTATCATCAATTACTCTTTCTCCTTTAAGCTATTTTTTTTGGTGTGTGTATATATTTAATATATATTTAAATTATATGTGTAGGTAGGTCATTGCTATAAGCTAAATGTTTATGTACCCCCAAAATTCCTGTGTTGAAATCTAATTCCATTGTGATTATATTTGGAGGTGGGGGTTCTTTGGAAGGTGATCAGGTCAGAGAGTGGAGTCCTCATGAATGAGATTAATACCTTTATTAAAGAGACCCCAGAGAGCATCTTCACCCCTTCCTTCTATGTGAGGTTACAGAGAGAAGATGGCTGTCTATGAATCAGGAAGCAGGTCCTCACCAGACAGTGAATCTGCTGGTACTCTCATCTTAGACTTCCTAGTTTACAGGACTGTGAGAAATATCCGTTGTTTATAAGCTACTTGGTCTAAGGTATTTTTGTTATTGCAGCCGGAACGGACTAAGACAATTACATCATCTACACATTGTATATGCTATCTAAATATATTTAAATTACATGTGTATGTGAAAGAAAGAAAGTGAAAGTCGCTCAGTTGTGTCTGACTCTTTGCAACCCCATGAACTGTATGGTACATGGAATTCTCTAGGCCAGAATACTGGAGTGGCCTTTTCTTTCTCTAGGGGATCTTCCCAATCTAGGGATTGTACCCATGTCTCTGATTACAAATGGATTCTTTACCAGCTGAGGCACAAGGGAAGCCCAAGAATACTGGAGTGGGTAGCCTATCCCTTCTCCAGCAGATCTTCCTGACCCAGGAATCCAGCTGGGGTCTCCGGCATTGCAGGCGGATTCTTTACCAACTGAGTTATCAGGGAAGCCCTATGTGTATGTAGATTAGATTATTTATGAATTCATTCAGAATGGTAAAGAGAGTCACAAAAAACTTGTCATAAAATATGTAAATATAACTTGCCTGAATATTTAAAGTATTATTTTAGAAACACTTCCATGCAGAATGAGTCCAAAGATTAACACAGAAATTTTTATTAAACTGCTGTAACTATTCAGCACATTTATACACTCAAATGTAAAACATGGCAGCAGCTAAATATTTATCTGTATGACACAGATATCAGAATTTCTTATGTTCAACTCAATAACATCACCAACTTCAAAGACAAGATAACAGGAATTATATGCTGTTTGCCAGCTACCACCAACAGGAAAGAGGAAATATAACACTTGAATTTTGAGCTGAGTAGGTAAAAAGTTGGTAAGAACTATTGTAATAGTAATCATTAGATTCATCTATGGAGACTTAATTTCCTACTGCCACTGTAACAAATCACTACAAACTTAGTGACTTAAAGTAAAACAAATTCATCATCTTATAGTTCTGCTGAAGGTCAGAAGTCCTAAAATAAAGGTGCTGGCAAGGCTGTATTTTTTCTCTAGGCTCTAGGGAAAGAATCTGCTTCCCTGCCTCTCCAGCTTTCAGAGGCTGCCCGCACTCTTCAGTTCAAACCCCATCTTCAAAGTCCACAGTCTAGCATCCTCCACTCTCTCATCCTGACCTTCCTGTCTTCCTCCTATTAAGACCTTTGTGATTACACTGGGCTCACCCAGATAATCCAGGATAATCTTTTCATTTTCAAGATCCTTAAGTTAATCATATCTGCAAAGTCCCTTTTGCCATATAAGGCACTATATTCATAAGTGCTGGAGATTAGGACATGGACATATTTGGTGGGCCATTATTCAAGCTACTACACTTACCTTGCAATTGTCACTAGAGTAGGTTTTGGTAAATTTTTTAGAACATTATGCAAAGACTGAATAAGATGTTCAATTTCTTGTTCTGTGCTGATATGGTGAGGGAGTTCTGAATAATCACAGGTTAGACCAGCCTGGTGAACCTGAAAATAAGACAATTAAAAATTACATGGTAATGTTGCTGTCTTTAGAAGACTCATTAACCATTAATGGCCTTGCTGACTAAATTTTTAATATTTTTGTGGTTTAGGATTGCTTTTCCTTAACAGTTTCCATGCCACAGAAGGTATCTATTCTCTGATGTTTTGGAAGAACTGGTCCATACACCTTTTTGGACCTGATGCCTTTTCTAGGAACAATTTTAAAATTTATTTTATGATTGTAGATTCACTCTGTTTCTGTCTTTACTTGAGTCTATTTTGACAATTTACATTTTCTATCAAGTTATTCACTTTATTTAAGATTCTAAAAACTGATTTAAGTCTATACATAGTATTCTCATATTTCCTTTCTTTCAAGAAATTATTTTACTTTTTAAATACATACAACAAGCACTACATTTAAAGCTTCAAGAGGATACAGGATGAAAGTCTTTCTCCTACCTTACTGAACCTACTGTTTCGAGTTTCTTGTGCATGCTTTATATATAACCATATATACTGATATACATGTGTTTTAAATGTAAATAACTGGTGTTTCAGTCTCAGCACTAAACTAAATATGCCTGAGAGCAAGAAATGGCCCACAGGCTGACATTTTGCAGCCCCTGCTTTAAAGTTTTAAAAACTGGAATTCAAATATGTTATAGTTTGCCTAGGGTACATAAGTGCAAAACATGGAAAAAAACCACTAATTTACTGTATTCCTGGAGGCTCTGGATACACATCAAAGATTTAACTGGCAATGATTGGTCAATACACTAAAGAGAGAGACTCTGCATGTTCTTTTCTATTATAATGATCAAAACACTTAGTGTTCTAATCCTGCAGCTATGGGTACATCGCATCTGGCTACAAAATCTGCTACCAGGCCTATGCCATCCTTTTTCTCAACAAACAATGTAGAAAACTCTTGCCCCCTCACCAGAAAATTCAGATGCAAAGTAATGAGTAAAGTAGGAGATACTTTCAATAATATCATATGAGCTCAAAGCACTTTTAAACCCTAAGAGTCTTTTATCATTTTTAAAATTTGCCATTAAAAAAAAAGGCGAGCTTTGAGTTAGCTCTGATTTAACCAAATAGTCTTTTGCTGTTATTTTCTATTCTTACAAAACTAGGATTAAATCAATATATAAACTTCAGTTCAAATAAGGTGGTTTGATTATATACCACAACTAAATAAAACACTAAAGTAAAACCACAACTTATTAAACAAACACTACAAGTAAAAGAAGCAGAACTGGTGGTCTCAGCTCTAGCACAAAATTTGAGAACAGGGGACCTGAATTTCAAATGGGAAAATTTATACTCAGATATTGCAATGATATAAAAATAAAGAAATTACCATTAAGGGCATCTTCTTTTAAAATAGTATTCAGATTTGCTGTGCAAACAAAGTTATACAGTTAATATAGTCAAGATGTGCTGGCCACAAAGTCTTCTTTTGTCTGTTTGGTTTTTTTAATCAGAAAAGTTTTCAGAGAGGAAAGAAAGAAGTGTGAAAGGAGTATAAAAATGAATGAATAAAGAATGAGCAAATTTAGAAATTGTATACTTTCTTTACTCTGGCAAGGGGATATCTGATCATAGACAAAATCAAAAAGTCCACAGCATCATTTCTCAGCCTTTTGGCAAAATCAAGTGTAAAAAGTCAACAGTACTTCTACTTCATACATAAAATTAGCAAAAAGCATGTTTTTCCTGGAAAGCTTTTCTAGTATTCTGGCTTCTAAAAAGTATATACTTTTTCCACAAAAAAAATGTCCATTCATGCTTTCCAGGAATACAAATAAGAGTGAATCACTTTAACAGAGGGCACATTTTTATAGCCACAAAAATGCCTTTCTTAAAGGGTCAATTTTATACTTCAATATAAACATTTACCATTTCATAGTCCGGTGCTTCCATCCGTTTTTTCAAACTCTGTACCAGTGGAACTAATAATTCCATTCTGAAAAAAAGCACCCCTCAATTAAACATTACACCACCTCAATTAAAATGACAGTAGCAAATCATATATTACCCTTAAAATTTACCATTAACAATACGCTTTATATGATGTTTTGGAAATGAAAGATAAGAGTTGTTCAAATATCATCTTAAAATATTAAGAAATAAATGTTCCCTGCTGTTTTTTTTACTTAAAAGATTACAGATTGTATTAAAGATTGAAAATTAGCACTCAAGAAACTAAGATTTTCCTCTTTAAGAATGAAAATTCTACTATGACTTTAAAAATTATTTTGATCAGCAGTAAAACTAAGTGCCCTTAGCATACCGTGATGAAAAAAGATAGTTTCCCAAAAGCTGAGAAAAAAATTCAGGACTTACTTATTGACATATACAATTATAACTGGTAAAGTTCTATACCATTTGATATAATAACAATGGTGCTTTTAAGTTATTTAATATAGGTGGAACTCTTTGGAAGCCTTGATTAATTAATGTTTCGAGTATTTTAATGCCTCCTCTACCAATACCCACTCATCTGCTGGGAGGGAAAAAGTAAACAAAAATGGAGGTATGGAGGCCTGTCTACCCACTGATCCTGTTACTTCTTCCTTCTTATTAACGACACTTTCTGGGGTTCTGGACCCTAGTCATCCACCACCTCTTCTACTTCCTTAGGAACAGTGAAGACTTGTTCATGCTGAGGGCATGACCCTTTTGGGGGTATGCTAAGTTTGGGGAGCCTTTTCTTGCTGTCTTACTTTTCCTTTGTTTTCTCTTCAGGTCTGTGACAGAACTGCCTGCAGGTGGTGAAAAGCTAAGCGTCAGCAGATGGGTGGGTTTCAGTGGAAAGTGGCTCCATCTGTGGGCTAGATTCAGGATTCTAAAGTTGTCTGTTTTGTTTGATTTAAGCTTAAGTTTGGCTTGAGACTTCACAAAATCACCAAATAGTAGGTACACAAAATATTTCTGGGGAGAATCATGTTCTGAGACTTATTTCTATCTCTCCCTCTTCCAACAAAATTTAAAAGAGGGGGGAATCATTTTTAGATCTAGTTCCCTCTACTAAAGAGAAAAAACTAACTTATGTTAAAGTGCCTAATTAGTAGTTACTGATATGATTAATATTATGATGGTTTATTCTTCCATACCACTGCCTTCCTTAATGACAATAAAGTTCTATGATATTTATATTTCAGAGATGTTTCTGAACATTCTATTTTAAAGTGAAAACTACACTGAATATTCTGAATAGGTAATACAAATAGCAAAAGATAGGAATTTTTAAAAAGCAATTTATCTAGCAAATTTAGCAATATATCTAGGACTAAAATACAGTAGAGTTGAAGAAAAAAAATATTTGAGAGTCTTACCCAGGGTTTGAAGCCCATTTCTGTACAGTTTCCTCATTATCACCATCACACAAATCAGCAAAAGCAGCTTCTAAATCTTCTAACTGATGAATTCGATTATCAACACAATCTACCAAATCTTCCTTTAAGCACATTGAAAAGCTGAGATTATATAGTTACTCTTTCAAAAAATAAGTGAAATCCCATTACAATGAAAATTTCAATTCAATCAGTTAACACATGATTTTCAAGTACTAACCATGGGTTTCCCCAAGAAACACATATCAAGATTTGGGGCCGCTGTTTGAGAGTACTCTAATATCAGGTAAGATACTATTAGCTATGTGATAAATTGTTGTTGTTTAGTTACCAAGTTGTGTCCAGCTCTTTTGCAATGCGCTGGACTGTAGCCAGCCAGGTTCCTCTGTCCATGGGATTTCTCAGGAAAGAATACTGGAGTGGGTTGCCATTCCCTTCTCCAGGGGATCTTGTGGACCCAGGGATTGAACCTGCGTCTCCTGCATTGGCAGGCAGATTCTTTTACCACTAAAGGGAAGCCCTTTAGACAAGACCAAAAGAAACGAAGGATACCTCTGTTAGGTTGCTTCCAGGCTTTTTAAATTGGTACAGCTCTTGTAAGATTTTGTACTCCTCCTGGAAAACAAAACAAAGAATTCATATAGTAGAAAAAAGATTAATTTTTCAATGATATACTTTAAGTAAAAACTGACATTGATACAAGAATATCTTAGATAATCATTTAAAGGAAGTCTGGGAAATCAGGGAATAATTTAATTCATTATTTCATTGTAAATATTATCCCTTTTTTAGGCTAACTATTCATCTGGGCATGATAACAATGTATAAAAATTAATTAAGGAAGAAGACTTGATAGCTAATAGGTAATGAATGAAATTATTTCTAATACTGTTCTACTTTATAAATGGATACATCCTAGCATCTAGGATTTTAGCTATGTATAGGAAATACAATCGCTTCTCAGCCTTTTGGCTAAGATCAAGTGTATAGGAAATAGATGTATCTCTGTAACAACAAAAGAAAACTTTCCACTTGCACTTTGCAGTCCATTCCCTAGCCACAGGAGAGAATGCTAGAGTACAAACAGATACAATGGGAGGATTTTGCAGGAGAACGTCTGTCCTCATTTAGCACAGCTAGGCAGTCCTTTAGAGGCAGGTCTACCTGGCCCCATTTAGGAGCACTGTCAGGAAGGGTCTATAGGCAAGATCTAAAATTCCTTAAGCACAGTGCTGTGCACTATCCTCATATAACAATTCTGTGATTGGGTATGATTATTATTTTGATTTTATACTTGAAGAAACCATGGATCCGAAAGGTTAAGTAACTTTTCCAAGATCATGCAGCTAATAAGCAGTACAAGTAACAAACAGAACTTAAATCTTTCTGACTACCAAACATGTTCTTTAAAAAAAATAGCTATTACATTATAAAGTATAATACATGCTCTTTTCAAAAAGTTCAATAGCATCAAAGGGTATGAAGGACACAAAATCCCCACTTCCCCAGGTTTCCTTATGGCCCTGGAAAAGAAGTAAGTGCCATTTAAGTCACTTATGTAACCTTTTAGAAATTCTCATTACAGATATTTGGTGAGTATACTTGTAGGATAAATTCAGAGTCAGGTTTTTTAGCCTCCAGGTATGCCCATTCTCATGTTTTCTAAACATCTCTAAAGTCATTTTATAATTCGGAACGCTGGAAGTTATAGTTACTGGTACATTCACAACAGCAGGAAAGAAACAGTGGGCAATTTTTCTCTCTTATTTGCAAGTTGGGAGGGCACTCAAGGTACCCCCACTCTTGCTCTAGATTACACTACAGTTGACCTCTGAACAACATGGGTTTGAACTATACAGGATCATTTATACACAGATATTTTTTAGTATAGAGGAAAAGATTTTGGAGATTTGCAATAATTTGAAAAAAAAAAATCTGCATACCAACTGTACAGACTAGTAATATTGAAAACAATTAAGAAAAAATTAGGTATGTCATGAATGAATAAAATTTATGTAGATACTAATCTATCCTTACATAGGCATAAGATGAATGATATTTAATATAAAATTAATAATATGTTAGTTTTCCTATGGCTTTATAACTGCTTTCAATGAATTACATTTTAAAGAATACATGCCTAACTGGAGAAACTGCATATCAACTTATCACAGATAAGTAGTATTGAAAAGTATATAACAACATTTCCAATACTGTATTATGAATATGACTATAATATGCTATAAAATTTTTATAATGATTCATTCATTAGTGTCCAGGTTAGGCTACCATGAAGTAACTATACTGATTATATTAGGCTACCTAAAGCAATCACATTGCTGCTTCCTTGTTATCAATGTATGAATCACTATAAATGTAAATAAATATGACTTTATCACATCTTTTCAACTTTGACATCTGGTGTTAGTAATATATGTAGCAGTGTTTTATATAAGACACATTGATATAGGTTCATCTTTAAACACCACATAAACGTATAGTATTGATAAATACAGTTCAGTACTGTAAATGTATTTTCCTTATGATTTTCTCAACCTTTTCTCTACCTTATTATAAGAATTCAGTATATAATACATATAATATACAAAATATGTGTTAATTTACTGTTTACATTAATAGTAAGGCTGTTGTTATCAGCAAGCTATCAATAGTTATATTTGGGGGAAGTCAAAAGTTATATCTGGATTTTGATTGCATATTTTTAAAACACCACATTTACCTGAGTGAACATTTCTTTGAAGGGATTCTTGACTGAAAAAAAATCTAAGTCAATATCTAAAACAAATGCATCCCTTTTCTCCAAACTTTCCAGAATCTCTCCAGTGCTAACTGCAGTCTGGCATTCCTGGCTTTCAGAAGAACACGAACATGATGGCTGTAGACAAGTGTGGTCCCTTCTCTGCGTCACTGTGTCCTTTTCCAGTCCTTCTGAACAAGAGTCACCATTAGTAGAGGCAGTGTTCTCTGAGTCCTCCAGGGCTAGCTTTGGCTTCTTAGCAGAAGACACTACATCATTTTCTCCTTGACTGTGACAGAGTTTATAAGATTTTACCATAATTACATCCAATTGTAAAGGTTTTGGGTTCTCCAGCAGGTCTTCAGTTACATAAAGGCCATCACTTAGGAAGTAATGATCTGTACTTGTAACCCTGGATTAGAGGAAAAAAATTACTTTCAAGAAAAGTGGACAAATTAGCCGGCAACATATAGAATTTCAGAAATACAAAAAAGGACATATTTGACACAAACTAAGAGCTGTCTCTAATATTTGTAGTTTCTGGAAACAGGGTTCTCAAATTTCTAGCTTGGCACACAACTGCCCAAAGACCATATTTTGTAGTCTATTGTGCAGCTAGGTGGCTCAGAAGGTAAAGAATCCACCTTCCGCCTGCAATGCGGGAGACCCAGGTTTGATCCCTGAGTCAGGGTTTGATTCCTGGAGTAGGAAATGGCAACCCATTCCAGTATTCTTGCTTGGAAAAGTCCATGGACAGTACAGTCCATGGGGTCACAAAGAGATAGTCACAACTGAAGCGTCTGAGCACGCACTCACGCATCGTTCCGCTAGGTGTGACCAGTTGACTCAGCTCTGCCCAGAAGTCATGAGTGTAAGAGAAGTGTAGAAAGCCTTGCTCTCCCCTCCCCACTGACTGGCATGTGAACATGGTAGTAGCAAACCCCACCTGGACTGAGTTCAGAGGCCACACTCTAGAGAGGGTGGAGCAAAAAGATAGAAATTATCTGGGGTTTAACTGCAGGGCTGCCATATTGGCCCTGGACTGCACATGGTAAACTCTAACTGGAGAAAAGAAATGAAAGATCCTGTTTAACCAGTGCTTTGGATCTCTGTCACACCAGCTGGAACTGCATCCAAAAAATCACTTGAGAGAAAAATTATACCTGGAAATAATATCTCTTGGTAGAAACTCCCTCTGACATATTTCAAAGCTTTATTAAATTTTATATAACTGTAATATTTTAATATGTAAAGCAACTTAAAAAATCCTGTGCAGCATTTCACAAGTTATAGATTTTTTATTTTAGACATATCAGCATGTTCTTAGCTTTTCAACTGTATTATGCCTTGGTAAGTACTTTGAACAGTGACACCAAATGGCTCTTCCAGGGGTAGGACCTATCCAATTTAAAATGATGGTATTAATATTTATTTCTCATCCACCCCTCTTCAGCATATACAGCCTTATATTTAAAAAGATATAACTTTCTTAAAAAAAAAAATAACAACATAACAAAACCAATATCCAACCTTATTAACAGCTGTACCACCCTAAGATTCCCAGGTGGTGCTAGTGGTAAAGAACATGCCTGCCAATGTAGGAGCTATGACACATGGGTTCGATCCCTGAGTTGGAAGGATCCCCTGGGGAAGGGCATGACAACCCACTCCAGTATTCTTGTTTGGAGAATCCCTTGGACAGAGGAGCCTGGTGGGCTACAGTCCATAGGGTTGCAATAAGATGGACAGGACCAAAGTGACTTAGCATGCATGCACCACCTTAGGTGGCTCAGAAGGTAAAGTATCCACCAACTTAGATGGGTATTTTTCTTTAATAAGGGATATCTTACTTTGTTCATATCTGTATACACACACACATCTCAGGCTGCATATCTATATGTGTGTCTCTTTCATAAATTTTTATTTGCGGGATTAACTAAATTCATGATAATCAATATCATCCTAATATTATTATTACACATTGAGTTTCAAATGTCTGTTTCAGATTGCTGAGATTTGATTTTGCAGAAACTTGTTACAGGTTAAATAAGGCCTACTCATTGAAGTACTCAATAAAAACCCTAACACTATTTCATATAAGCCAGTATTATGTATAACTTTTATTATCAATAAGAACAAATCAGAAATAAAAAGTATCATTTTCATTGAGAAAGACTGCATTTCATTTTCAATGTATTACCATTTCATTCTACTATCCTCCAGGTTCTAAAAGTTATGATTCCACTGCTTAAAACATTCACTCCATAATAAGAGAATTTAGAAAGCCAAGAACATTCTGGTATTTCTAAAGATATTACAGTATCACAAGATACACAAAACACTGGTTAAACAACTTACACAACAGAAATAGTTGTGCATATAACTCAAGTCAAAGGATGCTGTTATATAATTTACATTATATAATTATCGAAATCTAATCATATTGATAAAATTTTGAATCAACTTTTAAGCCACTGAATTTACTAAAAAAATCAAAGTGAGATAATTTTGCTTTCTCAATGCTAATTGTTAAACTCAGCCGACAACACTTACATTGGAAGAAAATAATAAAATGTGTTATCAAATACCTTTGTATAAGGTACACCAATGATTTAATGGAGTTATCAACAGAGCCAGGGTTCCAGAGGATGAAGATCATTTTATTCAAAAATCAACTTGACCAGCAACAAAATACAAACAGTGTGTGAAAAAGATCAAGAGACTGGAAAACTTGCTCCTGGTATTTCGAGAACTCTTTTTGGAAAAGTTGAGGGCTAATCTGTATGAGATACTTACAAGTTATTACAGGGATTCCAAAACGAGAACGAAATATCCACTCCCTTTCATACACATGAATATGAGGAAATTACCTGATTGTTGTGGTAGAAGTGTCTTTGCCTACTAAAAAATGATGCCTGCCCTCTCTGATTTGCTGAGCCCACGTGGGATGAAGCCATACTACATGAGAAAAATGGCCAGCATAAACTGCAGGCATAATCCAATTCTCAATACTTAATTCTCTGGAAAAGAAACAGAGAGAAAGCATAAGAACTATTAGTGAGTGGGTTTTTCCAAATGTAATTTCATTCATAAGAATATTTTAAGATAGCAGGTTTCAAAGTGTGGTCCAAGGGACCTTGCAGGGTTTCCTGGGCCTTTTCAGTGTGACCACTAGACCAAAACTGTTTTCCTAGTAACACCAAGGCATTATTTCCCTTTTTCATTGTATTGACATATATGCTGATAGTACAAAACAGTGGTGGTTGATGTTCTAAGATTAATCAAGGCAAAGGCACCAAACTCTACTAGCTGTCACTGTACTCATCAATACCAAGCACCAGTGCCCCACACTCCCATCCAGTTTTGCATGAGAATGTCTTTCATGATTGTATTCAATCTTGATCCTGAGTATACATTTAAAAATAATCTGTGTGGCAAAACAGGAAGTACACAGAAAGCATTTCTGCAATATACTTTGAAGTACCATGGTTGTCTCAAGGGAAAGCACTTGTAATTTAATTAAAAGCTGAACAGTTTTCTTACAATGAAGACTGACTGATAAACCTGAGTTGATCAGGCTTGAATGTGAATGCTCTATTCTACACTAAGTTTTAAGGAATGAACATTTGTGAAGTTTTGGTATAGTATTAAAGAATATTCACAATTAGGTGGGCTTCCCTGGTGGCTCAGATGGTAAAGAATCTGCCTGCGATTCGGGAGACCTGGGTTCAAGGGATGGGAAGATCCCCACGAGGAGGGCATGGCAGCCCACTCCAGTACTCTTTTCTGGAGAATCCCCATGAACAGAGGAGCTTGGCAGGCTACAGTCCACAAGGTCACAAAGAGTTGGACACGACTGAGCAAGTAAACACACACAATAGCTGGGAAGGCTATCAAAATACTTCTCAATTTTCTTCATATACTTCCACCAAAACAATATATGGTAATAGACTGAATGCAGAATCTTGGGTTTCAGTTGTTTTCTATAAAGGCAAGTATTAAAAAGATCTGCAAACTATGGCTGATTCATGTTGCGGTTCGACAGAAAACAATGAAATTCTGTAAAGCAATTATCTTTAAATTAAAAAACAAATAAATTAAAACAAATTATTAAAAAAACTGCAAAAATTTAAATACTGTTACCATTTTTTTTGCTTTAGAAAATGTCTTTCATAAAAATATTTATGCTAACATATAAAGTTTTATTATTTTGAAATGAATTAACATTTAAAAAATATTTTTATTTATTTATTTATTTATTTATTAAGTTGCAGCATGTGGAATCTTAGTTGCAGCATATAGGATTTAGTTTCCTGACCAAGGATCCAACTTGGGCCCCCTGCACTGGGAGTTTAAAGTCTTAGTCACTGGATCACCAGCGAAGTCCCATGAAATGAATTAATATTTAAGACGTCTCAGTTTTAATTTCAAATATGGTAAATATCACTAAATATAAGCCACACACACAAAAAAAGCCTCAAGAATTTTTAAGGGTATACAGAAATCCTGAGACTAAAAAATTTAAAACTATTATTCTATGACTAACTGTATAGTCATCGTAACTGCTTCATAATTTTTTCAATTTATAAAACATAAAACCTCTAAATATAAAAGAAAGTAAGGACAATAGTAGAGTTACCACATTTCTTTAGAGATGAGTGATCTGAGTCAGTTTTAGAGTCAACTAAAAGAAATGTAGTAGGTTAAAATTAATTCACACAAGCACTATATTTAAAATTTTTTATTATAACAGGAGAATAACTGCTACATAACTTTTTATTTTGTAGGAATAGGCTACACTGTAATAAATACATAAGTAAAAAGACAATGACAGGATTTCAGTGAACTTTATCATTGAACAGCACTTAGTAAGTCACCATTCACTGACTATGGTTTTATATAATGGAAAATCAATAGAATCTGTGACCTGAAAATAAAACATATAGGGAGGTTGGAGGGATTCAATACTGGAAGAAAGGATATATAAATTAAAGATGTGTTGCACATACGATTATTGAACTATTAGTTCAAGACACATTTTCCTGTGCCTCCATATCAGACTTCTAAGGAGAGAAGAGAGAATTGGCTCAGATGATTTCTAAAGTCTTCTATTTTTAAATTCTATATTCTAAAGCAAAGGTTGGCAAACACTGGTTGGGCACCTGTTTTTCCAAATAAAGTTTTATTGGAACACAGCCACTGACACTTGTTTACATGGTGCTTACAGCTGAGTTCATACTACAAGGGCAAAAATACATAGCTGCAACAGAGACCATATGGTCAGCAAGTCTAAAATATTTACTATCTGGGGAAGGAAGGAGAGGGTGAGATGAATGGAGAGAGTAGTATGGAAACTTACATTTCCATACATAAAATAGAGAGCTGATGGGAATTTGCCGTATAACTCAGGGAACTCAAACAGGGGCTCTGTGACCATCTAGAGGGGTGGGATTGGTAGGGAGATGGGATGGAGGTTCAAGAGGAAGGGGACATATGCATACCTGTGGCTGATTCATGTTGATATTTGGTAGAAACTAACAAAATCCTGTAAAGCAATTATCCTTCAACTAAAAAATAAATTAAAAAACATTTACTATCTGGATTGTTGAGAAAGTTCGTCCATACTTGCTCTAAATAAAATAAAAAAGGCAAACAAAACAAAAGTAAAACTCACGAGCTTAGCAAAAACTATTTCTTTTAACTGCTTATCATCTATTGCAAAATGTATTTGAGACACACAAAAAGATTATTAACAAAGTCACATATTACCCGAAAAGTGTTTCCTTATCAAATACAGTGTCAGCTGGCATATCCACAGGAATAAGGAGGTCTGGATGTGAATCAAAATGCACAAAACTTATATTACTTGCAGGAAGATGTTTTGAGCCAATGGCCCGATATATATAGGGCAGAACCTGTAAAAGACACATGCACATGTTCAGGATTGGCACTGAAATCATGAGTTATACTCAACTTCAGGCTGAAAAACGATGCTAAACTACAAAAAATTTGAAGCACACCCAAGCTGTGAAGATAAAAGCAAGAGAGTTCCAGAAAAACATTTGCTTTATTGACTACCCCAAAGCCTTTGACTGTGAGAATCACAACAAACTGTGGAAAATTCTTCAAGAGAGGAGAATATCAGACCATCTTGCATGTCTCCTGAGAAATCTGTATGCAGGTCAAGAAGGAACCGTTAGAACTAGACATGGAACAACAGACTCATTCCAAACTGGCAAAGGAGTATGTCAAGGCTGTATGTTGTCACCCTTATTTAACTTCTATGCAGAGTACATCACATGAAATGCCGGGCTGGAATCAAGATTGCCGGGAGAAATAGCAATAACTTCAGATATGCAGATGATACCACCCTTATGGCAGAAAGCGAAGAACTAAAGAGCCTCTTGATGAAAGTGAAAAGAGGAGAATGAAAAAGTTGGCTTAAAACTCAACATTCAGAAAACTAAGATCATGGAATCCAGTCCCATTACTTCATGGCAAATAGATGGGGAAACAATGGAAACAGTGACATTCTTTATTTTCTTGGGCTCCAAAATCACTGCAGATGGTAACTGCAGCCATGAAACCAAAACATGCTTGTTCCCTGGAAGAAAAGCTATGACCAACCTAGACAGCATATTAAAAAGCAGAGACATTACTTTGCTGACAAAGGTCCATCTAGTCAAAGCTATGGTTTTTCCAGTAGTCATGTATGGATATAAGAGTTGGACCATAAAGAAAACTGAGGGCTGAAGAATTGATGCTTTTGAACTGTGGTGTTGGAGAAGACTCTTGAGAGTCCCCTGACAGCAAGGAGATCCAACCAGTCAATCCTAACAGAAATCAGTCCTGAATATTCATTGGAAGGACTGATGCTGAAGCTGAAACTCCAATACTTTGGCTACCTGATGCTAAGAACTGACTCACTGGAAAAGACCCTGATGCTGGGAAAGATTGAAGGCAGGAGGAGAAGAGGACGACAGAAGATGAGCTGGTTGGATGGCATCACTGATTCGATGGACGAGTTTGAGTAAGCTCTAGGAGTTGGTGATGGACAGGGAAGCCTGGTGTGCTGCAGTCCATGGGGTTACAGAGTCGAACACGACTGAACTGAAGTTGTGAAGTAGGAAAATATGTAATTTGTTATTACAGATGATTTAGATAATCAGCTCAAACTTTATTTTTTTCCTCAGAACTTTGGACTGACATCTCTGAAAACTTTAATGGGCATCTCTTGTTGGCATGTTACCCCCATCATAAACTCAAAAACAATGTGAGGAAACAAACTTCGTTACTCAGGAAAAAAAAAGAAAAAAGAACTCCTGGTTAACACACACTCTGGCGTAAAAGATGCGTTCAAGCCACCCTCGGTCTCTGGGTCTTTCTCACACCTTCTGGATGCTGGTTGCTGGGCTAGGTCCCCTGTAGGGTTCTTTGTTTGGTTACAGTCTCTAGAATTCTAAGTTAAGATTGAATTTGAACGCACCACCTACCCTATGCTTGCTCTCAGACCCAGGCACAGTATCTCTAGGTCCTGAGAAACTAAATTTCCTTCCTATTCTCTTTACTCATCCGCAAATTTGGAATCGGCCTCTTTCTCTTTAACATCCACAGAATTGCTAAGGATTATTAAAGCAATCAAAAACAGAAAGTCTTCGATCATGGGACTCTCGCAGGCTTCCAGAAATCTAGATGTGGGCACCATTTTAGCTAAAGAGGCACTACTACAAAAACAGAAAAATAACTTTATAGCGCTGTGTTAAAAGATTCATGCACACACTATTCACACAATACTATTAACGGCTCTGAGAGCTACTCTGTACCCATTTCACAGATGACAGTGCACATTCTCAACAGAGCCTCCCACCTACACCACAGGAATGTGAAGGGGAGGCCGGGAGACAGCAGGAAGCCTGTTATGAGCAGGTTAAGGACTCGAGGCCCTGCAGTTACGACTGACCGCTTTCGAATCCCGAAGCCACTAGTTGTTGGCCGTGGGATGTTGGGCAAACCGCAAGGGTTCACTGAGTTGTCGGACTCGTAACAAGCGGTGCATAAACGTCGAGGCCTATTCTTCCAAGCTCGCCGTCCTCGTGTTTTCCCCACAGCAATGCAACTCGCTCGGATTCTGGTTCTCTCTCTGGCCTCCAGGCTCCGCCGCCTCCTCAGTCCTCGCGCGACCCTGCCCCAGCGCCCGTCAGCCGCCCGCTCACCTCCTGATGATCCTCCACCACCCACACCGGGAGCTCAGGATAGCGCCGGAGCCGGGCACGCTGTCCCCCGGATTCACTCATGTTTTCGCGCGAGTGAGAGTCCCCAAAAGCCGGAGCTGAGGTTCCCTCAGGAGCCGGAGCTGCAGCCCGCCTCCTCTCCCGGGAGTAAACGCGCGCTCACCCGGTTGTGGTTTCGGATTGGAGGAGGAAAGGGGCAGGAGGCGGGCTCCAGAGACTCGAGGAGAACGATTGGCTTAGATGTCTATCGTTCTTATTGAAGCATCAATCACCGTGCACAAGGCGCTGCGGCGAGCCCGGGAGCATCCCCTGTTGCGGTCCGGCTTTCTCAGGTTTGCCTTTTAATTCTCTTGCTTTCCTGTTCCGGAGCCGCGGGCGGTGCTACGGTCTTGGAGGATACACTATAAGTCTGGCTTTACTCTAACGGCGACCTCGCAGCCCGAGAGCTTTTTCTAGGTAAAAGGGTCAGCTTGTGGGTGTTGGAAGAGGGAGTGTTTCCAAGTATACGAATTTCAACGGGGCTGGCGTCTGGGGCTGGGGCGAGAGGCGCCTGGGAGTTAGGATCCGCCAGCTCCTCTTCAGATCTGCAGCGAAGGGCAAAAAAAAATAAGGGACCCTAGACCCGGACCCTGAAAATAAATAGTAGTGAAAAATGAGACCTTTCATTCATTGTGGCGCGTATGTGGTGCTCCAGGCCTGGAGCCGCGGGGATCTCGGGCGGGGAGTGAGACTGGAAGTTTACATCGTGGGGCTCACTATCTGGCGGGAGATGTAAACAGGGAAACACGCAATTACGGATCAGCCAGATATAAGTGACCGGGCTGGGAATTCAGGTGGTGGAGGAGCGCGTTAATAGAAATGTAGTCACACTTTGCAACTCTTTCTATAAAGACTGATGTTCCTGCACATGTTAATTGCAAAAGGACTCCCCTAGTTTCCCTGCTTCCAAACAGCAACTTAAGAGGAGGCAGACGCCGAAAATAATTATTTTTCCAGGTGCAGTGAGTTCCTTGAGTTTTGAATTGAAGTTCATATCCACAACACAGCCTGACTGTGCCTTTAATAGGTCAGTTTCATAATCAGTGTTTTCAGATATCTATTTCTAGAAATATCCATGAGGACCTAATAGTGAATGTTCAACAACAGTGAACACACTGTTGAGGAGTATTGGCCATCCTGACTCTTGTCCACCTCTAGATTCAGTACACTCCTTTGTGTTTCCCCATGATTCTGTGCATATTCCTTTTCTTGTGTTTATCACATTATGTAATTAAAAAAAAATGTATTTGCATATGGATTCTGGGCTTCGGGAGCCCTGCTTACTATGTGCCTTACTCATCTTTGAGTGATCAGGGCCTGTGACCATGCCCCACCTGTCTAGGCTCATTAAATGTTGCATGAATCAGTGAAAAGGCCTGCTTTTTGTCTGGTTTTGGTAATGCAAACCTGTTGTGGATGTGGATATATTCAGTAGGGAAATGTCCAGTAGCAACATAGAAACATATGGTGAGCCAGTGAACACTTACCGATCACCTATTGTGTGCAGGATGTTCTGCCAGGGGCTGTGAAGGATACAGAAGTGATTATGAGTCAACCCAATTTATCAAGGAGCTAATAACCTAGTGGAGGAGTTAAGACATGTACACACATGATTATTATATGAGGCAGTCTTTGGTAAGTGCTGTAAAAGAAGTACAGACTCAGAACAACGCAAGTCTTGAGGGAATGGGATTACTTCCTAAAGGGAACCAAGATAGGCAGCACAGAAGATGTGGCATTTGACATGGGTAGATGGGTTAAAAATTCAATGGGCAAAGTCACAGGGAGGGGTTTTAGAAGACCAGGAGTAAAGAATAAGCTGGATGATAATACTTCACATTTTAGGAACTGGGAACATCTAGGGTGTAGGAGAGCTTCCCAGGTGGCCCTAGGGGTAAAGAACCGGTCTGCCAATGCAGGAGACATAATGAGAGGAGGGTTTGATTTCTGGGTTGGGAAGGTCCCCTGGAGGAGGGCCTGGCAACCCACTCCAGTATTCTTGCCTGGAGAATCCCATTGGCAGGGGACTGGTGGGCCATAATCCATAGGGTCGAAAAGAGTGGACATGACTGAAATGACTTAGCACACATGCAGGATGATAGGCACTTCATGGGAAAGTTAATGGAGGATTAGCTTGGAAGAAGTTGGGTCCAGATTGCAGAAGGCCTTAAATGCCAAGCATGGAGTTTGAGCCTGATTCTTTTGGCCCTCAGTAGCTTGTGGTGACAGGAGGGGCTGTCTAGGCCCAGGTTTATCATGAGGGTCTTGAACTGAATGATAATCATTCAGTTCAGTTGCTCAGTTGTGTACGACTCTTTCTGACCCCATGGACTGCAACACGCCAGGCTTCTCTGTCCATCACCAACTCCTGGAGCTTGCTCAAAATCTCATGTCCATTGAGTGTGTGATGCTATCCAACCATCTCATCGTCCCCTTTTCCTCCCGCCTTCAATCTTTCCCAGCATCAGGGTCTTTTCCTGTGAGTCAGTTCTTCCCATCAGGTGGCCAAAGTATTGGAGTTTTGGCTTCAGCGTCAGTCCTTCCAATGAATATTCAGGATGTATTTCCTTTAGAATGAACTAGTTGGATCTCCTTGCAGTCCAAGGGACTCTCAAGAGTCTTCTCCAACACCACAGTTCAAAAGCATGTTCTTCAGTGCTCAGCTTTATGGTCCAACTCTCACATCCATATATGACTACTGGAAAAACCGTAGCTTTGACTAGACGGACCTTTGTCAGCAAAGTAATGTCTCTACTTTTTAATATGCTGTCTGGGTTAGTCATAGCTTTTCTTCCAGGGAGCAAGCATCTTTTGGTTTCATGGCTGCAGTCACCATCTGCAGTGATTTTGGAGCCCAAGAAAATAAAGTCTGTCACTGTTTCCATTGTTTCCCCATCTATTTGCCATGAACTGATGGGACTGGATTCCATCATCTTGGTTTTTTGAATGTTGAGTTTTAAGCCAACTTTTTCACTCTCTTCTTTCACTTTCATCAAGAGGCTCTTTAGTTCCTCTCCGCTTTCTGCCATAAGGATGATGTCATCTGCATATCTGAAGTTATTGATATTTCTCCTGGCAGTCTTGATTCCAGCTTGTGCTTCATCCAGCCCAGTGTTCCTCATGATGTACTCTGCATAGAAGTTAAATAAGCAGGGTGACAATATACAGCCTTGATGTACTCCTTTCCCAATTTGGAACCAGTCTTGTTCCATGTCTGGTTCTGACTGTTGCTTCTTGACCTGTCTACAGATTTCTCAGAAGGCAGGTCAGGTGGCCTGATAGTCCCCTCTCAAAGAATTTTCCACAGTTTGTTGTGATCCACACAGTCAAAGGCTTTGGCGTAGTCAATAAAGCAGAAGTAGATGTTTTTCTGGAATTCTCTTGCTTTTTCTATGTGGATGCTGGAAATTTGATCTCTGGTTCCTCTGCCTTTTCTAAATCCAGTTTGAACATCTGGAAGTTATTGGTTCACATACTTTTGAAGCCTGGCTTGGAGAATTTTGAGCATTACTTTGCTAGCGTGTGAGATGAGTGCAATTGTGTGGTAGTTTGAACATTGTTAGGCATTGCCTTTCTTTGGCATTGGAATGAAAACTGATCTTTTCCAGCCCTATGGCCACTGCTGAGTTTTCCAAATTTGCTGGCATATTGAGTGCAGCACTTTCACAACATCATCTTTCAGGATTTGAAATAGCTCGGCTGGAATCCCATCACCTCCACTAGCTTTGTTTGTAATGAGGCTTCCTAAGGCCCATTTGACTTCGCACTCCAGGATGCTTGGCTTTGGGTGAGTGATCACACCATCATGGTTATTTGGGTCGTGAAGATCTTTTTTGTACAGCCCTTCTGTGTATTCTTGCCACCTCTTCTTAATCTCTTCTGTTTCTGTTAGGTCCATACCATTTCTGTCCTTTATTGTGCCCATCTTTGTATGAAATGTTCGCTTGGTAATCATTAATGAAATATTATTTGGTGTCTACTTTCTATTAAGCATAGTGATTGATAAGGCTAAATAATCTGAAACTATTTTCATGAGCCATTTGAAAATCTGCCTTAAGCCTGTTGGTAAAACTTTTGGTTAGAAAGACTTTAGGAAGAAACTTCTAAATCGAAACTTTCTGCAGTTAATGTTTGTTTGGATTTTTAAAACATTTTGCTGAAACCCAAATATTTGGAAAACTTTGCTCTTCATAACATTCTTCAGTGGGAAGGACTGAGAATGAGAATCAAAGAAAACTGTTATGTTGACCAGATTATAGTTAAGTTTGAATCTAAATGCTAGTCTCACTGAGGGAGAAAGAATGTGGAGTGGGAGAACAGAAATGATTTTTCCCTTCCTGGTCTTTTAGCTGATTAGAGAGGGAATATACCTAAGTTTCCAGTCTTTTAAGCTACTGATTTTTTGAGTCATAGAGACGAGTACTTCAGTTCAGTTCAGTTGCTCAGTTGTGTCCGCCTCTTTGCGACCCCATGCACTGCAGCATACCAGGCTTCCTTGTTCATCACCAGTTCCTGGAGCTTGTTCAAACTCATGTCCATCGAGTCAGTGATGCCATCCAACCATCTCATCCTCTGTCATCCCTTCTCCTCCTGTCTTCAATCTTTCCCAGCATCAGGGCATTTTCCCATGAGTTAGTTCTTCACATCAGGTGTCCAAAGTATTGGAGTTTCGGCTTCAGCATCAGTCCTTCCAATGAATATTCAGGACTGATTTCCTTTAGTACTGACTAGTTGGATCTCCTTGCAGTCCAAGGGATTCTCGAGTCTTCTCCAACACCACAGTTCAAAATAATCAGTTCTTCGGTGCTCAACTTTCTTTGTAGTCCAGCTCTCACATCCCTACATGACTACTGGAAAAACCACAGCTTTGACTAGATGGACCTTTGTTGGCAAAGTACTTAGGACATCTTAAAAATTAGTTGTGAACATTAGTTCAGCATGCTCTTAATTTTATTAGTATGCTAACTGCATTGGAGCATGCAAAATCAGTGTTAAGATAATCACAGAAATATTTTCTAGCATGAGCAGTTTGGGAAACATTTTTATATCTATTTGTTCTCTCTGTTCTCTAGAGTTTATATTCTCTGTGGAAAATGTGACATATTCAAATAGTACGTCACGATGCAAGGCAGTGCATGGTGAGTGGTCTGATAGTAATGGCAATCCTTTTGGGCAACCAGGGAGGAACAAACACTGGCCATCTGGGGTGGGGAAGGTTTAGATCGGTGAGGAGGAGGGCATGTGTTAACATAGGTCATATCCATGGCTGGGAACCCAGACCAGAGTAGTTAAGGAGCCATCCTAGAGCCCTGCTCTGATGACACTGGCCATTCTGAGGTCAGGCAGACATCAAATGTGAAATGAGGTAATGAGCTGGTGACCTGTAATCATTGTTGGACCTGCCAAAAAGAACCACAGAGCGTGTGAGAGCAGGGTACCTCGCAAGACCCTGGGGCTGGTGACATTGGTTGTAGAAAGGCCTACAAGGGTATTACAGTAGTAGCGAGGCAGGAGAGGATGGTGTGGAATGGACGGATTCAAGTATCTATGAAGCTGAAATGATACAGGCATTTGAGCATAAATTTTTAACTAGAAGGGTTAAGGGAGGAGAAGTTGTCAGGTATTTCCCTGGTGTATGACTTGAAGACCAACGAATGGTCTCATCTGTTGAGACAGGAAGGGGCTTCTCAGGTGGCACGTGTGGTAAAGAACCCGCCTGCCAGTGCAGGAGATATGAGAAACATGGGTTCGATCCTTGGGTTGGGATGATCCCCTGAAGGAGGGCATGGAAACCCACCACAGTAGTCTTGCCTGGAAAATCCCACGGACAGAGGAACCTGGTGGGCTACAGTCCAGAGGGTCACAAAGGGTTTGACTCAACTCAAGGGACTTAGCATGCATGCATGCATTGAGATAGGAAACACTGAAAAAGGAGCAGGTGGTATTCTCTTGGAGGGCAAGGTTACTGACTCCTTTTAGGAGATGTTGAGTTGAATTTGTGAGTCTGTGCTGAGTGGGAAGGAAGGTGTGTCACGAGGATGCTCAGTGTATGTGTAGAAACATCCTATGTGTGGACAGAATGATGTGGTGAGGTCAAGGTTGGCGGGAGCTTGAAGAAGGACACGGTAGCAGATGGTTGAACTCTGGGATGTGACCTCATCATGCTGGAAGTGGAGCCTCTTAGGAAGCGACAAGGTCCAGGGACTGACTGGCTTTAGTTGAGTGGCTGAGACCTGGGAAGAGGAGTTTATTGGCCCTGAGGCGTTTCAGACAGTACAGAGAACTCAGTATTAGACGGGTGGAATGTTCCGGCAGCCTAAGGGGTGGTCCGGTATTGGTGAAAGCTGTTTACATAGTGAGTTTGTCTCTTCTCTTTTTCTTTCCTCCACCAAAGTCACAGAATGTCGTTCCACCCGGGAGGACCCAGGTGTCCCCGAGGGCGAGGGGGACATGGAGCCAGACCCTCCGCACCAGCCTTCAGGCCCCAAAACCTGAGACTGCTTCACCCTCAGCAGCCTCCTGTGCAATACCAATACGAACCTCCCAGCGCCCCTTCCACCACCTTCTCCAACTCTCCGGCGCCCAATTTTCTGCCTCCGAGACCAGACTTTGTACCCTTCCCTCCGCCCATGCCTCCTGCAGCGCAAGGCCCCCTCCCCCCCTGCCCCATCCGGCCCCCGTTCCCCAGCCACCAGGTGCGGCCCCCCTTCCCCGTGCCCCCCTGTTTCCCTCCCATGCCGCCTCCGCTGCCCTGCCCCAATAACCCCCCAGTCCCTGGAGCGCCCCCGGGCCCAGGCGCCTTCCCCTTCATGATGCCGCCGCCGTCGCTGCCGCATCCGCCGCCGCCTCCCGTCGTCCCGCAGCAGGTCAATTACCAGTACCCGCCCGGGTACGCGCACCACAGTTTCCCACCTCCCAGCTTCAGTAGCTTCCAGAGCAGCCCCAGCTCCTTCCCGCCCAGTGCAAGTAGCAGCAGTAGCCCTCACTTCAGGCACCTCCCTCCGTACCCGCTCCCCAAGGCTCCCAGTGAGAGGCGGTCCCCAGAGAGGCTGAAGCACTTCGACGACCGCAGGCACCGGGACCACAGCCACGGGAGGGGCGAGCGGCATCGGTCCCTGGAGCGGCGGGAGCGAGGCCGGAGCCCCGACCGGAGGAGGCCGGACAGCCGCTACAGGTCCGATCACGAGCGAGGGCGCACGCCCTCCCGCCACCGGAGCTACGAGCGGAGCAGGTAAAGCACACCCGTGGGTTTTTAGAGAAGTTGCGGAGATCCTGACACAGGCCATTTCTGCGGCTCAGCAAACCAGACCAAAAAGGTCCTGCCGTGCATTTCGGTTTATAAAAGGAAAGTGCTTTTTTATTAAAGAGGGAGAGACAATTGATGAGGAAAGAAGTTGACCTCAGGTAAAAAGCCACTTTGAAAAGCATTCCCAAATTAGCAACACAGGTTCATTTCAATGAGTGTAAGCCAATTACTATACAGAGTACAGCTGGTATTTTAATGATGGTCAATAAAAGATCTTGTTTGTGTGGACGTTGTATTGAATTATGTTCAGTATGACCATCTTGTCAGGTTACTGCACTGTGAGTTCTTTTGGAATTGGTGGCCTGCAGGCCGCTGTTATCAGTCAGGAATCCAACTAGTTAACAAGCTGAACTTGCTTCCTGATTTTTAGGATAAATGGAAGTTTATCTTATGTTTTTGCTTTCTTGCTCTGTTTCTTTATAATATGAAATAATATTAGATATACATTATCAAAGTTACAGTTTTCAAAATAGCTTTTAATTTGATTTTGTTGCATCGAAATTATGCATACTAAATAAAATTGCATTTAGAACATACTAATCCACTCCAGATTAAATTTCTTTTTTGTTCCCATCCAAAAGACCAAAAATCTATATTTACAAGGAAATAAGGTTTCCAGCAGACATTCATTGATGGGTATCTAGAAATTCTCTGAAGTTATTTGTGAAATTTTATGTTTATGTATCTTTTTCTGTAAGAAGATCAGTGGCTTACAGCAGATTCTTAAGAGATTGTATGACTCTGTTACCCTAAACTTAAGAACCATTGCTTTAGATGGAAAAATAAAAATGTGCACATATTGATTCTACTAATATTTATTTGTACCTTCAGTGGACTGTTTGTATCAGTGAAGATTTTTGGTTTTCCACTTGTCAAGCTGGTAATGGTGCTTCTCTTTCTGGCTGCTGTGGTGTGTTCACTCACCTTCATTGTCTTGTGGAACTTCTGTGCTGAAAAGTTTGAGGTCCCCAAACCAGGTCACCTTGTTACTTGGGTTTGTAGAGAGTGAGTCTTGACTCCTATGGAATTTATGTGCTTCTTGGTTTCCATGTTGTTCTCATGGCTGTGTGTTTGATTCTGACAGAACATTTTGCCAGTAAATGGTAGCATTCATTCTCAGTCCTAAAGGTTTGGGAGGAAGCCTTCCAGACCTTGGAAGCTTTGGAAGGAAAATGCACTTTTGCTTCTCCCTGATGCCCAGTCGAAGGCAGAAGTGACACGTTTCCTGCAGGGGTGACCGATTCTGGTGGGCTAAAGCTGACTAGAGTCCGTAGACTTTGAAAAGTCTTTTCAGCATGACCTACTGTTCCTTGTCAGTTTTGTTCTTACCTTTTGATGGATTAGTTGGCAGAGACCTGTGAGGGTTTATTTTACAATTTTATGGTGAAAATCTAAACTCGAAAGAGATTGTTAGTTTTCTTCATACTTAAAGTGATGGTTACTAAACCTGTCTTTGGGGAAACATTTTGCTGCAAACTTCGACATTCCAGATGACTTTTTTTTTTTTTCTGTTTGAGAGTACTGTAGTTTTTAGGGTTCTGCTGTAAATTCCCGAGTTCTCCCATCCAGGCTTAAGCTTGAAGAAACACAGATGTCCTGTAAATTGAGGATCCC